>NC_069725.1:22093566-22436066 GCF_027358585.1 Pangasianodon hypophthalmus
ATAGAAAAAAAAAGATCTGTGACATGTATGGACTGTTCACTATGAAAATGTTGTCACTACAATAACTATGGGGAAGTGGTTGCTCGATGGATATCGAAAATTATGTGCTGGAAGGTTGTAAGTTCAAATATCAAGACTGCCCAAAGCCATCAAAAATAAATCCTAAATAAAATCCAAAAATAAAATAAGTACAGCTTTAAGTTCTTCACTCAGAAAAGTATAAATTCTTAAAATGACTTAAAATATGAAAGGAAAAATACAGGAAAGATTCACAAAAGAATTTAGTTTTAGCCAATTTTATTTACTGATCATGAATTAGTGCCTCTTTCACCAAGGAACGTGGGAAAACATTAGCTATTGCTGTGTTCCTGGTGCCTTGTAAGTTGTAATTTTGCGAGTTGTAATAACGTCATTTCCCACCTCAGGATGCTGGACATGCAAAGTGGAAAAAAACATGGACGCTTCCATGAAAGTGTCTTTTGTTTGCTCTGACAGAGCATGTAAAGCTCATTAGAAGCTACTTTAACCACTCTTTTACAGTTTGGTTAAAGTGGCTGAGTGGCTATTGAGTTTGTTCTACTGTAGTGAAGTTAAACATTCGTGTACTGAAATTGCAGCACAGCAACAACAGAAGACAATAGTGAGTAGCTTAGCACCAAGATAGCCGGCTAACACTAGTGATAACTCTAACGTTGATGATTACCTTCTCAAAACAACGATTAGTGCTCAGTGTTATAGATTTAACCAAGTACTGTGTCTGTATATTAACTGATCTAAAGCCAATAGTGCTATAAACTCATTTAAAAGTAGAGAAGGTGGACTTTACACTGTTCACAGTGTGAGCCGCCATGTTGATTTGATGTCACTCTGTAAACATGGAAGGAACTGGTCGTTGAGAAGACTTGACTTGTTGATGACTTGAAATTGCAAGCTGAAAGGGTGTATTCTGTTGTTTCTGTGTTGTTGTTGTTTTGTGCTAATTTCTCAAATTTTAGCTAGCATGCTGATAACTTTGACTATACAAATTAGCTGAATGTTAATAGCTAGCTGTCACTATACAAACTGCTGTGATTAAATACAAAGTGTACGTAGCAGCAGATAGATTTGATATGATGGGTATTTGGTTTCATTCTGGTAAAATTCAGATTTGTTAAGAATTTCGATTGATTCCTTGGAGTTGTTTGATGCTAAATTGTCATCTTATCTTATCGTTGCAGATATATGATTACAGAGAAATGTTGTGAGGTTTGAAAATGTAGTGAGTAGAAAGATTTTTTTTCTGAAAGGTGATAGAAAAACTAAAGTAAAGTACAGATAATTTACAATACTGTAACAAATTAATGGCACCTCTGCCAGTTCCTTGTTCTCCTGTTCCTAGTCTAGGTTGCATTTCTGCATTTCTGGTTTTGTTTCTTGTCTTGACTTAACCTTGTTCACATGAATAACTTGTATGAATTCTTCAGATTATCTCGTCTGCTTGTGCGTCCATCCAGCCTGCTATGGATTAAGACCTTGATTTGTGGAAAAGCCTCACTAAACAGACTTTACACTTACATCCAAATGTCTTCAGCACACTAGTATTTCAATATCCACATATTTCGTGCTCACAGCTGCCTGCATATCAGCCCATGTTGTTATTGGATCATCTCTCGCTAAAGTCGTTTTTACTGCCTGGGTGCATTTTAGGGACAAACTGCGGTGTTGTGTTTCAGCGGATCCTATGGTGACCACAAATCTCATAAAGTCTGAGCATCTCACTGGGATAACTGATGTCTGAAACTCATAAACATCTCGGACTCGTTCCGTGTGTGTGTGTGTGTGTGTGTGTGTGTGTGTGTGTGTGTGTACTCGACTGGAGTGCACTAAAATGTTTGGCTTGTACTGAACATAAACTGTTTTCTTGCTCTGTTTCCCACATAGACAGATACACTGTTCTGCTTTACCACACATTCTCTCATGTGTGAAGCTGTCAATTGAAAAATAAGAGGATCACTGATAAAAAAAAAGACTTGTATTTTATTTTAACCCCACCTATTACACAGCTGCTCGAGTGATTTGACATCAGATATTAATTTGAAATTTTTACTACCACGTAGAAGATGGCAAAAAATAGTCCATCAATCTTTATAATTAACATATGATCTTCATTGGCGTCCAGTGGCGTCACTTTGGTTAACACTTTCTACATTACCCACAATGCTGTTTGACTACCTGCTGATTGTGGTGTTATTGGGATTTAGCCCTACATAAAGAGAGTGATGCAGCGGCGCTTTAGTCCTTTAGTCTGTACAGCTCTCTCACCTTCTCATCTGTACACTCTGCTCAAACAGATCAGCTTCCAAAGCTTCAACTTTCACGTTAATTCCGCCATCAACACCATCACGCTCGTCATCTCGTAGATCGCAAACTAGCCGAGCCGAGCTGAGTCTTTGCTATAACTCTGTAACTTGGAGTCCAGACTTTGGTTTGCACCAACATCTCCACTACTTCTCATTAATATGACATTATAATGTTGCTAGAAAATGGTGTGTAAGAAAGGAAGCTCTTGCTCCTTTGTTTTTAGGAGCTAACAGGAAAACCTGTCATTGTTAATGTTGAAATGGTTACAATTTTGTGATGTCAGAGTTCGACAAACTCCTCCCTTCTCACAGGAAAAATGAAAATACAGCACCAACCAACAAAGCACCAAATTCATTAAACACATCATTAATATTTCAATCTAAATGCATTTAATGTGTTTCAGGGCTATTGTGATGTACTTTACTAAATTAGTTTCTTTGAAACTAATTGCAAAGTCCAACATTTTAAATGATTTAACCACATTCATTTGTTTCATTTAACTGAACTTTTTGATTTTCTAGAAATCCTGAGCAGGCTACAATGTTGACCACCTGCAGTAACCAGTGCCGTCAAGTTCGTATTATTACTTTGTAATATTATGAGTTTTTTGTAACACTGTCCATATTTTGTATTCACAGTCCAGCTTAGTTGCTACCAAGTTTAGCTTAGCACAACAGTGCCTGTTTTAGAGTCTAGATGCAGAGTTTAATTTGTAAGTCACCTGGTCCCAGAATTCCAAGCGAGGGGTCATCCAGCGAATCAGCAGGGAATGTCCTGGTGCTGGAATGTATGGACACAGCACTCCAAACACCTCAGCGCTCAGCGCTGTCATGTTGACTGAGGGCCTGACGGCTTAGTATGATGTATTCGCTGATGGATTGCAGGGATAATGTGTTTCTAAAAGGAGTAGCTCACTAACTCCATGTGAAAGCTGCAGGTGTCGACTCACGTGCTAACGTTACTTACTTCACAACACAAATTTTGCCCAAAACACAGTCTTATAAATCTATATTATGGCCTCCGAACAATATTTTAAGAGCGAGAACATATACGCTGTATATAGACAGTTGTCATTGCATCCTGAATTTAATTTTATTAACAAAATTATATATTTCAGAAGTGCCAGTTCCTGTTCTGCCGATAGTGTATAGGTACAAAACCCAATTTATTTATTTTTGTTTGCAAATTATTCAATTTTATTTTATTTAAAAAAAAATTGATTTATTTACTTTTTAAAAGGTTCCAGTTCTTGTTCTGATTACTGTATAGATACACTTTGATTTGTTTTTGTTTGTAAACAAATCGTAATAAAAAATCGTAAAATTGTAATAAAATTTTATTTTATTTTTGAGAGGTTCCAGTTGCTATTCTGGCAATTCTGTATATAGATACAATAAAAATTAGATTTTTATTGCAATTTCCCTCAGGATCAATAAAGTATCTATCTATCTATCTATCTATCTGTTTGTTTTTGTTTATAAAATTGATTTATTTTTATTTTTAATTCATTTTATACATTTACTTTTTGTGAGGTACCAGTTCCAGATCTCACAGTACTGCCTGGAGACAAAACACATTTTTGTTTGTTTTTGCCTGCAATTTGATTTATTTAGTTTTATTATATTTATTAATATATTATATTTATTTATTTGTATTATATTTAATTTTCTTTTTTTGTGGGGTACCAGTGCCAGATCTCACAGTACGGTAAAGATACAAAAAGTTTTATTTTTCAAATTGATATGCGAGATCCGCTTAAAGGAGCCATGAACAATAAAAAAACGATTCACGAACTGCCCATCGCTGAAAGAGTGCAGGCCTCGAATAGAGAACAGCTGAGATGATTGTGAAATCCACATCACTTCTTATTAAATCATAAAAGAAGTTTTTGTCATGGTCCTCATTTTGCTCTCTCAATTCTTCTTTCTTTCTTGCCTCTGACCCCATTCGCTTTTCTTCTGTCTTTGGTGTGCTTTCATGTTCCCTGTAGTGCTTCTTTCCACAGATGCCACCATGAACATGAAGGCCTCTGCTCTCAGATGTTCTGATGCTATCATGAACCACTTCTAAGAATGTTTAGATGCATCAATTTGACATATTCTGTCTTTATAAATACACATGTTAGATGTTTAGATGAGTCAATTCACCATATTCTGTCTTTCTAAATATACACATGGCACAGAGTCGCTCTTTGCTCTCACATGGAACTGTTTATGATGAAACCTTCAGATAATTCTTATCAGATAGAGTCCCCTTTCTTTGATTTCAGGCTCTTACAAACATGCAAACACACACTTATACCTGCTGGGAGTGTAAGAGCATGTGTAGGTTTGCCTAGAAATAAAGTTTGCATGGCTCTCAGTCATCTTTTAGCCTGCAGTCTGACTCTGGCATCACTGGCATGCAACAGCCTGATTGGATAACGAGATAAAATTGCACTCTACCAAACTGCACACTTATTGGATAATCGAATGAAGTCAGACGCTGGCGTCCTGCTCGTCTTTTCCCTTTCATCTGGACCCAGTCGAGGCTTCTACCACTTTGTTTTTTCCCCTCGCAGTGTCTTCTCATCTTTCCCAGGAGAGAAGGAAACTTTGAAAGAGCATCTAATTTTGGAATGGGCTAACCGCTCATGTCAACAGACACCGGAGCAATGTTATCTCTGTGTGAGAGAGAGCAAATGTTTATGCTTGCCTCCAAGGCTTGTGTGGCTTACTGCCATTACCTGGAGAGTTTGTACGTGTGTGTGAAAAAAGACAGAAAGGGGAAACTATCAGTGCATCCTGAACACTAGGGCTCTGATTAAAATTCTTTCCCACAAGCAGAGGTCGAAGAAAAAACAAAACCTTTAAAGAACGTTGTTTTGAACAGTGTACATAGATACGGCATCCCAAAGTAGACTTGAAAAGAAGAGAAGAACTTGGTGCAGTTTAAAATATGTTGTTAATATTATAAATATGTTGTCTAGAAGCTACTGAATATACTATATACTATGTAATGCTTTGAAAAGGACTTCTATTGGGAATTATAATGCATGTTACCTACATAGATTTGAGACAAATATTTCTTCTGAAGAGAGGGTGTATTGCAGTATTTTATTTATTTATTTATTTATTTATTTATTTATTTATCTATCAATCAATCAATCAAAGGTACCCGTTCTTGTTCCTGTTCTGGCAGTTAAAATATTTCAAAGGTACCTACAGTGTTTTCCAAAAGTCTGGGATCAAAATCTTGGAATTTTTTTTGTTTCTTTTAATATAAATTGAGTTTGAAAATTTACAAAAGAAAGGAAATGTTCAATATCTTGAATATTCATTATTCAACATTTTGCACTATTTCTAGGTCAGTATATAAATTTAAATGGTGTAAAAGGTCAGATTTTCCTAAGTCTTATCCCTTCCGGTGAAGCAAGTGTTCATGTGTGGAGCACAAGGATTGTCCGATTTTACACAAACCTGTGGAGTCCATGCAAGCTCGAGTGCATGCTGTCATCGAAGCAAATACCAAATACTAAGAAATTCTGAAATTCATGTAAATATTTCTAAGGAGACCACATTTCACTCGTGTTATTGCAGATTATAGATTTTGTAATGAACACTTTTATGTTAAATTAGACTCTCTTTTTTTTTAGACTTTTGGACCCCAATGTACAATGGGCATTATAACATATAACAGCATTTCATAAATCTTTTATAAATGAATGCTGAATAATTTATACTATACTTAGGTTAAAATGACAGGTTTCCTGACTATTTGTTTTCATATGAAAGATGGTATGGTTCCACTTCCACTTAAGATTTTTAGGGCGAATTTTTTATCATCTTGAAAGTCATTGGTTTGGTTTCAGTAACAGAAGATTCATAAAGGTTTTCTATCAGTAAAGTATCCATTCAATTGCTATTCGCTGATCAGGGTATATAAGGTATAAATTAGTAACAGTGATAATAATAGATTGGATAATTGCATTATTGCTACAGTTTGAGGACATTAAAATCATTCATTCAGGATATACTCCTGGTTTACGCCCATTGTTCCTGAATAGGCTCTGGATCCACCATGACCCTGACCCGGATCAAGCAGATACAAACCTGTGCTCATTTTTCCTTGTATGTTTGCTGGGGTTCTCATAGTAAAAGCTCACTGCGGGGTTGATGGGGGCAATGGGGGTGAAGGTCAAAGGTCATGTATTGTCTCCTCTGTGGCCATAAGCCAAAATGGGCAGGAAGAGGAAACCATAAACATTGTGCAGGCTGTTTACAAAAGGACAGGTCGCCGCGGCGACGGGGTTGAAGGAGTTAATGATTAGACGGTTCGAACCGTTAGCCTGAACGATGAGCGTCCTGTCGTTCATGACTGGCATTCCACAGAGCTAAAGGGCTACAGAGTTGGGATCTGTTTGAGAGAGAAAAGCAGACACAGATGGAGGATTGTGTGTGTGTGTGTGTGTGTGTGTGTTTGTAAGAGTGTTTGTGATGGCTAACGCTACTTCCAAATCCCTTCTGTCTCTGTTATCACTCAAGTGGTGTGAGAAGCTTCTTCCACATTCCATTACACTAAGATAAGATATCAGTTCTTCTCTCTCCTCAGAACAGCGTGCTCCAATTAGGCTACACAAACCTCCAAACGACATCAACACGACGTCAGTGCTGAGCCACAAACACCGACATGCAACTCTTGCTGAGGCTGCAACTCATCTCTCACGGGAAAGAGTGGAAAGTGAGAGTCAGATGCAGGTGCCGGGCCAGCGTAACTCTTTCTGAAGTAGTTCCACAATCAGTAAAATTGGTTAAAGCAGAATATATGGACAAAATGTGTTTTTTTTTTTACAACACAATTATTTCATGACTACATTATGACAACAAAACCCAAACTGTTCTTTTAATACTCATACATGTATACTGAACAAACCATCCATAAATACCAAGATACTATACAACTCCCATTAATCACACACTCCAGGCTTGAAAGAAAAAGAAAATGTGCATAAATTAACCTAGCTTTCGTAACCAACCTTAGTTTACAAAGCCTTCAATTTGAAATGTATGTTAAAGTGGCACAATCTGCAATACAGTGTGATACAACGACTCGCGTTATCTATGGCACTATATGAGATATATTGTCTTGCAAAATCTCAATGAGCGTGAGTCTTGCTTTTTGAAAGGAAGGTACTTTTTGTTTACTTTTCCTGATAAGTTGCATTTGTATTTCCAGTGTGAATTATTTCCCAAATAATTCAAATCTGACTGCAAAAAAGTGCTCTTTGCGTTTCCATTTTTTGTGCAACACACACTGGGTGCTAAATTAAATGGAGGAGCAATGACTGATAATTCATTTTCAATGTACAGGTAGGATTCTGCCATAAAAATGTCTCCATTTGCTCTTGCACTTCCTTATCTTCCACTGTCACTGAGGTACACCAGGCAATCAAATGCTGTGGCTATGATTCTGAGTGGAAAACTCTCTACTAGTGTTAAAGAGATAGGGATAATAGCAACAGTTTCTGAGGACACTTCAGTCTAAATTGCTGCGTTCTTGTTTTTGGCTGAAGTGGTTCTTGACTGCCTGGGGAAGTTTGTTGCATTCGTAAACACTAAATTTAGTGACACTGTCTTTGAAAACTTTGATGAAGTGAACGACAGGCTTCAAGTCAAAGAGCACAGGGCTGTTAGTGGACCAGGACAGTGATCAGTAGTGAATAGAGTCGTATATTCTTTTTGTCAGACCTCACCTCCTTCAAAACTTACTCCCTGCACCAAAACGTCCTACCCATATGTTTTGATTGACTGTTGTACCTCATTAACAAACAGCATTGTAAATGCAGTTGATTTTCACCGGAGTTGGTACATGATGATGACGTGGAGACTCATTTTCTTTCAGTATGTCAGAATGATACGTGTTAAATCACTGTAAACAAATTTTGCAACTGAATTTTTTAGTTTATTTATTAAATCATGCACGTGCATTATGAAACGCAATTGCAAATTTATAACAGAATAAGCAATTTTTCATCTGAATTTGAATTTTAATAAAGTACAGATTAATTTTTCACACTCATATTAGGGCCTTATATGGAGCTTGGAAGCTGACAAAAGTATCTGAATGTTTTTTGAGATTTGAAATTGCAAGAATTTGTATTTAAGGTTCTAATTTTTTTTAAATCTCAAAACGTTAACCCTTAAATTCCAGTGATATATTTCTAATTGCAAATCTTACCTCTAGCAAATTTAAAACATTGGCAAAAATGTAAATTATATAATGTCACATGTTTAAGATTCTAATATGCAAAATTCATATTCAAACAGTTTTGTCAGTTCCACAAGCTCCATAGCCTTATAGGGTTAGTTAGAAATCTGTATTCATGGTCTAATGTCAGAACATAAACACAAAAATACTCAATCCAGTTTCCAGTTCTCCACATTTTGTATCATGAGAACCTTTATCACTAGATGGCGCTGTTGCACCTAGGCCATACTCCATCAATGACATAAAATTAAATTAAAATGGGATAGAAAAATTAGAATAGAGATAGACATAGTCTTAAATAGACAACAAACAATTAATAAATCATCTCGCCTGAGCACATTCTTGGTTTATAAATGCCTGTCGTTATGTGCGAGGTTGCCATAAACACTTTACTCTATATTCGAGTATCATAAACAGCCTTTATGGGTCCTGAAGAAGTCATGGCTTTGGCAAGTCATAAATACAGACATAATTACCTTCTGTCAGGGGCAGAATTGGTCTGGTGGGTCTTATCTTTGATAAATATTTACTTTCCCTGGGTTACAACAGAGTACAAAAGAGTGCCACTGAGGGGGTTTCACACCTTTGGGCCTGCTCTGAATATGTGTGAGAAACAATATTAGCTACTGAGACTGTTCTAAGGCAGTCAACAAAAGGTGATTGTATTTCATCTCAAACTGTGGTAAATTTATGACTAAACAGTGATTCAGTGCTATTTTGTTGGTCGGTGCTGTATTTTTGTTATTCTCGTGAGAAGTCTGCTGCACTGATGTCACAAGGAGGGCATTGTTATTGCTAGTGAAGTTACAATGGTGTTTAACAGGAGAAAATTTCAATGATCTCAAACATAAGTCATAATAGTCATAGTTTACTGTTAGCTACTGAAGACAGAAGGGCATTTACCAGCGATGTTTAACGTCACGTTAATGAGAACATTCTGACGTAGAAAGTCGGGATGTTGGGAAGTTGCAGTGACGTTGATGAAGGATTAGCATGAAACCTGTGCTGTGTTGGAGCAGGATGTACAGATGAATAGGATTTCATTACAAAATAAAACTTTGATGCCATCGATGATCACATGTTTATGATAAAGATTAATATGCAAATCATTCAGGGTGGATTTTTTTCTTTAAGTATGTGGCATCTTTGCTAGGCTAAAATGACTTAGTAGTTATCTCATAGTAGCTAAAGATAGCTGCAAGCAAAGCAGAAATATTTTGGCTCAAAATTCCACTAGATTTATCTACAAAATGGTAGGCTGAGTTTAATTTCTTAGAATTATGAATTGTATGTCATAGGGCAACATTAAAGTAGAGGTATAAAATTACCTATCATATACCTGACAAGGCCATGTTGAGGAAAACAAGGCAAAAACAGCATTCTTCACATAATCCCAGCATGGCAAACTGTCGTTTGTAGAAACAAATAAAAAAAAAGGCAAAGAGACAAAAGAGAGGAAGACAAAGAGCAAGCAAAGAAGACGTGGGAATTTTCTCTTCCTCTGTCTTTCTTTGCCCCTAATTGACTTTCTCATTCACACACAGAGGCCCTGTCAGTGGCTCCATTCCAAACAGCTCCCTACTCCCTGCATAGGTGCACTACATAGAGGAGGCTATAATATGGCTTCTGTGCCCTATATGGCCAATATGAAGCCGTTTAGGATTGACACTGTATCTCAGGAGTCGTGTGCTACCTGCAGCTGGAGGGATAAATAGCTCAACTCTTCCGTTTACAGTAAACAGTTACGGGGGATCCCCAGTCTTACAAGAACGCCCTTTAATAAGGCAAAGTGTACAGCAGGAATGCTGACTAATCTAGATTATGGGTTCTCTAGACTACAGCTCATCACGACATGTCAAGTTCAAGCACACAAAATAGCACAGGTTACTTCAAAAACAGAAGATTCCTGGACTTGTAAAAGCTCCACACATTGTCTCTCAGACGGGATCTTTTAAAAAAATAGGCTCCAGGGGCCTTGTTGCAAAGATTCTTGATACATGAATGATTCCCAACAAACCTTAATATTCCACATTCACAACTGAAGTTCAAGTACACTTTTCATAAAGGAAAAAAAGCAAAACAAAATATTTTAATTTATATAGAGAACTCCACAACACGACATATCATAACACTAAGAATTCCTCATTAATAATGTTCTAAAAACTGATGACAAAGGAGAACTATTTATGCTTCCCTTGTTGGTGCCTAAAAGAAATGTTCCACCAAAAAGATTTACATTCATTTGAAAGTTATTTAGGAAAAATGGGGGGAAAAAAAGAACCATGGAAAAGATTCTTGTAATCCTGCAGCACGAATTATGCAAATTTATTTTATGAATATTATTTAAGGGACATTGGGAAATGTACAGTCATACACTCTCAGAACAAATGGTACTAAACTGTACTTTTCCTTGCTGCTGGATTGGCTTCAAGGCTGCACCTTTGGTACCTTTAGTGTGTATATTTTACCTAGAAAGGTGCGTGTAGTGTTCTTTTTTTTGTCGTTTTTCTTTTTTTACACTACACACTGTACACTATATCCATGTTTCCAGGTGAAAGATACAGGCACAAAAGGTACAAAAGATAAAGATACCGTCCCAGCAACAAGGAAAGGTACAGTTTAGTACCATTTTTTGTCTCAGAGTGTATGACCATGAGAAACATTTTGTAGTATATTAATGTTAATAAAACCTTTACTAGTTTTAGAGTACAAAAGTTAAATTAAGACTACTGTTTATACTTGTTTATACTTGTTTTGATGTAGATGTTTGTTGAAATTTGGATTAAACTCTTCAATGCAAGTGAATTAATTAAGGCTTTACCAATATAATGACTATAACAACTTTGATAATGGCTGAAGATGTAAACGACATGTTTAAAGAACCTTTACTGGCACCTTTATGTAGGTCATGTCTTTTGGTAGATGGAGTTCAGTTAATGATGTGGTGTGTGTGTGCCTGTGTGTGTGTGTGTGTGTGCGCGCGAGAGAGAAGTGGGCAGGCTCAGGGGAGTCGCTTTTGCGAGCGCGCGGAACCAGAGCTCGTCAGCTCTCTACCCTTTCTCAGTTCAGTTCAGTCAGAGTCTGAATAGCAGAGGGGAGGCACACAGTGCCAGGAGAAAAAAAAAAAAAAACCTCAGGATAACCCCTCTGTCTCTCAGTTTGGAGTTTGGAGCGACCGCAAAGCCCGTCAGACCCGCAAGCAGCGCGCGCCGCATCGCATCACGCAGGCAATCCGGTGTGCAAAAGAGAGTGGAGGAATCTACTGCACAAGAGCCTAAAGGACAAACTTTACTCTTCTCACACTTCTCTTTTAAGTTCAGTGTTTTAATCTTTTAATGTAATGCGCCCGAGCTGAAGATCTGCGCTCCTGGAGGAGATCAAAAGTAACAGACTTTTATCCGGGAAGCAGATTTAACATTCATCTGGGCCAAATAAAGCAAAACAAGGTAAAGTGTTTTACAACATTTAATTGCATTGAGCCTTTTTCATTACTTTTATAACTTTTTTTTTTATGCATGCATGCATCAGCTGTTGTGCAAAAACCAAAGAACCTTTCTGACTTTACTTACTGACATTTGGGTTCTTCAGGGTTCTTCAGGGAATACCCTGTCCTTAACACTTTGTGCAAGACTGCAAAGATTCCTGAATGCACTTTTAGGACATCTGCATCCGAGACATTGTGAGGAACTTTCCTTATGATCTTTAATGAACGTTTTGTTTTCTTTTTATAGCCTAGTGCGGTACCTGATTTTGCATTTCCGTTCTAAGCGTGGCTTAAAATCTCGTAAAATTCCTTTATTAGGAAAACTTCGGGCATGTCGAGGAAGGGGAAAAAAAATAGATCGGGACTCTCCGAGCACTAAACTGCTTCCTTTGAAACTCGTGCCAGAGCGCGAGGGAACTGTTTTTTTTTTTTCTTCCTTTCTTTTGGGGTTTTTACAACTCCGGGAAGTTAAAGGCGTATCTACAAGCGCGCTTCAATCAAGCCCGAGCTCGCACGCGCTTTTAATTTAGCCCCTTGCACCGGGTTGCGGTTTCAGAGGAGGAGGAGGAGGAGGAGGAGGGGGGGATGAGGATGAAAAAAAAGAAGAAGAATAAGAAGCACAGCCTTTTAAACACAGGTGAAACTGGACGCACGCGGAAAGCAGGCAGGCAGGAAGCGCGCGCCCGGTGTGCTTTGTGCGCGAGGCTGCAGCGCAGCGTCTCACGCGCTCACACAGGCGCTCTGACAGGACCGTTAAAGCCTCCAGCCGCGACGCTTCGTCCTGATATTTTTCGACAACATTCAACCTTTTAAAACAGTTTAAACTTTTTTTTTTATCCTTTCTGACACCGTTTATGAACCAAAACCACCGATTTAGACAGTTTTAAAATATTTGACAGAAACTTCCAGAGTCTGTCAGTGAGTGAGCAGAGACTGCTGATGTTTTAAGACCGGCTAGCATCGCCTGCTAACTTCTCCTCATTTTTTAAAAAAATGAAACTTTTTGTGGTCATTTTTACCACAGATTTAATATATATATATATATATATATATATATTTTCATTTTCTATACAGTAAAAAATCCTTTAGGATACTTACACGAGTAGTTTCACCATTTTGTGTGGTAAAATGTTGATATCTTTGTGTTTTTGAGAAATTAAGAGATTTCTCAAAATTAAATAAAATGAAATAAAACATTTTAAAACTGGTTAGGCAGTCAGGGTTGCCAGATTGAAACGAATATTTTCAAAATCTGTAGCCTGAAAAACAGAAAGGTACTAAAATATGGGTTTATGTTCAGTCACTGTGGTGGTAACCATAATACTATGTTAGAGACAGACAATTGTAGAGGAACCTCATCAAGGTATATAAAAGGAACCTAAGAACAACTGCTGTATTGTTAATGATACATTTATATTGGCTTTTTTCTTTCTTTTTTTTTAACCTCAGAAATCAAAAATACACCGTGTCCTCTTTATTTCTGACAGTCTAACCCAGCTCAAACCTTAACTTCTATAATCTCTACCAACCAACACAATGGCTAATTAAGATCACATCTTTTGAGAATTTTGCTTATTTTTTTGTTAATTTTTGTTTAGTGTATTTAATGAAAAAAAAAAACAGTTACTTGCCAATTTGTCTATTATTTGTTTTTAGTTTGCTACTGGAATAATTAATTAACTATTACTATTCGAGTTATTTATTTGCCTGCCTGACCTGCCCTGGTAAAAGTGATATTTTTTGTTCACTCCTTAAAGAAAAGCAGACAGAGAGGAGAGGATTTGAATAAGTGTATTTAACAGCGAGGCCAAGTCATTGTTCCCGCATTCTCTCTCTCTTTCTTTCTCTCTCTGTCTCTCTCTCTCTCTTTCTCTCGCTCTCTTCCATGCTCTTTCTCAGAGAGGCAATGAAAAGTGGAACAAAAGTGTGAAAATGGGCAAGGCCTGTGTCACATAGCGTATCTAAACCCTCCATTTGCATATGAAAACTGCTGCGCAGAAAGAATCCCGCCACTGTTGCAACGGCCGTGTGTGTGTCCGGCAAGTGTGACAGGACGCCGTCGGTATGCAGCGCCTGTTTGGGTCGCTGTTTGGGTCGCGCCGCTCCCCAGGTCTCCGTGTCAAGTTCTATAGGTACAGAATCAGGGGTTTCCCACTTGCTTCTTTTCACTCTGTTACCCCCTCATTTCCATACCTGTTCAGCCCGTAACGCCGCTGAATATTCCCTCCGGAATGCTCTTTCCCAGCGGGTTCCATACAAACAGCTCAGCTTACGGTTCTCACACACCCTCTGAACGGTGCCTCTGTGCTCTCTGGGTGGAAACACGGAAAAGGCGGCCATGGACCGGATTCCCACTGTGCCTTCTTGTCACCTTGGTCTTGATATGGTGATGTGCAGCAGGATTTCACTTGAGGCTGAAGTGACTAAGACCTAATTTAGAGCAGGGAAATGCTGACTTATGCAGAACTGAAGCTTGGCAGAATTTTGAGAACTCAAACTGAAAAGCTAGAACAGATCTCTCTCTCTCCCACACTTTGAAACAAAAGCATGATTGACTGAATTCCAACAGTTGTTCATGCTTTTAGGTTTGATGATAGAGAAGTGCACATGTTTTTGATGAAACTGGCCATTTTGCATTGCTTTAAGACTTGGTTTTGTTGGAGTCATCTATAGATCTCTTTCCTCCTCATGGCCAACAGAGTCTCTTGACTCATAACCTTGGGGTCACTGGAACATAACCTTAAGCACTCAGCTACAGTTGTTCACACGTCTTATGTCGCCTCTCTCAATCTGACTTACTTAGAACCGGCTTACAACAAATTTTTCCATCTATACTATTGTGCACATCAATGAGAAACGTTAAGGATGCACCCATTCAGTATTAAGTATCTATATCGGCACGTAGCGGTCTAATACTCTGGATTGGTATTGGATCTGATCCACTGATGAATTTTATGCTGTGAATGTGTGTGACAATAAGGACACAGCTTGTCTTACAGCAGGGCACCAACCTGCCTCTGATCAAATAACTTGGCAACCGATACTTATTGCGAGGATGTCAGTGCTGGATCTGTATCGGGTATCGGCTGATGCTTGGAGATCTGATATTGGTATCGTATTAAAAATGGAAAAGTGGGACTGGTGCATCCCTAATAATAGCACTGCAATTACTGAGCTGCTGATGATACCTTAGATCAGAGTTCTATTACTCCACCTGATTCTATATAAGTAGATCATTTTGAAAAGTCACTCTGAACTGTACAGTTTTAGGAAAAAGCGTACTAAACTGTACCTTTCCTTGTCTGATGGTACCTTCAGGGGTGCACCTTTTGTACCTTCAGTATATATCTTTAACCTAGAAAGAAGCATTTCGTCTCCCTTAAAAGCATTAATCTAAACACTAATTCTGGCCTATTTTTGTACCTTAAATTCATTTTCAATGTAATTTTCACTTTTCCAGGTGAAAGATGAATATTAATAGTGCGAAAGATGTACCCTTGAGGGAACCATCCCAGTGACACTTTAGTACTATTTTCCCTGAGATTGTATGCCACGGTCTTTCAAGATTTTATCTGATGGTGCAAAAAAACTAGATCGTCATCTGGGTAAAACTTCACTCTGGACACACAGATGCGAACAACCATGAAGATCTGTGGCTTGCAGTGCAGCGCCTTGTGCCATACTCGGCAGCACCGTGTTGTTTTAGGCTTACACACTAATGGCATTCTCTGTGTGAGCCTAGTGTAAACAGTCATGTAACAAACTTCACCAAACTCTCTCTAAGTTTAGCTTCTGCAAAACGCCGTCCTGAGCGCTGGCCAAGAAGGACGAGAGCCTGGCAGCACAGCGTTCCAGTGGTGTCTCTGGAGCTTAACGTTAGCCATCATTCTCTCTAGCTAGTGTGTGTGTGTGTGATTTGGCTGCCCAGGCGGAGTGGTGTCGCTTTGGTTTGGCAGTTAAATTGAAATCAAGTCCAGAGCTCTTAAGTGAGAGAATGGGAGTAGCTGTTGCTGTTCCTTTGCCATCTTTTGAGTCCTGTCGCGTTCCAGCGTAGCAATAATGATAAATGTTATTGTCCAGATTTGTAATTTAGATACCGGAAGGAATTTTAAGCACCATAGTCTCGGAATGCTGGATAAACCCCAAACTCTGTTCATTTTTGTCCTTCCATATCTCCTGGATTTGTATGTGCTATGGCGTTGTAATATTTTCCTGCACACATTCCAAAGTGTAGATTGTGATCAGTGTTGTAGAAAAATATTGACTTAATGCCAAGTTTTGACGCCAAGTTGCTCTCCTCTATTTTTTCTTTTCCGCCCCACTGCCAGTGTATCTGTGTGTTTTGTGTGCATCAGAACACACACCCTGAGCTGTGAATCTCCACAATAGTCAGTATGAATAACACACACACACACACACACACACACACACACACACACACACATATGTGAGTAATGACGGCTTTCTGGCGTTTGTGGGCAGCACCACTGGAGTTTGATTGGCATGTGGAAATGCCCATGTGCTTCCGCACTGTTGGTGCCGCTCCTGTGCATGTTCCCTACATGTGCTCCTCATCTGTGTGTGTGTATGTGTGTGTCTTGACAACCTGCTAGGAAAAACCAAAGTCTCCAATGAATAGCTACACTTAGCCGATTCTGCTTAAAAGACAATTTACTGCACATTAACACCACTCACAGATCA
The DNA here is from genome assembly GCF_027358585.1 of Pangasianodon hypophthalmus. NCBI lineage: Eukaryota > Metazoa > Chordata > Actinopteri > Siluriformes > Pangasiidae > Pangasianodon > Pangasianodon hypophthalmus. The sequence goes on from NC_069725.1 coordinate 22,110,338, forward strand.
ATCAACTCCCCGAGTGATGGATGAAAGACATTATCAGTCTGAGCTGTTTGAGCTTTTTCATCCACCCAGTGATGGATCACACATTTTCCAAACGAGCACAATTAATTAATGACTGATTGTGTGTGCTTATTGCTTTGACCATTTGCACATGGTCATTTTAAACCCTATTTTTAGGAAAATATTTAAATGTGACTTAATAGTTGAAAATCACACTATTAGCAATGGAAACCAATCAGTCATTTTCCCAGTGTTAGCTCGTTTTTTGAGCAGCTGGTTAGGAGTAATTGTAATCCGCATGTTTGTTCTCTTTGATGGTTGCAGTGAGATCAGAGAAAAGGTTGTGAAATTGACATTTTTATTTCAATTTGGCTTTTATGTAAGTGATTAAGAGGGGATAAGTGACGGTCATATAAACACTATGGACCATTACTGTGCTCAAAGAGTTAAGCTGTTTAGAATTATCCTCTCTTAACCTCCAGCCAGCCTCATAACACACACACACACACACACACACACACACACACACACACGCTCTGTTTGTCACGCATCTTATTTTCTATATGACCCACAAGTTACAGAAATGTCTTGTTCCAGCAATATATATATATATATATATATATATATATATATATATATATATATATATATATATATATATATGTACATTTATAAAAGCAGCAAAACAAGGTTGACATGATTGTGGTCGGCCCTGCCTTCAAATTATCCGCTCACAAATTATGATCAGACATTCTCCCTGGCTCTAATTAAACATTTAGCATTATTTGTTCCAGATGGAGTTGTTTTGAAGTTTAATTTTAGCAAGAGAATGCCATCCATTGTGGGAAAGACGACTGCATCCAGGGAATCTGATGGAATCCTGGTTTAATGTTCTCACGTTCTATGACATTGCCAGAATCTGTCTGATGAGTGGTCTAGAACTAGAACTTAAAAGAAGACGAAATTCCATAACTCCTGATTTAATGTTTGAACATTCTTTGACATTGCCTCTATCTGTCTGATGAGTATTCTAGAACTAGAACTAGAACTTAAAAGAAGCCAGATCAGTCTGAATTGTCTGATTCAGTCTGTCGGGTTCCATAACTCTACCGTACCTCTACCAATACAACAGAATCCTGGTATGACATTGCCAGAATCAGTTTGAGTGTCCTACAACTAGAACTTCAAAGAATACAGGATTCCATAACTCTACCATATCTGACAATTCTGGTTTCAAATTCTCACTTACTATGACAATGACTGATGATTATTTTGGACCTGTAACTTCTCTACCACATCTGACCGAATCCTGGTTTAACGTTCTATGACACAGCCGGAATCTGATACTGTGGATGCAAAATCTTAGTGTACAAACTTTTCCACTTGCTTCACCACTCTGTTACATTAGAAGGTAGGTTGTAGGGGCAAGAGCAAAGGGCTTACATTTGCATTTTCTGTATCTAACATGACTCATAACTGAAACAGGATGTAATCCGTACATATAGCTGATGGTTACAGACCTTACTTATTGGTCCTACAGGGATTCCCTTGGGAATTGATCTCAGTCTTCCAATTATGAACTCGGTACCTTAACTTAGGATCACCACTACTCACTAAAAGAGGTTACCAGGAGCAGAGTTTGAATCCACACAAACATTCATCCATCGGATCTTAAGTGCAACACCTTAATCACTCGGTCATCCTGGTAAACACAGAAGAGCTAACCATTGTGTCCACCAAGTGTTAGTCTTATTTTGCTAATAAAGCCACTGACCGATTTACTTAGTTACTTGCTGGTGAATGTAAAATTAGGATTTCTTTGGATACTTAGTTTCAGTCAGAGTTGCCAGGTCTCAGTAAAAATTCCAGCCCAAATATTTGCAAAAAAAACCCCTCAAACTAGCCAAACAGTTTGGGCATTGGGAAGGGAGACACATTCTTCTTTTTCTCAGTCTTTGCATGGAAAACAAGTTCACTGTGATGTACATGCATTTCTGATCTGCAATACACCTGTTTATCATCACTTGATATGACCATTATACACTCTATAGTCCCTTATTCGCTGTCCAAATCTGTGCAGTATATCTCAAACCAGAAATGGTTCTGTATATTGTGGATATCTTTTCTGCACTTACGCTTTATCTTTGTTTGCCATAGCCTATGTTTGAGGAAATTGATCAACTTTCATTCTAATTATTTGCTTTAAGGCCCGCAGCCTTGTTCCAAAAACTAGCCCAATTTGCTGTAAATACCACAACCCTAGTTTCATTAAAGAAGTGAATGTATTTTGATTGCAGTGATATTTTATATTCAAAACCTAAAGCCTTTAATGTTTCAGGTCTAAACCTGAGTAATACCCAACAGTGACAAACCAAATGTCTGGGAGAGTGTTGAAGAACCGAAAGAATGTTTGTGTAAATTTGAGCAAACCATGAGAAACAAAAAAGGATGTTTAAGAGAAATTACTTTTAAAGAGAAAGACTTTATACATGGAATAAAAGATGGGGAGGTGGTAAAAGACAAGAGAATGAGGAGAAAAAAAAACAAAGAGAGACAGAGAATGAATGAAGAGAGATGTGGTGAGAGAAAGAGACAGAGAATGAGAGGGAGGAGGGTGGAAGAGAGGTCATTAAAAGGACACCCACTCGTTCCAGCTGCAGTAAAGAAGGCAGTAAAGTATCGGGCTAATCTGCCATCATTAGCCTGATTATATCAGCAGGGATCGGGGTTAGCCATCAGCTTGGATCAATGGGGCCCAATCAATAGACAGAGGATAGGATCTGAGCGAGAGGGGTGGGACACAGAGCAGCACTGCATGCTGGGTAATGAGGGAATAAAGTGGACACTGATATAGGCTAGTCTCATATCAGTTTTAGTTTTAAACAGATGAATGATACCAGTATTAGCCACCTGTTTCCACAACCTTGACCGTTACAAAAAAAGGGTAAATTTTTCCGAACACTTATTTTTATCACGGAATTATGCATCTGTTTGTTTGTTCAATTTATCTAGCGCCTTTCTAACAACCAAGATTACTTTACATGTTGTGTAACATTAAAAACGAGCAGAAAAAGAATAACAGATTTAAAAGAAACAATTTACTGCCCCCTCGGAATCAAACGTGATCCTACAGCTGAGATTCGTGTCAGTGGAAAGTCAGGAGTGAACTCGTAAAAAGTTATGAAGTAGTGGTTGAGCTTTTCGTTGTATGAAATTCAATTAAATCCCTCTCACTTGTTACATTTCTCACAGATAATGTTGCTGCAGAATGGATGACTCACCTGGAAAGTTAACATTTTTCCCACATGGCTTTTCTATTAGATTAACAAGAATGCTGATTTATGGAGTTTGGGATTGAATTATGCTATAAAAGCAAATTTTGATAAATATTTTCTGAACCTTAAATACCCGTTGTATTATTGCAATGATAAGATCTTTAACTCAAGCAGACTTCCCTCAAGCACGTACAGCTTTAAATTTCGCAGAACTGGCTTTAGAGACCATGAAATAATGAAGTGACATGACAAATGAACAAGTCGGGACGGCTGAAACGCTCCAGAACAAATACTAACAAGCACATGTGCTTCACATCTGTGTGCGTGTGAGTTGCACTGCCAGTGACTTTAGTCCGGTTGCAGATCCGGTGTTGGCTGTCAACATTGTTATGTAACATAGGAAGTGATAATTAGTCGATAAACCGGTTTTCAATTTGCGACTTTGCATCAGTGCAGAAATATCAAGTTCAATTCTACGTATGATGAATGAGAAAGATTAAGCAGGTTTGTATATACACAAGTGACCATATGTGCATTTTACAAGATGTTCTTTGCATGTCACGTGCACATACACGCTCCACTTGGGCTCCTGGAGTATGTATGTTGAAATTGAAGAGACACTGATGCAGACTGAATCAATACAACTATCCTAAGCGAATTGTATTTGTTGGATTATTTTCATGGAGTTATTTTCCTATCCAAAATAATTGCAGAGTAAATGCAATGTTGAGATTTAATTCCATTCAATCTTAAATTCATAATTACTTTTATAAGCAAGACAATAATTTGTAATACATATTATTGTTTTTATATTTTTATGAGATATAATCCTCATGTTGAATCCACAGCTGAATCTTAATTCATTCAACTTGTACAACGTTCTTGCTGCATTTGCTAATCACTGGTTAACAATTTGAAAGTTCTGACAGAATAAAACTCACAATAATATATAAATGCAAGCCATTTCAAGTGGCTCCAAAGAACAGAGGGAGCAGAATTGAAATGCAAAATTCTGCAATTTGAAAAAAAAGAAAAAAATTTGATTGTGAGATGTCAAGTACAACCTGAATTTTTAAATAATGTTTAGCAAATTTACAGATTTACATGATGGGCATTATGTTTACGAAATAACATAAATCGTAAATTATTTCTCTGTTGCATTTATGTACATCGTAAAACAGGAATGCTGTAGATTTTACAAACGACAAATTTACCACTTGTAGGTAGTGGTAAGGTCATGAAAGTCATCACAGTTGATAGCTTTTAACACATTGCACAACTGTACTAGAGATACATATTGACAATAAGTCTGTCACACTCACTGCATGTCATGTTTTATGGTCTAGTACACTCATGTTTTTTTTCTTTCTCTCGTTCTCTCTGTAGCAGGATGAGGCGAGTGTTTGGCTGCTTTGCAGTGCTGTTGTTGTCATCGGTGCTGGGTGTGTTTGGGCAGAAGTTACCCACTCGTGATGAAGGCCTGTTCCAGATGCAGATCCGGGATAAGGCTCTGTTTCATGACTCGTCTGTAATTCCAGATGGAGCTGAGATTAGTGGATACCTGTTCAGGGACACGCCGAAGAGGTATGCCTATATACACACACACACACACACACACAAACACACAAACAAAAAACATGTTGTCGCTGCTTAAAGAAAGTGTTGCATGTGTAGGCTAACAGCTTCCAAGAATTCAAGAATCTACAACGTCATCCTACTCCAAATACTGCACAACATTTTTCACTGGGCGCGCTGCACTACACTCCTAATAAAACCTTATAGATGTTCTGTATCACGTTTTACAAGATGTGAAGGACTTCACACAGCTCCACGTGTGGATATGTGTTACGTGTCCTAATGGAGAATATGGAATCGATTACAGCCAGCGCACAGCTGATGAGGGCATAAGGAGGCATGCATTATGGATGAGATGCTGGGAAACGTGGGTGTGTGCGCGTGAATGAGAACCACTTTTGATGAAGAAGCAGGTGTCTCTAGCGAAAGACGATACCCACATTCACAGCACTTCTCTCTCTCTCTCTCTCTCTCTCTCATATGCACAGGGGGGCAAGGTTGTTTCAAAGGGCACGAGTGGAAACCCATATGAATCAATCAGCTCCAACACGCAGGCCACATATGGTCGTGTTAGACTATTCCCACAGTTTCTGTTTCATAGGTTCTATTCAGTTCATATTTTATGCATCAACCTCATACAGGTGAAAACTTATGCTTGGGTTAACCAGCAAATCTAACTAAAAATGTCTTCTGCACATTTGACATTGACTCTTAGACGTCATACTCACATCGTCCGATGTCCTAGCCAAATCTAGAGCTACAAGAATTGTAGAAAATGTGCGAATACTTTGTACTTTAACAGAGTAGTAATAGCTCAAGTTCATTATTCATTCACCCCTTAGTCAGTTAATCTAATAAATCTTTCATGATGTACTGCTAAGATGGGTCAGTAATCAAGCAGGCATCACAGCTCTTTGTTCAGTTGTCGAGGCCTTAATAGACAGTGTTAATATGCTGTGAACACATGTAGCAGTGATAAAGAATTAGCGTGATGAGGGTGATAATGGCGCTGATGCACAGGGAGTGCTCTCTCCATAGTCAGAGAAGGCTCTCCCCTGTCACACAACCGCTACAAGCTTATGTGGCACAGAGTAAGAGTTTGTGGTCTACAGAACATTATAATTGCTCTTTAAGACAAACAGAATAATATATTGTTTGGTACAGCACCATGGAATAGTCCACAGTTTCCCAACCCTGGTCCTACCCTCAAACTCTGACCTGCAAATTTTGGTGTTTTCCCTGCTCAGCTCAGGAAAGGCTGCTTATTAGCTGATTAGTTGACTCAGGGGTGTATGGAGCAGGGAAAACACTAAACTCTGCAGAACAGATCGTAGGACCAGGGTTGAGAACCTGTGGACTAGTGCATGCTACTGTACCCCACAACATATTACTCTGTTTGTCTTTGTATGTACTCCAAGATAAGGGTTGAGAACCTGTGGTCTTGTAGATCAGGAATCATTGGACACTGTTTTAACATTGACACGTTTCATGTTCTGGACAACTCTCAGGGTCATCAAATGTCATAACTATGACTGGTTTAGGAACTAGCTTTCTGGTTGGACTGAGGATCTCAAACTTTTTTTATCAACTAGCAATAAACTACTGAATGTCCTAAAAAGAACAACATAGTTGGCTAAGAAGTGTGTGAGTAGTTAGTTTATGTAAACCACAGACTTGTTTTTTTTTTGGGTCGTGTTTTGGACAATTTGGTCATTTGCCAATAATCACCCATTAGCTCTCCCCTGTTACACAACCGCTACCAACCACGGAGGGTAAAGGCTAGCACATGGTTCTTCTGAGACACGTGAAGCCTCTGCATCTTTTCAAACTGCTATTCACAGGGCAGCATAACACACTCGGAGGAAAGCGCTATCTACCCTCTTCCACATACACGACCTCACAGATGCCTACAATTGGCTAGTCTCACTCGGACTGACAGGGCAGAAAGAGTAATGCTAATCCTTCCTTTCCGGAAAACACGGCCAATTTTGCTTTCTTGGACTCCTGGCCACAGATGGCTGTGGCATCATCACAAACCAAACTTACGATCTGCCTCAGAATGGCTTTCCTCAGATTTGGCCACAGCAACATATGTCAGATTGTAGCTGTCATCCAAATGGAACTGCTTTTATTCTGGCTGCATTGGAAGGCAGGATATGAGTCATACGCTAGTCAGCCCTGAACTATGCTGTTGCTTTCGCAGGTACTATTTTGTGGTGGAGGAGGACAACACGCCGCTGTCAGTGACGGTGACGCCATGTGACGCTCCACTCGAGTGGAGGCTGACGCTGCAGGAGCTGCCGGAGGAGGCCAGCGGAGAGGGATCAGGTAATTACAGTCAGGTCTCAACAGTATGCATCACTTTATGGGATGCACAAATCGATCCTAAGTGATCATTTTTATGCACAGAATAATATCGCTGCTGTAGCACTAGACTGATCTTAAATTTTATTTATAAATTCCTCACAGTGTAGCTGAAAGTATATTCATGCACTAGAGAATCAGCCAAATGGAGAGTCAATAACAGGGTCTTCAGCTATCACCAATCAATACAGCTTATGGCTTAATGCACACTTACATACCTCCTTCCATCCGTCTCCGGAAGATCGGACAGAATTAGAATTGGACATTCAATCCTTATGTGCTTTATTAAAGAATAGAACAGTGTGTCCTGGATACCTTTGCCAATGACATCCTTTTATATGCTGCAGTGTCTTCAGATGACAAAGTCAGAGGATATTCTCTTAGTTTAGGTTTCATTTGTGACCATTAGGCTGCCTTTCTTTCTTTTTTTTTTAACAAAGTGGCTCTGCTTACTCTAATGCCAGCTAGCAAATGACTTTGGGATGTGTTGCTTTTTGTTTAATCAGCCAACCAGACTGATTCAATGAATCACCTAGAGTGGTCGGGTAAAAATAGTCACAGGTTGATTTTACGAAAATAGTGGAAAGACTGTGTGAATGAACCTGACTATCCCAAGTACATAACCATGAATCTGGGTAAATATTTGTAAATATTTGTTGTCTGTGAGATGGTGTTTTCCAGAGTAGTCTCCGGGTAGGGTTTGTGTGTGTACGGGTGGGCTGGTGGGCGTGTTTCTGGGCTAAGTGTGACCACACTTGATGTCCTCATGAACTGCATCTGACGTCCACGGACTGGAAAGAAGGAGACTAAGAGAGAGATAGAGCAGATACAGATCATAAATACATGGTGTAGACTTTATTAGGAATTCTTGTTGTGTTCCAATCAAATCAGGCCATAATTCAAGCAGAAAAGGGGTCATGGCTTTTTCTTTACTTCATTTACCTCCTTTTACATCAAAGTATCATTGTAGCGCATGTTCTTGTTCTGCTAGCTGTTCTGCTTCCCTGCCTGTAGATCTATACTCTGATTTTTTACTCTCTGATCTCCCGTCTTCCCCGTTTCTGCTCTGTTTCCCCATCTGGAGCGTATCTAAAAATGCAAATAGTACCACAACACACCAGACCTGGAGTGGAGTTGTGGTTTTATTTAGAGAGAGGATTAGAACTAGAGAGATAGAATAATTAGAAAATGACAGATTGAGATTATCAGTATGCATTTGAAAGAACTGTCTGTTGTGCACGTGTGTTTTGTTTCGAGTTAAGTATAAAAGACATCCATGTGGGCATGAATCTATTATGTGACCAGCATGTGTGTCTGTTTTACAGTGTGTGTCTGTGTGTGTGTTAGGGAGTCTTTGAGTAGAGTAATGTGTACCAGAGCACTTCTCATCCCTCTTGCATTAATCTGTTAATTCACTTTTACTCAAGGGTGCAGGTTTTATTTTTTCAGAATGTCTACATTCCGTCTTAGTTTATATTATGACCGGATTTTGCCACTGGTCCTGAGGAAGAGGCATTCATCATCATCGTCATTATAATTATCATCTTTACCCACCCCAGACTCAGAGAAGATTTATAAGCATAACATGTACTGTAAATATACAGCAAAGTACATAATTCTACACAAGCGCTGGGTCTCCGTACATAATCCTTGAGCTTTTTTGGCATGTTTGCCAAATGCCTCCGAAGGGAACGGCATCTTTGTGCATGCTGTCTGTTAATTTAGTACGCTCTCTTCGGTTGACAGACAAAATATTATGCTTTCTCGCCTGGCTTTAAGGAGAAGGCCCGGATGGGGACTGTGGGCTGGAGAGAGGCTACAAGGAGCCTCTGTATGACTGTGGAGTTTTTTGGGGGAAGGCAGAGTGAATGTTGGGCTCTGATGTTGAGCAGTATTTGGAGAGAAAACACTGCAGCTAGTGGCACGAACGACTAATCGTCCACTAAGGTTCAGGACATTCAGACTGACCTCATCAGGATTGACATGATAAAACACTGAGCTCTCCTATAAGCTGCAGGTTGCTTTCCGTTGCTACCTGTTGGCATCAGGTGAAGGAGGAAAGGAAAGCAAATAATCGAGTGGGGGAAAAAAGAAGTTATTAATTAGTCTAGGGTGGATTAGTCAGTCACAGACATCCAAACAGCTGAAGCTGAAGTACCTGTGAATCGTTTACTTAATCTGTGCATGTGTGTGCCTCACCTTTTCTGAGAAGTTTCTTCTAAAGTGTGGCTCCACAAAAGGTTCTTGAGGCTCTTGTGATTCTTCCAAAAACCTCATCCAGATGTGTTTGTTTTTCCTAGGTGAGCCAGAGCCTCTGGAGCAGCAGAAGCAGCAGGTGACGGCCAGTGAAGGCACCGAACTCTTCTCTTACAAAGGCAACGATGTGGAGTCATTCGTCTCCAGCAGCTCACCCTCAGGCCTCTACCAGCTGGATATTCTCTCCACGGAAAAGGACAGCAGCCTGAAGATTTATGCCACCACCACACCAGAATCAGATCAGCCCTACCCAGAGCTGCCCTACGACCCCAGAGTGGACGTCACCAGTCTGGGCCGTACCACCGTCACGCTGGCGTGGAAGCCCACCCCTACTGGCTCACGAATGGGCCAGCCTGTGCACTACTGCGTGGTCGTCAACAAAGAGCACAACTTCAAGAGCCTGTGTGCTGCTGAGGCCAAGATGGGCACCGATGACTCCTTCATGGTAGCACCCAAGCCGGGTCTAGACTTCAGCCCATTTGACTTTGCCCGTTTTGGCTTTACTTCGCCAGAGAACGACCTCACCAAGGACCGCCATCGGTCTCTGAATGCCAACCGAGTGCCGGCTTCCAAGCAGTGGCGTTCTCCAGGTACCAATCCCAGGCCCTCAGACATCCGCAAGATCTGCATTGGCAACAAGAACATCTTTACCGTGTCGGGGCTGAGGCCGGCCACACAATATTACTTTGATGTGTTTGCGGTCAATGTAGCCTCCAACGCTAGTACGGCCTATGTTGGCACCTTCGCCCGCACCAAGGACGAGGCTGAGCCCAAGACTGTAGAGCTGAAGGATGGAAAGATGGCAGACATCTTTGTCGAGAGGAAAGGCATCAAGCTGCTGCGATTTGCTCCCGTTTCCTCCCACCGACGTGTTTCTCTTTCTGTGCACTCCTGCTTGGATGCTGTTCATGTACAAGTACGCCGTGACGGTAAACTCGTGCTCTCACAGAACGTGGAAGGAGTGCGTGAATTCCAGCTCCGCGCCAAGCCCAAGGCCAAGTACCTTATCCGGGTACGCGGATCTCGCAAAGGTGCTTCAGCTCTGAAGGTGTTAGCAAGCACGCGTGCTGATGCCAAGCGGCCCTTCCCTTCTCTACCCGAGGATACACGAATCAAGGCCTTCGACAGACTACGCACATGTGAATCTGTCACTGTGGCCTGGCTCGGCACGCAGGAGCGCAACAAGTATTGCGTGTACCAGCGCGAGGTGCCTGATGGATACGGAGAGGAGCAGCGCCGCCGCCAACGCAACCAGTGTGCCGGACCCGAGACGCGTCGAAGAGATGAGAAAGTACTCTGCAAATACTTCCACAGCGCCAACCCGCACAAAGCCGTAACCACCGAAACCATCACAGGCCTGGAGCCGGGCAAGAGCTACCTCCTTGATGTCTACGCCATCGGTCATGGCGGACACTCGGTCAAGTACCAGAGCAAACTGGTGAAAACGAGGAAGTACTGCTAAAACGAAAACAAAACACATACAAAAAAATACAAAAAAATTCCCACAAAATAGACTCTGCACAGAAGTAAATATATTATATATATAATGAGAGGAAAAGTTTATTTAACTGGAAGTGATATTCTACTAAGTTGTTTTTTTTTTTGCTGACTGACTACTTGGTGAGCCTAGTGGCAGAGCTCGAACTGCTTCTAGAGCAAGATAGCATCCTGTATGTTCTTTGCAAGTTAACGAGTGCCGTTAATGAGAGGTGCTGGGAGGTGCGTCATCCGTGTTACTCATCCTGGAATCATTGGTCATTCTGTTTTCTGTTGTGTTGTGAGAACTATGTTAAACTCATCTGCATATCGTTTGTGATCACATCAACCCCTCCCAATCTGCTCTCTCACTGAGTACTCACATTTAGAAAGAGTTCTTAAGTTATTTTATACCTCTTGATTTTTTTTGCTATTTGAACTGTTTATTTTTTTGCTTGTTACTTGTTATGATTATAATTATTCCTGCTATGAAAAAAACTATGTTGTAAAATTCCCTGACGAAGTCGGGCGGTTTGTCGAGGTGTTGTCCCCTCCCCCCGCTGCCTTTGTCTGTATATTATCTCATTCTGTGAGTGAATCGCTTTGGGATTCTGTAAATGTGCTCTTCTCTGTGTCTGCTCTGCCTGTCACATGTACAGAGTGCTTCTGCCAATATTCATGTACATAAAACCCTAAATATAGAGGCCAGTAATCCCCCCCGGTGTGGCTTCTGGTGTTGTGTTTCTCCGCAGGGATTAATCACTTGCTCATAAAGAGGTGCACGGATAGGGATCAGCGTCTGTGTCCTTTAAGCCATGTCCAGGACGCTGTATGTGGATTATGGTACAGCATGCCAAGAGGTTTTAAAAGGGATAACGTACATCACTGAGACGCACATATATCATACGCACTTACACGCAGTCTCAAATGTAGTCCAATAACCGCTGCGAAGCATGTGACTTAATACCTCACTGTAACCAGGTAATTGTCCGGACAAGCAGGGCAAAGCCGAAAAGAACAAGCCTGTCCATTGTCCACTTAGTCACGACAAGGTGGGATTTATTGCCTTCATCCTTCATACAGCCAATCAGTCATGAAACCAGACCAAGTCCATATGTCACTGCTTAACTCTCGATAGCTGGAACTGTCAAGACATACTGATATTATACACAACTTCCCTGACAGATCTGCTCAAACCTCAAACAAGTCCGAAGCACACTTTGTTTAACTTGTTTGCCAAATCAGGGCCATGGCGTGCAAAAAAATCTGGCTCTCACTAGACTTACAAACAACCCAATTCAGACTTCACAATCAGACGTGTGTGTGAGAATATACAGGCACGCGAATAAACAGTGACATCCAAACCAACACGTTAACACGAACACTGTGATACGCCGGCTTTACGCTGTCCGATTTTCAGCCTGATTTCACTGTCACACAAAAATGGACAATGTGAAAGAACTGGTCATGAGGTGATTAAGGTCTGGTAGTGTCAGAATTTCTATTAATTTACAATTCAAATCTCAGAGTGTGAGCCTTTAAAATCCACCAATAAGAGGACTAGATTAAAATTACGCAAAAGTCACGGGACAGCTACAAATATTGTAGTGATGATGGCAAAACATAAATGAAAAAAATATTGTTAGGAACTTCAAACTAACTTAGAACAATGTTTGTGTTTATATGAAGCTGTTTTCTGATTGATGATGTTAGCAGAATTTTTCTTTAATTGAAAGTGTATCATTAGAGGATCTTAATGGAGAACAGCCTAAATAGTACAGTCTAAAAAAAAACAAATTTAGACTCACAGCCACACACACACACACACACACTCTTGATGCTTTGAGTCATACAGGTGAGTTGTGTTTTTGCTTTGCGTCTACTTCAAGAGCTTCTCTGCAAGGTCTCAAGCGTCACTCGCTTTCCCCATCATCCACCTCACACATTATCCAGAGATCAGGAGTCACCAAGAGCTTCATCTGGTTTAGATTAACCTTCACACTCCTCTGTACTGATCTGGAAGACCTCTGCTAGTTAGTGGTGGGGATTCTGACTCACTTGTGTGATTCCTTAGAACGAACAAAGTGATTTGAAATAGTTGAGTTTTGACTCATTTGATGATTCCTTTGAACTATGCAAGTTTTCATTCATTCGACTCACTGTTCAGAATCATTTAGAATAATTTATGAATTTTGACTCCTACTGTGACTCACATTCACATATGGACCATATGCATATCAAAGAACTACACAGCTATAGAGAACATCTTGAAGCCACTTGATCACCACCATATTGGTTCTTCTTCATTTGTCTATTGCTATAATGTGAATATATATATAAAAAAACAGATATAACAAAATGCTGAGGTGCAACAACACAATGGAAGTATCTATATTATGTGTATATTTTTTGTCATTACTAGTTGCTTAGTTGTATTGGGAAAAAAGATACTGTTGTAGCCAAACCTACCGTAATTTATACACTGTAAAATGATATCTTAGTAAGTAAAGATATCTTGAACAAAGGAAAAGTGATCTTCTTTTCAAATTATGAGATGATTATATAACAGATATAAGACCATTAAGCCTATTTTTAGACATATTTACTACTTTCAAGCTTAAAATTGTTTTATTCTATTGGTATATAATGTTTTTAGAAAGAAAGTTTGAAATAAGCAAAATTAGAAGTTAGAATAAGACAATTTCAAGCTTGAAATGAAATGAGTAAGTAATGTATATACTATAATGAGAAAATGCGTATATAGGCTTAATATTCTTATATTGGTTCAAAAATAATTGAATAAAGAGAAATATTAGCTAAATTTGCCTATATTCAAGATATTTTTACTAAGATTTCATTTCTTGCAGTGTAAGTGTAAAAAGAAACTACAGGTCAATGTGTTTTATGTTTATATTTTTAGAAGAAAATATACTAATTCTATCACATAGACCCCCAACATACATAATTCTATCACCTAGACCTTTAAAATTTGTTGAAAATCAACAGGTCTATGGAGTTGCACCCTTTGTTTCCAATGTAAGGCACTAATATGTACATCTATAGTCTATACTTGTCTATTGAACTGTTTATGTGTTGATAGTCTAGCTACGATCGCATTTATACATGTGGTATAACGGCAAAGCCAAACACGACAAATGCTATGAACCTGAAGCTGATTCTTTTCAGCAAATCTGAAAAGTGTTCCTTTTATACAACAGCAATTTATATAATGAGTACAATTTCTTATGACATGTTATATTTTTTATCCATTTATAGCTATGTTTACTGTTGTGGAACATCCACAAAACTAGTGAATTCATATTATTTTTTATGTTGTAACAGCTACGTAGAAATAGTCGTACTCTCACCAGCCTCTCTTTTTTTCTTTCCCTTGAGGTTAATAGTACAAAAAATACATGTTATCGAGAAATCGGAAATTGGAAACTCATCCATCATGTTGACTTAAAGTTAGATAACTTAAAGTTAGAGCTTTACTTCAGACTGTTACAAAGCATTGACACTGGAGACTCCTTCTTCCATAAATGTTCATCTCAAAGACAACCTATCTGGAGCATCCACTATAGACATAGCTGGAACTTCTGCGGTTATAGAAAACACCTTGAATCGAAAATTCAACCACGTTGTGGTGTAAAAGTGAATGTAATATACAACCTAAGTGTGTGCTTGCGTGTGTATTCCTAATACACATTGGGGTAGGTGATATGTTCATCATCTGATTGATTAAAATATTTAGAGTAATTAAAATAATTATACGTGTCACATGGTAACAGGCAGCTAATTGGATGTTAGCACATGATAGTATGTTCCTATACACGTACAGGTCATTTATTTTCCCTCTAGATCCTTGATGAATGCTAAATATTAAGCTAAGAATAATTCTGTTGCGATTATTTAGAAAACCGTAGCAAATATATATTGCGTCGTTATATATCTGTGCAAATATACAGTATTTTCCATTCAGGCAAATGTACATGCGTAAATAAATATTCTATCCTCCATTTTCCGACCTCATCACACTCTTTCGCATCCAGACTCTCAGCATTTCCCTCGTCCTGGAACGATTCTTAACCGCAAATTGCTTCACCTAGCAGCCAAAACTTACTTGGAGCACAATGATAATAAGTCAATCAAAAACAGGGCCTGTTGCTGTAAAAGCAATTTATATTCATGCCGTAAAAAGTATGAAGGAGGCTCTGTAGATGAATAAACAGTCTCAAAGTGTGTGGTAGAACTTTGGGCTTATAAACTAAGAGAATGGAAATAAAATGATACAGGAATATACCGTTATTTTACTATGGATTATTTTTTTGGGTGGGGGTTGGGAAGGTGTCCCATTCTGAACTCCTGATGACACTTTTAGAGAGCGTTTGTGAGGAATACTCTGAAGTTTCTGTGGCCTACACACACATATGCATGTAAACTCCCCGACTGACCACATAAACACTCTAACACACTGTTTCAATTTATGGCACCCGTGTGTGATTCTGTTTGTAAAGCAACAAGAACAGAAAGGATGAGGGCGAGCAGAAAAGCCGCAACGCTTGGCCGAGTTACTCTGACCTTAATTTCGCAGCATCTATTTGAAATTTACTCACTGACTCATCACATCATACACACTGTCTAAATCAGCAGGTTTTTTTTAGATCCCAGGCTTGAGAAGTCCAGTGTCGGGAAGTGATGTGTGAATACAGGAACCTTTTGGATATCATTAATCATTCTGTTCTGCCTGTACGTGACTAGTGCGCTAGTTTTCCGGAGGAAATTTTCTAAAATGCTAGCACTGTCATCAAATAGGTATCACTGAGGAAAAAAACTGCCTGCTAGCCAATCGGCTAATTATCAAGATTGATAAACTAAGCCATGTCTTGCTAGCTAATCACAGAATTATCATGATTGACAAACTCGACAGTAACTTGCTAGCCAATCAACTAATTATCCATCCATCCATCCATCCATTCTCTGTACTGATTATCCTACGCGGGAACCTAGAGCTTATCCCAGGGGACTCAGGGCACAAACCATGGGACACCGTATACCGGGTCCCAAGCCATCGCAGGGCACAATTTGGAAATGCCAATCAGCCAGTGCATGTCTTTGGACTGGTGGAGGAAACCGGAGTACCCAGAGGAATCACGGGGAGAACATGCAAGCTCCTGGAGGTGCGAGGCAACGGTGCTAACCACTAAGCCACCGTGCCCCCAACCCTACCCCACCTCCACCCCCACCCTATTATGATTGACAATCTTGACCATGACTTGCAGATAACTTTACACTTCATTTAATTGCAAATTGATTTATTTTAGATTTGTATAGCAAGTCAATATACAATTTCACAGCCACTGGTCAGTAATAAAACACATGCCCGTAATGCATGATGGGAATATATGCTGTAGTGCTGAAAATAATAGTTCTCTATTCAAATGAAACTCATGAAAGTGTATTGTAGAAAAAGAATGATTTAGCACACGCAGTCACATGACCCTTCTTTTTGTTGTAGACTAGTCTAAATAAAATTAAAATGAACACATTTTATGCCATCACCATTTTCCACAACGTCTCCCTTGAGTTGAATTGAATTCTGAGTGTCTGTGAAGATTTTTGGGCAACATTTGAATGGAAGAATAATCTACACTTCAAATCAAAAGAAGTTTAGCCATGAGAAATACAGGTATGTGTGTTTAGCTTTATGCAGGAGTTAATGCAGGCTGGTGAGGTAAGTTTACTGTTATTACTCTTTAATGCTGTTTAGCAAAATAAAAGGCAAAAAAATAGAATATTGTCAAAGACATAATATAAAACTGCTTTTAGGTAAATTCTGATATTTTTGTCTTCACAAAATTAGCTACAGATATTAGCATTCATTATAGAGTTTTGTACATTTTGTCAATAAATTCAATTTGACTGACATGACAGATGACCAGCAGCATATTTTTCCATTGCTTGGAGGCAAACACTCGAGATGATCTTATTTACTCATCACTATCTGCTAAAAGAAGGGATTCTATAAACTTTTTTCAATCGATTTCAAATTTTAATGTTTAAGATCCTGAAGCTTCTGGCCAGAAAAGTGTAAAAAAGATATCAGACAGTGTGCACATGCAGCTTTTACTTTAGTGCTAATGGTCGTATTTTTATGAGTAATTATCATTTCCACAGATTTATAATTTTGACAACAATCTATCTTTTACTTGTTTTAACATGTAAAAGATAAATTTGAGATTTTGCCACTATATAATCAAAGATCTGCGCTGCTTGTTAGTCCCCGTGAGTCGTTTGTCTCCTGAGTCTGTCTCTGTCTTCGCCATTTTCTCACGCTTAATCTACACAATGATCTCTGTCTCGTCTCCCTGTTCCCTTCCTCCCTCTCTCATCCTCTCTTTCTCTCAGATCTAACACAGTGAGAGCATTAACGGCCGACCTTGGAGGAGAGGAGTAGGCGAGGCTGCGGTTCTGAGAGTGGAGCGGGGTCGGAGTGGCAGAAACAGAGCTGCGTCTGAACAAACATGAAATAAACAGCCTTGAGAGAGAGGGAGAGAAAGAAAGAAAGAGAGAGAGAGAGAGAGCTTGCTATCTCACGCATACACACACACACACACATTCACTATGTGCACTCTTGGGTTAATCTGCTACAGAGAGAGCTGTGTGGTGCCAAAGCTCATCGAAACTGCAGAGAAAACACCATTAACTCAGAGAGAGAGAGAGAGAGAGAGAGAGAGAGAAAGAGCGAGTGAAAGAGTGAGACAGGTGAGGTCAAGACAAATGCACTTTCACCTTGACTGTGAAAAATGTAAAAAGTGTGTGCTTCAGTGTGAGTCACAGGCACCACAGTGTTTATTCACTTTCATACACACTCCATGTTAGTATGTGTGTGTGTGTGTGTGTGTGTGAGAGAGAGAGAGAGAGACCTAATGAGCCACATTATCAACTCTGAAAAGTGAAAGTTGAGAGTGAAAGTTGTAGTGGGGTCATTGTGTGTGTGTGCGCGAGCGCGTGTGTGCGCGTGTGTGCGTGCACTGTGGGGTCACGTTCGGGGTCGTCGGCTCCTAATCGTTTCAGCCCTCTTTACAGCAGCGGCGCTGACAGCAGAGTCATCAGGGGTCAGAGGTCGTGGAGGTTGGGGGCAGGACTGTAGGGGCCACACAAAGACTACTGTTAGAATAGTTGCCTTTCTCTGGACATTACACAACACACACATACACAAAATACATAGTAACACAGGAAGGAAGCACACCTATACATATATGCACACCTGTGTAAACTCAGCACACACACACACACACACACACACACACACAATTTATAGCCACAGTGAAAGCACTTAGAAGGAAAATTAATCAGGTGAAATATAAGGATCATTTTTTTCACTACTGCTGTGATGAAGTGTTTCACCAGTAAGGTGTATATTCTGGATCAGCATGTGTTGTTTATTTATCTGCATGCAAGTTGTTTCAGGGGAGATATGAGTCATTTACCAATGTCAGTGTGGACCACTGTGGCAGAAAGATGTGGATCTGAGAAGGAAAAAAGTGCAATTGAGCAGTAATGTTTGTAATCTGAATGTCTTGCATCCTCTTGGCTTTCTCTGAGTCAGCTTCACGAGAAAGCCACCCGGGATGCTTTACAAACAGAAGACGTTTCCACATACTCTGAGCGCTACTTGTTGGGGAGCATTTAAAAAAATTATGCCAAAAATATGCTTTTGCATGATATTCATTTATACATGTACATGCAGCATTTAGCTTAGAAGGTATAAGCATGTCTTTAAGATATAAGCAAAACAGTTAATCAGCTGTGTCCTAGCATTTGAATGGTACTGAACTGTTAGCAAATTACAATACTGAGAGTGATGCAGCGGCGCTTTAGTCTTTCACTCCAGCTTTCTCACCGCCTCACCTGTACATTCTGCTCAAACTGTTCAACTTCCAAGTTTCATCACGCTCCTCATCTCATAGACAAGACTAGCCGAGCTGAGTCTCTGCTGTATCTAGCTGCACTGCATTCTGGGACTTCGAGTCCAACCAATGCCTCCATTACTTCTACATGGAGTTTCTCGTTAATATGATGCAAAATGTGAGAAAAGTAGCTATCGTCTTTTTTTCCTTTAGGAGCCATTGTAACTGTGCTAGCAATAACACGTATCATGTCACATCAGAGCGACAGATAACTGCTACCTTCTCACGGGAATAATGAAAATACAGCACCAACCAACAGAATAGCACCGCAATCACTAAACACATCAGGAATATTTCAATATAAACATATTTAATTTGCGTCAGGGTGGAGTCTTCCTTTAAATTACACTCCAAGAGTAAATGCCTACACATTACCTTCAAGCGAAAACACACCAGTTAAAGAAGTTAAAGAAGCCGAATTTTGTGTTTTCCGGTTTGCAACATTAGACTGAGCTCAAATAAATAAAGCGCATTGTTCCATTCGCTTAAAAAAAAAAAAAGAAAAAAAAAACCGAAACCAACTCGACACTTTCGCATGACCACAATCTCCACTGAGTCAAAGAAGCAGCTCATCAGGAAGTGCACAAGATAAACAAGGCCGGGGAAAGGAGTAAACAGATGCATCAAAACATAGATGCTCGACTGATTAGACTTGAGAGAGAGGGTGGTGGAAGGTGTATTATCAATAACACACTTACAGCATGCAAAAGTGTGTATGTGTGTGTGAGAAGCATTTTAAAGCCTTTCACACATGATCAAAAGGCTCTCATGCAAAGTAACATCGTGGTTTATGCTTAATGGGCCGGACTTAAAAGCCTGTGCAGATATTTGTGTGTGTGTGTGTGTTTACATGTGTGTTCCTGAGTGGCTGCATGTGTGCGTTTGCGTGTATCCTCTCCTCAGTCTCTCTACATTTAGACAGCTGGTTGTCCACATGTTTTCATGTCTGGACAGCATATCCATTTCTCAGTGATTTGCCCCCGGCAGCAACCTGCCTCCAATTATTCCTGGTTACCAGATACTTAGGTAGATCCAACATGGAGAATCAGCGCATGGGATTGGAAGAACTAATACAGAGCTTGGAGATAAGAGTGGATTCCAGATTGCACAGATGTGATCAGTGTGAAGTGTCTGGTGATTGTACATGATTGTGAGTATCTGTAGATGAGTATTGTAGATACAGCTAGTTCTGATGTGCTAGCATCCAAAAGGCTGTACCACAAAGCCTTGACTTGGACCTCCAACTGAATGAATGCATCTGTAGTAAAGTATGCTAGCATCATGGAATATCCTGGTGCTCTTAAGAACATGATTACAAGATGTATAGACTGGCTAGGTGGCTAGTTGATTGTCGCCCTTTGCAACCTGTGACAGAGGTGGGCGGAACGCAAGTGCGTAAAATCTTTTTAAAAATCTGGTTAAATCATAAGCAGAAAGGGTCATCGTTAATGGTAGTATGTACAAGGGTTCAGACATGAAACACCAAACTAAGAAACAAGTCTGCACAAAACAATCAAAAAGACAATGAGCGCAATGAGACGAAGGAACCGGATACAAATAGCTCAGAACAGGTGCACACATTAGGCAACAGACCAATGACAGGACAGAGGTGGAGACAGGACCAGAATCAAAACAAAGGCACATGTCATAACAAAAACGTGCGAGAAGCATGTGGCGCATTTCCCAGCATGAGTGCTGTTCTCATGTTTTGGTTTGCTCCCCAGAGGGGGGTTGGGGGGGAGGTTTAGACATCCTTCCTCCGTCATGTACGAGAAACTAGAGGCAGGCATGTGAGCTTGATGTTCCGTTTATTAGGGTGTTTCCAGAAATCACAGTCATTATCCATAGTAAGTCCTCAAAGCATAGGCAGATGGGGTTAAACCCTGGAATTCCATAATCATAAAGAGTTAAAACCAGGCAATGAATGAATCCGTGAACAAGGAACACAAGGCTTGGAACTGATCCAAATATATAAGACTTTGCAAAGACACACTACGCAGAGAATATAAATACACAGTCTAATCAGGGGGAAACAAAGAACAGGTGAGCACAATCAGGGAAACTAAACAAGAACAGGAAGGTGGATGTGGCTGAAGATAGAGTGCAAAAATGAGTGCAAGGTTTGGCATAATAACTACTTATGAGTTAAAGATACAGGTTCTCGATCACAAGCTTCAACTTTATCAAGTCATGATGTTCAGAGATTAATGCTAAACAAGTCTAAGACAAAAGTTTCTCCCAGCGTTCATCTGGCAAATTTTGTCAAAGGTCAATTTTCCAGGGAATTTAAGAAACCTCTGTCTCAGTTATAAGTGAGGGAGAATATACTGTAACATCGTAAGGGTTTAAATACTGTATAGTAGCTTTAGCGTAGAAATAAATTTCAAAGATGTCATCAACTAGAGTATTGGGAGAACTGGGGAAAAATGAGGTGTGTTTCATATAGAATTTCAGATATAGAAACAGCAGTGCTTTTGGAAGGTGGATGACTGAGAGAATTCAACAAAATGCCATCTGTGTTTGTTCATTTTGGTTTTATACTTTATCACTTTATAAACTTTCTGACTTCTGGTGCTTGCTCCATACTTCATGCTTAACTGTTGCTCTTTCTGATCTTTAGATCAACTAATAGCTTAATAGATTGTATTCGGCTTCACGCTTTAAGTTGCTTGTGATGCCAAATGAATAAAGGAAGATGCAAATGTCAGAGTGTGGCACATCTAGAGCTTGTTTGATCTGTTTCTAATTCTTAATGTGCATCGTTGTCTGTGACTTTTCTTGTTCATTCCTTTGGGACGCGTGGCCTAAATACTGCCCCAGTTCACATCCAAAATGTAAGACAAAAATGCTGGAGACGAAGCATGTTAATGAATTTTGCTTGGTGTGAATTGCATAGGCTGGATGTTAAGTCACATGTTGGTGAAGTTTTGAAAAACAGCAAAAAAAAAAAAGGTACTTCATGAAAAACGTAAAATGCATTCTCTCAAGTTTAATGTTCCTTGCTGAAGTTAAAAGTCGACCCTGAAGGACTTGCCTATGAATCTTTATAATTAACATGTGATCTTCAATGGCGTCCAAGATTTATTTTGAGTGGAATTCCGAGTTGATGTTTTTTTTTAAGTTTAAACTTTTTAGTTTGAATTTTCTTGTTGTTAACAGATTCCTACATTACCCACAATGCCAACCACCTCACAGCTCCAGGGTTCCTGGTTCGAACCTGAGCTTGGGTTACTGTCTGTGTGTAGTTTCACATGTTCTCACTTTTCTTCGGGGTTCTCTGGTTTCCTCCCACCTCTGAAAAACACACCAGTCGGTGGACTGGCTTTGCTAAATTGCCCCTAAGTGTGCACAAGCATGTGAATGTAGAAAATTCTTCAAATCCTGGTATTGAAATTTGACTAATTGGCACGTAAGTATGGTACGAATAAATAAAGTTTTTAAAACATCGTTGAGGATAAAACCAGTGAATATGTGGATGAGAGCATGGACCCGAGGCTGCTAGACTCGTAAACAATACCTGTGTGTTTATTGAGTACAACTCTTTTCCAAAACACAATGATGCACCACAATGATACAGTAAGGTCAAGAAACCAAAAGTGTAGGTTTCCATGGATGCAAGATCACAAAAAATAATATAAAGATATGCATACATCTTAAAGACAAGGTTGTCCTGTGATAGACTGGCATCCCATCCAAGGGGTATTCCTGCCTCACGTCCAGCATTCCCGGAATAGACTCCGGATCCACAGCAACCCTGACCAGGATAAAGCCTCATCCCACTTCACGTCCAGTATTCCCGGGACAGACTCCGGATCCACAGCAACTCTGACCAGGATAAAGCCTCATCCCACTTCACGTACAGTTTTCCCGGGATAGACTCCGGATCCACAGCAACGCTGACCGGATAAAGCTCTTATTAAAGATGAACGAATGAAAATATATCCCAAATTCCAAAACATGTCTTAAAAATGATTTTCAATCAGTCTGAACAAAAGCTACACTATAATATTTCTCCTTAACATGTAAATAGTTAACACTTTGATGATTTCAAAAGATCATCATGTGGAAATAAAAAAATGTCCGAATATATCTGAATTAACTTTAAAACACAGGATTTGTATGAACTTCCACAGAGCATCTTCATTTTCAGATTGATGGGAAGGAAAAAATGTGAGGCCGCAGGGACAAACTTTCCACCAATCACAACGCAGCATCGCAGTGACGTCAGGCGAGCAACGCGGAAGCTCCGCCTCGTTGAAAAACATGTTGCCCTTGGTTACGAACTTTCCACCAATCACGGCGAGGCAAAGCGACATGGAGGCTCGAGCTGCGCCGAGATTCTGAGGGAAACATTGTAGCAGCACCAAAGGAAAGAAAAGAAAAGAAAAAAAGATACAGCTGTAATCATTTTACTCGTGTTCTGTCAGGAAATTGAACCTTTTCAGGATTAGTAAGGCAGAGTAATGACAATGCTGGGCATGTACGTGCCAGACAGGTTCGCTCTCAAGTCCTCCAGAGTCCAGGACGGAGTCGGGCTGTACACTGCGAGACGAGTCAAGAAGGTTTGTTCGCTTTTAGAGGGAAAAAAAACAGACGAAGAAGACAAACTGACAGAAAACTGAGACATTTTTACAGCACACGAGTCTTTCTGTTGCGTTTATTAATGTCATGCCGTCTTCTAATCTCGTCCACACACCAAGTTATCGCCTTTTTTCTTTTCTGAACCGTGAGGTGCCACGTATATAGCGGAGGTAACGTTGGACCCGAGGCTGCATCTCAAACCGGTCCGTCCTCCCTCCACACGCGCACTATCTAGGCTACAGCGTAATGAGCTTCCCACGCGCACCTAGTGCACTAGGCAGCCTGTGTGGCGCGATTTGAAAGTCTATTTGGCTTGCTACCTTTATAGGTAGCCTCTATAAGTTCCCTGACACTTCATTATTATTATTATTATTAGTATTATTATTATTATTATTTATAAAAGTTACACAGTGTTTATTATTTATTTATTTATTATTATTTTTAAAACTCTAAACAGGAATTAAGAGTAAAATTCTTAAAAATACCAGTCAGTCTCATAGAGCATTAATTGTTTAGGGTTTGTTTTAAAGTTTGGCCCTTATGTCCCAGTGTCCATACATTTGTGAAATTATATTTCAATAAATCAACACACAATAAAGCTCTGTCCCTACAGTCAGTTCAACTTTAATTAAATTCACTTCGCCGTTCAGCAATCATCTAATTCCTCAGAGCATAATCCAGAAATTTGGTAGAAAAAGGTCCTGCTTTTTGTTTCTGTATTAAATTAAAGGCAGTGTGTGTAACTCGGAGACTCTGTAACTGTGTTTCAGGGAGAGAAGTTCGGCCCGTTCGCAGGCGAGAAGAGGATGCCTGGTGATCTGGACGAGAGCATGGACCCGAGGCTGATGTGGGAGGTAGCTACACTCGTAAACAGTACATATATCTTTACTCAAAATAGCTTTTTTCTTCCTAAAACACAACAATACACTGAGTTGGAAAACACAAAACTATAAATGTTCATTGATGTAATTTAAATACGTGTCAGTGTTGCCCTGTTGTACACTGACATCCCATCTGAGGTGTATTCCCGCCTCACATCCAGAATTCCTGGGATAGGCTCCGGATCCACAGCAACGCTGACCAGGATAAAGTGCTTACTAAAGATGAATGAGATGTCAGCAGTGAGTTCTGGTCTGAAGGTTATGAGTTCAAAACCCAGGACTGCCAGAGAGACACAGCTGAGCAATTCCCTTAACACTAAACTGCTCGCTCATAATGTTGCTTTGGATTAAAGTGTTCGATAAACGAATAAATATAAATAAAGCACAGACTGAACTGCATCTAGATAGAGAAGTGCTGGTTTCAGTCCAAGCATTTACCTTTTTCTGACCCCTTGCTATGGCAATATGGTAGACATTAGTGGTGTAAACATCAGGTTCCACACAATATGATACAATTTAGATTCTTAAGACAACAATTAAGTTGCCATTAGTTGACACCACTGAATCTGCTACAATACCATGTAGCTTCCGATCGATATGAGACCAGCTTTGTTCAGAATCTCAGCTAGGCCTGTATGGGCCTAGTGATATAAGCCATTTGTGAATGATGACATAGAGAAGTACTACTTTAAAAGTATCACGAGTTACGGGCAAATCTCCGTACTAGCCTGTTAAATTATTTACATCAATATCAGTTTAAAAATATGAATTATTTTTACACAAATTCATTCATATCAATTGTTGCATTTAAAATCGATACATCGATTAAAATCGTTCGATTGTTACACACCATAGCAGACACCTAAAAACCAGGCTTTTCTACTTTTTTCACATAAAGCAGCAGTCTGATCTTCTCTTTGGCCTGCAAGCTTCATATTCGACTGCTCGCTTCTGCAGCTATTTTGTTTGGTCCTGTGGGATCCCAGTCCCAATGCACATCAATGCGTATTAAGTAGCTGTGATGTATTTTGTGCTATTTTCTTACTGTTGCTTGTTTTTGCTATCCGCCTGCTTGGAGTTTTCTTGGTGGCAATGTTGGCAGCTCTGTAGATAGATACTCTATCATTTACATTTATTCATGTGGCAGAGGGATTGATGCAACGTGACATACAGATTAGACAAATTTGGTAACATAATACCTTCCTGTAAACCAATAAACCAATTAAACCCCATTTAAATTCAGCCAAAGAAAAAAAGCAACTCCAGTAAGTGGTGTTTGGAAATCATTAAAAGCACGTAACAGCATGTTTATTACATATACGTCCATTGTTTTTTATATTTAATGAAATATAAGTTAATTTTATTAACTCAATTTTATAATAAATGATGAATAATGGGAAATATATGAAAATAAAGTATTAATTACATCCATTACATCCATAACTCTTTCTCCTACATCATTCACATTCCAGATGTTTGTCTCATACTGAAAAGTCAAACAGTCTTGGAGTAGTGAAATTTATTCAGGCAGATCCAGGTAGAATGTGCCATTTAGTCTGACTTGTTAATTATCCAATTAACAATACGTACACACCTAAGAGCCCATATGTACGATCCACTGATTTTTAATTTAGTTTTTGTTAAAACATAAATGCACATGCTTTGACTAGACTGGATAGCTAAAGCATGAGTACTAAAAAGTGGTTTGGCATCGTGAACTATACCGACGCTGTGCTTTGGTGCAGAAACGCTTGACTGGGCAACTCTGGGCGAGGGGTAATCAGAGCAGGCATGTAGACCATGTTCTCAGCTCATACCGCTCAGCCTACGTCGTCTCCGTAATAACGGCTCTGCCTGCCAAGCAGCACCACGGGCACATAGCGCAAACCCCCCCTACTTTTCCCTTCCCCACTCTCGCTCTCCCAATATTTGCCCTGCGAGATTCGGGTTTTATTTTCAGCTCCGTAACATTTTAATTAGAGCCTGCATCAGCCGGGGCCTGGCCGCATTACCGAGGTGATTTATACATCTGTCTTTCTGAATGACATTCTCGGATGCGCGGCGTACAGTACGTTAAATCTTAAATTACAGTGCTGCGTGTGTGTTTGCTCTGATACCCAGCCATGGCATGTAATCTGCTAACCGTACTGTGCTTTTATGTGCTGGAGGGTTTCAGTGCAGCTGTGCAATTAAGAGAGAGCAGCATTACATATTTGAGAGTGCGAGGAATCATTAGCTGTCATTTCAGCCCAATAAAACTGGCACAGTCAGGCAAAAATAATAATTTGTATCCAAAAACAGAGGCAGGAGAAGAGCTTGTTAGAGTCTCAAAGGCAACTACAGATTGATGTTACATAAGATTGTTAAATATCTTAGCGTGTCGCTATGCTTGGCTTACTATGTGTGGATGCAGTGAAACAACGGCAGCCATTTTAGCTAAGGATAAAGTTTAAGAGTTATGCTGGTAAAGGAAAATAATTAGTCACAACATTGTAATAAGACAAAAAATAACACGTGTCACATTACGGAGAAACTGCAAAGCATAAAAGGAACAGCTTTACCTCGGACTGTTACAAAGCACTGATACTGGAGACTCCTTCCACAAATGTTAAAAAAAAAAATCTCCTCACAGAAAACTTTACCAGATCAACAATTAATCTGCTTATGCGGCGTACAAGTTCCTGTGAATTATTTGCAACTATAGAAACAATAATGTATTAGAACAAGTGCATGACTATAACCCTGTGATCTGTCTAGAACTACTGATTTATAGAAAATGAATTGAGACCTTCTGACCAATCAGATTCGAGAATTGAACAATGCTATGGTTTATACTTTAATGATGATCAGTTAAACATTAAGTCAGGACTGAGAGATGTGGCAAAAATGAAATACCATCATTCTTTTTCACAATGTGATTATTAGTGTTTTTAGGTTTAATAACAAGTTGTGAATGGGTATAAAAATATATTAGTGCATTAAAAAATCACAAGAAAAAATAAAACCATTAACACAAAATAAGGTAGCAGGCAACAGAAGTGTTTGGCCTGTTGTCATGTGATCATGAGTCTGAAGCCTGATGATGCCACAGCCATCCGTGGCCCATCCAAGAGTTGTAACTGGACTTGCACTTTGGGTGGGAGGGATGATGTTACTGTCTCTGCTGTCAATCACTGGTGTCTGTGAGCTCATGCATACAGAAGAGCTCGGTTAGTGGCTTCTTCAGATTCACGCAGCTGCACTGTGACGTAGCATGAGCAGAAGTTCGAAAAGCTGTGGATAGGGAAGATCCAGCGAGTGAGAACTGGCAGTAGAGAAATGATGCCATACCACTTTTTCTTTTCCTATACCGATACTGAAACATTGAATATGAGCTGATACTGATGCCCATCTGATATTGTTTTATCTACTAAGCATTTTTCTACTAAGCTAAGCTTTGCTAAACTTCTAAACATTTACAGTTACAAAATTAAATTTTGCTTTCCAAATCCAATTCTTATCCTTGATATTTGTTACAGGATCCGATAGTCAATATGCTTTCTTTGATATCTGATCCACCATTTTTTGCAGGTGTTGGCCCAATACTGATGCTGGATATCGGATCACTGCCATCTCTAATTTGCAGTGATCAAATTGGGAGAAAATGGGGGAAAATGAACTTTATGTGTCTATTAGCTGAATGTCAAGGTTACTAAGACTCAGGCTCTTCTGCATTCCTAAAGTGCCTCTGGCAAAGATGGCTTAGTAACATCTGTTTTATTTCTTTGAACACAATCAATTTTTTGCCCTTTTCCTTTTTTATAAAAAAGTTGAGAATCATTGTGGCAAATAACTATCTTGAAAATGTTCATCAGATAACTCTGGCAAAGAGAATTTTGGTGTCATTGTTATTTTTTGGATTGCTAATACACTGTGCAGTTTGAATTTACTGTACAAGTATGATTCCACTGGTTGTTAACTTGTTGATGCTCTCAATGATTGGTCTGGTTCTTATGCTTCAATGAAACATGGTCAGTGTTCTACATTTGCTGACGATACCTACTCATAAAAGTGTATTGTAATATAAAACACATCATCCTGAGTGCTGATGTGAGCAATGTGAGAACAATGTCGGGGATAGAAACTTGGTCATGACATGTGTATCCAGCACAGAAACATCAGGTGAACAAAAGGATGATGTAAGAGTTGTGTATTGGATCAGTTTTCTAGACAATAGCAAAATGCCACCGGTTGCAGTATTGGGTCAGACATTTTGTTTCTCTGGAGACAAAACATTTTGCCTGAAGGATTGTGTCCATTTTGCGTATGTAAGAAGCGGTCCTGTTTCTCACCTGTTTAAGGAACAAATAATTGTTGCTCTGCTTCATGTTTGACCTTAAAAATATGGAGCTTTGCACATTCTGACTCATTTCACCATCATTCCCTCTTTTTAAGCCAATGGTGCTTGGTTATGTAAGGAGTAAAACACAACGAGGCGTGCTCTTACAGGAAAATATAGACAGAGACAGAGTAGACAGTAGACAGAGAAGAAACCAAGAAGCTAAGAGGTTGTGAGATCCATAACTCAGATGATGGAAGATGTTCACAGGACAACCATAGCCTGGATAGTCCACAAGGTTTGATGAGACCAAAGTAGAACTTTTTGGACTTGGTATTAAGCGCTACATTAGAAACCAAACACTGCTCATCAGCTTGAGAACACCATCCCTACCATGAAGCATGGTGGTGGGAGCATCATGTTGTAGGGAGTGGGGAAACTAATCAGGGTTGATGGTAAGATGGATGATGCCAAATACAGGGCAATCCTAAAGGAATACCTGTTCCAGTGTTCAAGAAACTTGAGAATAGCGTGGAGGTTCACCTTCCAACAGGACAACAACCATAAACATACAGATAAAGGTACACTGGAGTTCAAAAGCAAGAATCTGAATTTGTTAGAATGGTGGATTCAAAGTGCTGGCTGTTTGCTGAGATAGTCCTCACTGCAGAGCTAAAAGTCCAAGGGGCGGAGCCGGACCTGATCCAACTCCTCCTGCAAGGACAACCCTAATCCTAACCCTTAACCCTAAACTATTCCATGCTGTACAACAACAAACACACTTATCCAGCCTGAAACACACTGAGTTGTCTCCACACCCTGGACTTTCAGTTCAACTCCACCCAGGGAGGAGGAGATGGATGTGGTCTGACTCCACCCCCTAAACTTTTGGTTCTGTGTTCACATGGTTCTGTGATCACTTAACATAATGACTGACCACTCTGCATGTTATTACCTTCCCGGTTCCTCCTTTGCAGATTAAACACAGGAATCATGTTCTCCAAGCTTTCACTGTGTGCATGTTTTTGTTGCTGCAGGTTCGAGGGAACAGAGGTGACGTGCTCTACATACTGGATGCCAGCAACCCTCGACACGCTAACTGGCTGCGCTTCGTGCACCAGGCACCGTCTCAGGAGCAGAAGAACCTGGCTGCCATCCAGGTACCAGAGTGTGGTCATAGTCTCCACTCAAAACACTGATCAAACTCTCCATGTCAATCAAACTCAATGTATTCATACATGCACACGCATATAAAGTATGTGTAGTACATATATATATATATATATATTTGTTTGTTTATTTATTTCCCTGGGTTTAGGGTTGTTATTAGTGTGTGTTAGTGTTTTGTTTCAGGTTTATTTCAGCAGAAGGGTGAAAGATTCCTGAGAAAGTATAAACAGACAGAGACACTGCGAAACAGGCAAAATAGAGTAAAGACAAGAAGAGAGAGTGTGTGTTTATGTTATGACTGTTGTAGCAGTGCGATGGAGCTATATGTGTGGGTGTGTTTGTGTGTGTGTATGTATGTGTGTGTTGACGCTTTGAAGGTGGCTCAGATAAGAAGGTGTAATGACGCTTGGCCCAAGATAAGGAAGAACAACAGACACACACACACACACACACATATGCAGATATACACAAAGTCAGCCACTGCTGTTTCATCTCTCTCTCTCATGCTCCCTGTCTTCCTTCCTCTTCATTTTCTCCTTCATCTTTGTCATCTGTCTAAATTAAATAGTTCACAGCACGCACACGCACACACACACACACACACACACACACACACACACACACACACACACTGTTCTTACTACTCTCTAAAACACATTTTCCTGTAAAATCCAGTCATTTTTTATTTAATGTGTTTAATGTCTAATGTTCCTCTATATGAAAAGTAATATGTTATGCCATTCATTCATCTGCAGTAACCGCTACCAGTAGTCATGGTCGGGGTTGCGCAGGATCAGGAGTCTATCTTGATACACACACATTTGCAATTAAGGCAAATTTCCATAGCCAGTATATATACACAATAAGAACATGTATGTTTCTTTGTTTAATGAAAGAAAAAAGAGAGCTCGCGGTCTCTGTTTGACCCCTGACAAGAGGAAGGTTTGATAACAGCAAATTTAGGGTTTTCCAGTGTTTGACCTGTGACCTTAATCAGGAAGAGTGGATAAACTGTTTTCCTTCTGTCGCCCCTCCATCTCTCACTGTGTGTGTGCGTGTGTGTGTGCGTGTGTGTGCATGTCTTTTATTAGCGATTTGATTAGCTATTACTCATCTTGTCATTCTGTCTGCACAGCATCACTCCATGTATGACAAGAATACCCCGAATCACAAAAACATATGTCTAAGATATTTATTATAATTAGGGTCTCCCTTCAGTCTTCTGTGTGTGTATGTGAGTGTGTGTGTGTAATTATGTTCATGTATGTTTTAATATCCTGAGTGAACAGTATGGTTAGTTGGTTAGCAGTAGGAATGAGGTACTGCCTGCTTCGCTGGCTGTTTGAACTGTATAAAAGCCTGACTTGAACATTACCTCTAAAACTCTCCGTCAGGAGGAACTCTGTCTGAAATACAAACTTATCACATCACTTTCTTACCTCAGTGTACCAAGACACGAGTGTTTATGTTGTGTAATAGGATGGGGAGAATATCTTTTACCTTGCCATCGATGACATAGAGACCGATACGGAGCTCCTCATTGGCTACCTGGACAGTGACATGGAGGAGGAAGAGGAGGACGAGATTGTCAAAGATGAAGAAGAGGACAGCAAAGAAGCCAAAAGTGTCAGCACTCAACCAGGTTTGTGTTGCTTGTAGTTCCAGTGCAACACAGAGTGAAATTAAATTTAGTGAAGACAAAGCAACTAACCTCTTCTGCTGCTGTCCTTCTGCAATTCAGCATTGTCACTGGACTGGACTGCCTTTGTGTAGAAATATAATCCATGGCAAAATCCGCATATGCATCGATTTAATTACTTGCAGTTCCCAATCTAGACACACAGTTTTAAATCAGTTAAAAAACACATTTTAAGGATTTGCCTTAAAGAACATAATTTAAGGCAAATCCTTAAAATGTGTTTTAAGGTTTTTTAAGGGGCAGAGCCAAGTGGTTGTTAGCGTGGTGGAAATCAACCACTAAGTTCTTATAGTTATTAGCTGGTTTTGCTGGTCACTTATGGTTCCAATAAATAGCCAGAAAGTACTGCACACTTAAAAAAAACCTTTTAGAAATTTTTTTTATATATTTATATCTTCATAAAGTACATCTGTGATGAAAGGGTCTGAGTATTTTCTTTTTACTCTTAAAGGGATCCTTGCTGTTTTAAAGGTTTTAGAACTTACTCTAGATTAACATATATTTGTGTGTGTGTAGAACTTGCTCTAGATTAATCATTACGTATATTTGTGTGTGTGTGTGTGTGTATATATAGAGTCAGCGATAAAGCAGGAAGATCACCCGTGTCTGCTGTGTGAGAGCAGTTTCCCCAGTGAGGAGGTTCTGGCTGAACACCTGCAGAGTTTACACCAGAGAGCCAGTGCCGAGGACAAAGAGTTCAAGTGCCGCAACTGTGGCAAAGAGTTCCCCGTTAAACAGGCACTGCAGCGCCAGTCAGTCCACACACACACACACACACACACACACACCATTTAGGATCAGCTGACACAACAATGATCAGCTTAAATAGTGTTTTCAGATTTGCACTATTCACTCAATCTCAGTATATTTCTAGTAATTTGAGATTGCTTATATTGAGTGATTCCAAAGTGTGTATGTGTATGTGTGTATGTGTGTGTTTTTATAGCGTTCTCCACTGCACTGAGAGTTCTGCTTCAGCTGGAGATGCTTCCCGAGTTCACCAGTGTGCTCTCTGTCACTGCTCCTTCAGCTCTGAGTCCAGGTACTACACACACACACACACACACACACACACACACACACACAAAAACACGGCATTACCGTCTTTTACTTTTTTTTTACTTAAACAAACGAGTGTTTGTGTGTAGCTTTGAACAGCACAAGGAAGCCTGTAAAGGAGAAGCCAGGTTTATCTGTAAGGCCGAGAGCTGCGGGAAGAGATTCAAGAGCAAAGACGCGCTAAAGAAGCACAAAAGCAACGTTCACACAGGTACAACACACACGCGCACACACACGTTCACATACACCATTTACAGTTTAGCTTT
This sequence comes from Pangasianodon hypophthalmus, assembly GCF_027358585.1. Lineage (NCBI taxonomy): Eukaryota > Metazoa > Chordata > Actinopteri > Siluriformes > Pangasiidae > Pangasianodon > Pangasianodon hypophthalmus. The sequence goes on from NC_069725.1 coordinate 22,143,228, forward strand.
AACATTTTTAACAGATTTTTCTTAAACACAAGCATTTACATTTAATCTCAAAAAGAAATCAGGGATAGAAAAAAATCATGTTGCTTTTTTTTTGTCAAAAACATAAACGCAAGAGACAATTTGAAAATGAAAAATGAAAGATAAATACAAAGATACCTGAACAAGAAGATGGAGAGTATTGAAAGAAATCTTATAAGAATCTAGTATATAAGAGTCCTAGTTGTAATTATCACTGCAATTTTGGTTTAATTTAACAAAATGGCTTCCACCCTTATTATTCAACAGCTTATAAAATAGCACTTGATCCAGCACATTCTATTATCGTGTTATTTTTTTTTTCATACACGTGCGTGTGAGATACTAAATGGAGGTCACAAAATCAGTAGTAACACGGACACACACACACACACACACCGCTGTTTCAGAATATTTTATTTCTCAGCTGACATAACAATGCTACGTCTTCAATTTTAAAATTTATGTACCGCACATTTAATGACAAAAAAGTATCTTTGAGAAATGAGATTCTCTTTTTCCTGGTCCAATCTAGTCAATCCCTCTTTTCTTTTCTTTCCAAGTTGGAGTTCTCTCCTTCCTCTCATGTATCTGTTTAAATGGAGAAACAGAGCCATTTCTAACACTGGCTTGAATCAGCACGTTACCTGATATCACGATTTTGAATAGTTTTCTAAAATGTAAACAAACTGCGGAACCAATTTAAACAAATCTCTTAGTTGGACTAATGTTGGTGAGTATCTCTGGAATTAGCGAGGACCACACACACACACACACACACACACACACACACACACACACATGTATGTGTTTGGATCCTGGATCCACTTTAAAAGCAGGTAGAAGTTAAATAAATAAATACATTGTTATTGAAGATGCTGGCTCTTTAGCTCAAGAAAAAAACAGCTGCTGATCGACCTTTGACCTTTGCTCAACGTTCTCTGTCTTTCAGCTGACCTAGCCGGCCTCGTTTGATTAATTAGGCAACCTTTTTGTTATTGTAACGTCATTCCAGCCGGCCGCGCTACCGTCTGCCTTGAAGAATCATCCTTTCACCTTGCCGCTGATTCATTTTGCGTGTGTGTGTGTGTGTGCGTGTGTGTGTTTTCTCTGCAGGCAGCACTCGGAGGAAGCTCATATGCACCATCTGCAATAGAAAATGCTCGTCTTCAGTCAACCTGCAGGAGCACCGCAAGGTCAGCCACGTCTCCTCCCCCTCCTCTCTCGTCTCTCTCTTCATCTCTTCTTCTGTTCCCTCTATCACTTCTCTCCACTTCCTGTGCTCATCTCTCTGCCCAGCTCTTCATCCTTCTTAATCCTCACTCCATCCATCCATCTATCTCTCTTGTGTTTTTTTTTTCTGCGAGTCTCCCGTTCTTCTTTTCCTTTGTCAGCCTCATGATTCTCAATGGCTCATGTTCCAGCTTTCCAAATATATTCATCCCTCGCAGCATTTCTCCCAGACTTTCACATCAGCCCTCTCCCGTCCTCTCTGTAGGAGGCGAGGTTTATGTTGACGCTTGAACATTTTTACACCGGTGTGAGTGCAGAAGAAAAGGTCGTCTTCTGTTTCACCGACTCGTCCCTAAGGCTCTCGTGAAATCTAAGAGTTGGAGAGAGCAGAGTATCAGCAGTTAGCTCTGGCGTCAGGCTTCCTCCCAGCGAAAAGCCACTGAAAACTCCAGCCTAACAGTAACACAGCGCAGTTTAGAATAAAGCCCAAGACTAGAGTCTGGAGTCTGACAATTTCTTGAAGCTGACGAGAATTAGATTTAAAACAGAATGCAGGATCTTAATAGATTAAGTATCTCAGGCTAAATTTGTAATAGCCGTTTTTCTTAATCTGTATTAATGTACTAGCTAATTAGCTCGCTGTGTGTTATTATATTTGGTATCAATTTTTAGCCTGCATCACTCTCTTTAGGTAGAGATCAAGCAAGCACTAAATTCCACTGGCACCACTATCAGGAGGTAGTCGATTGGCATTGTGGGTAATGTAGGAAATCGTTAAAAGCCGACAAAGTCAAAACATGCCAAAAAAAGTCAACTCAGAATATCATTACACAATAAATCTTCAATGAACATTGCAGATCACATGTTAATTATGAAGATGTATATTTAGGGTGGATTTTTTCCTTTAACTGAAAATGATAGACACACCAATATTTATATTTGGCACAGTGAAAGATTAATATTAGCTGACAAAGATATTAGATGTTAGCTAGCAACTGCTGTAATGAAATACAATCTTTACTCATTTATTCATTTAGCGTCTTCTGAACCAACAACCCCTACCACAAGGTCTGTCTATAAACGCCCCTGTGCTTCTCAGGACAGATTCGCTCCCCTTTACGGCCGTCCCGATTCCACCAACCACCGAATGACTTTGCCACATGCTTGCTGCGCTGAAACAGATGTGATCGTGGCTTAGCTGTTTGTCTTCGCCTCTCCGCTTCCATAGCTCACCCTAAATGACCAGGTCCTGTCTGGAGCTTTAGGACCCAGGGGAGAATTAACGCTCTCTAATCTTCGTCACTCCATTGTGGACAACATGGACGTAACACAGCTGATATTAGTGTCGCTCCAGCTTGGAAACATTCTGTAAGATAAGAAATGTGGCTTTTGGAAAACGGAAAGGCATCTTCACTCTAATGAGTGTTTTGTTAATTACTGTGAGGACAAAATCCTCAAAATACAGCCCAAGAAAAGTGCTGAGGCATCATTACCGTTCACTGTCCCAGATTTACTCACTATTAAATGGAAAGGAAATAGTTTGTCAATATTTTTTAATCAAATAAAAGTGGATGCACAAGATGTAAATATTGAAAAATGGCTGCTTTATAGTAGAGAAAATGAGAATTTTTTCCCACAATTTTTAAAATTGAAATTGTGATTATTTATCACAACTATTCATGCATCTTTGTCAAAATCAAATTAAAAGTGGGTGTCTCTTGCTATACACACATACAAACAAACAAACAGATAGTTAAAAATGTATGAATGGGGAGGTAACTGTTGTAGGAAAATAATCAACAATTACCCTATCATCCTAGTTATTTTTCAATAACAGCACATCCTGAAGTGTTTTATTCCTCTTATAGCACAGCAATTTGACAACAGTTACACATTTTCATTTCTTAAAGAACAATTTTACCCATTTATAGTTACATTTTTTGTTGTGGAATGCCTGCAAAACAACTTATTTCCTGTTATCACTTATGTTATAGCAGCTATAAACAGCCATTACTTCGCCAATCTCTTTTTCTTTCAGTCTTGAAGTTAATACGACAAAAAAACCCCAAAACTTGTTATCTGATGAACTGCAACGAGCCAGTAATCTGTCCTGAAGACTTTCCCATGGTGGAAAACGTAAACGTTACCTCTGTTACAAAGCGCTGACACTAGAGACTCCTTCTAAAAAATGTTAAATAATCATCTCCTTACAGAAAACTTCAATAGTTATTATGAGAATGTGAACAATTGGATTAGAGTCAAGTGTGAGCCAGTATCAGAGCTCTAATTAGCATTGTATCTTACATGCACTACATCACATTTGTTGTTTTAAGGCTGTAAACCTTTTCACAGTTGTAGAGGAATAAAAATAATTCCTCTTGATGAGAGCTTGAGCTTATTGTACGTTGTGAGATGCAGTCACATAGACAATGCCAGGTAAAGATGGGACACGATTGCACATTTATTACATTGATTACATTTAACTTAAGCAAAAGATAATTTTAATATTCATCTGAATTATCTGTCTTATTGGAATTTAATCAAAAGCTACTAAATTTTACATCACGTTGTAAGTCTGCAGTAAAAAAAGATTTACTTTGCATTTGTCCACAAATCCTTATTTCATTCTCTGCGAATTCCACAGCCTCTATTTGGTTCTAACTTTGTACTAATTATGAACATGAGTTATGAGTTAAACTTGAGTGGGTCTCAGACGCAGGTCTTTACACTCCTCCGATGGGTTTAGTGCGAGGAGATTAGAAAAGTTCCAGCAAACTCAGTCAGAATATTAAACAAGACGGGCTAATGTTTAACTCCATCCGCATAAAGCCATTTATTTCCAGAATTTAATACAAAGACGTTGTTTTATCATTGCTGCTAAGAGGCTAAATGTGCTTTTGTTGCTCCACAGAAAGATATGAGGCTCAGTGTTCTAGCATGTAAATGACATCATTTGTGAATCCACTTCACCGTTATCTCCCGAAGTGAAGATTATTCAGTGACATGAAAGCTGATGAGGTTTTGACACATTTCTTGTCAAAGGCTGCTGTAGAATTGTGGATTTTGTATGCGCAAAATCCTCATTGATGAAAAGGACAGATGGGAGGGAGAGTATTATAAAATATTGGATTTTATTGTTTTTTGAGTTACGAACTCTAATAACTCACTTTATAAAAAAAAGAGACAAAAGTTTTTATTTGATTCGAACTTTAAATGTGCCAAGAGTTAGCAAGCTGAAACACATCATCATTATACAAATATTATTGTTCTCTGAATGGATGGACGTCTCGAGGGACGTGGACTGACTCTGAAAGCCATCAATAATTTCATTGTTCAGTTAAAGCATCTGTTTATCTTGAACTTGCTTGCTTTTTACTACTGAGAAAAAGTCACCATCATACAGTATATAACTATCATATTTATCCATCATATGAATTTGTGTGGTCCATTCCTTGGAAGACGTGTCGAAATCCTTCAGCGGAGACATGTTGCAGACTTTATCGGGTGTTATTGTATCGGGTGGGGTAGCTGTTTGAACCCAAAGTTTAATTATTTTTCCGGCTGTGGAAAAGTGGCTGAGTGTAGCTCGGAGACGCTTTTAAAACACCTCCGTGTCCTCAGTTGATCTGAGGACGTTGTCAAGGTGGTACGTCGCTGAAGGTTACCCGAGGGGAGCTCAAAAACAACCAAGCCTGCAATTAAAATGCCTCATACATGCTTCAGGAATTACCGAGTCAGTTTCGACTCCAGCACTGATGTGTATTTTGGCAGTGTGAAATTGTTTTGTCAGATCTTTAGGTGCTGGAATATTCTATGCTTAAGATGTTGTAGACACTTTTAGCACCACAGTTGTTTGGAGTGCGTATACTGTATGTCCCAGTATGCACAGTAAGAACTTTTTCCCCCCATTTTCTCCGCAATTTGGTCTTGCTAATTTCCACCCACTAGCTAACGATTCCCTATGACACGACAGCTACTAACAGGGGAGGGTGGGGCAAACACGTGCTTCCTCCGAAACACGTGAAGCCAACCTCCACATCTTTTCAAACTGCTGCATAACACACTCAGGGGAAAGCGTTATCCGCCCTCTTCCACATACAGGAGCTCACAGACACCCATGAGAAGGAGAAATTTATAAATTTATAAGTTTAAAATTTATATCCTGAATTTATATATTTCTGTAAAGCTGCTTTGTGACAACGGCCATTGTTGAAAGCGCTATACAAATAAAATTGAATCGAATTGAATTTATTTATTTATTTATTCTACTGAAATCACAATGGTCCTGATCTTTATACTGATGGTCTTTCCAACACAGTTAGCACTGCATGACTCTATAGTACACAGTAGCAGAAGAGTGATGATTTATATTCTCACCATTCGGTTTCACCCAGAAAAGGATGGGTTCCCTTTTAAATCTGGTTCCTCTCAAGGTTTCTTCCTCATGATGTCTCATGGAGTTTTTCCTTGCCACCATCACCTATGCATTAGGGATAAATCTAAATCTATATCTATGTCTGGATATCTGTAAATCTGCTTAGTGACAGTGTCCATTGTTGAAAGCACTACATAAATAAAATACAATTGAATTGAACTGATTGGATTGTGTCACAGTTTGAAAAGTTGCAGAGAAAAAAAATAACGTATTCAGAAATACTCAGCGTGTAGATTAGCTTAGTGCGTATGTGAGCGAATAAATTACGTCCTTGAATTATATCCCACCTTCAGATCCATGAGATATTCGACTGTCCTGCGTGTGACAAGAAGTTCATCTCAACCAATCAGCTGAAGCGCCATATGATCACACATTCAGGTATGTTAAAACAAAAAAGGAGAGGAAAGACTCCAGTGGGAAAGCATCTACACTACTGCCTCTCCACATTCTGTAGAAATGTGTGTGTGTGTGTGTGTGTGTGTTTGGCCACCAGAGAAGCGACCCTACACCTGTGAGATTTGCAACCGCAGCTTCAAGCGCTTGGACCAGGTGACAGCTCATAAAATCATCCACAGCGAGGACAAACCGTACAAGTGCAAGCTGTGCTGGAAAGAATTCGCTCACCGCAATGTCTACAAGAACCACAAGAAGGTGTGTGTGTATCTGTGTGTGTGTGTGTGTCTGTGTCTCTGTGTCTGTGTGTCCAGGGTGACCATCCACGGTGAATTCCCTCCTCACACCCAGAATTCCCTGAATAAGCTCCGGCTCCACCATGACCCTGACTAGGATAAAGAGCTTACTGAAGATGATGAATGAATGAATCACTAAGCCTGACACTATTATTACAGAATCGCCTGAGCATAATTAGTTGAGCTGATTGGGATTACTCGATAGATTCCGTATCATTACAGTACTGTGGAAAAGTCTTGGTACTCTACATGTCTATCTTTTTCTTTAGCATATTAGCATATCAGTAGAAAATAGTAAAAAATTATACTTTTTTTAGACATTTCTGATAAAAACCTCATCAAGGCTGTTTGAGACAGAACTCCAAGAAGCCTGGAACAGTCTACCCAAAACATAAAATTCAGCATGACATATTGTGGCTACATCAAACTGTCAGGCAGTGGCATTGGATTTAATACTGCTTCTCGCTGGAGCCGATATCACGCAAGAAAAATGGGCTAAAGTCCAAGGTCAGAATTGCGCATAACCGAGTTTAGGCAAACTCCACCCCACATGTGTAACTCTCGCACAGCTTCTGAATCTGTAGTTATGTCTGAAGTTCTGGTATTAAATCCTCAATATGCACGTATAACTCAGCTCTGAATACTGCTCAGATACAGGCTGAGGAAGAGATGCTGAAACAAATAGAAGATGAGGGAGGAAGAAAGATGGAGGCAGTATAACCAGACAGACAGATTGTTGGTGAAATAAGGAGCCGTAAGCCTCTTATCTTAATGGAGATCATCAGTCCAATCAGCCACTGTGGAGCCCAAGCCAAAACCGCAGCCAAGCCCTGACCCCTGCTGAGCCCTAATGACCTTCGACCTTTACTCCTGTGGATAGTGTCAACCCCAAAACCGCACACAGCTCAGAGTTCACAGAAAGAGAGAGATAGTGAGAGATATGTCTGTTAATCTATTAGCAGTGCAATTATTATTATTAGGGGTCCAAGCACTTGAAATAATTTTTAGTACATCTTTATTACTGTGGTATTAGTAGTTGTTCTCTCACTCTCTCTTTTTTATAGTCTCTCTCTCACATTCTTTCTCTCCTTCTCTCTCTCTGTTCCTTCAGACACACTCAGAGGAGAGGCCATTTCAGTGTGAGGAGTGTAAGGCTCTGTTCCGGACACCGTTCTCCCTCCAGCGGCATCTCCTCATCCACAACAGTGAGATATGCATTATCATACTGTGTGTTCGTGTGTTCTCAGAACATCACTGCATCGGTTTGCCCTCTCAACATGTCTGCACATTTAGTGTTCATGCTAACGTCAGCTTTCAGTCTCACCCATCAGCAGGATAATGAATGTTATTTGGTTTGATAATATAAGCACTAGACACCATCACTAAACACATATCACGTGGTAATACAGAACAGTGCTGATGTAATCCAACACTCGCTTGAGTGCTAATGGATCAGTCAAGTGCTAATGTCACAGATTCAATATAGGGCGTGTTTAAACTGCAGGAACCTTTCCAGAAACTCATGACCTGCTTCAGAAACTGCATAACACCGAGCAATAACAAATCCATTGTTGTTGTTTGTATTGCTAGGTGACTCATACTGTAACTAAGTACCTGTGTTAAACTTCTTACCCTTCTTTACTTAAGGGTATTGCTATAAACAGTGAAGACCGTTTGTTGGCCAAAGGCCATCATCACTTGAGTCAGACGGCTGCCATTTTGAACAAAACACACTATGGCTGTGTCATAAATTACATATTACCATACCAGGTACAATATTAAAAGAGTATGCTAAAAATAAGAACGATAGAGTGCATTTTGACACATAGCCTAGCTAGCTAAAATCTCACTAGCAGTACAGCAAAGCGATCTTCAGTAGCAATGTAGCGGTTGTCTGGCAACGATTCTTTCTCTTTTCAAATGTACACAGCAATATCACTGTTTTATCATACAAATTTAAAACTAGGCCTTATTCCAAATGGCTACCTATTCACTGTTAATGCTCATTACATAGGGTGTAGCAAGATGCCATTTTGGTGCTCAGTAGAACATTGTTTGGGATTTGTGAAAACACTGTTGCTAAGCAACTGGGAAATACAGATGCCAAGGTTAACAATGTGGCTAGCTAGCATATATTTGTTAAGTCTTTTATACAGTGTAAAGATACAGTGATGGTGGAAACATGATGATATCAACATTCACCTCAGATATACTGGTAAATTATTAAGAAATGGGTTTTTCTAACTAAACTCACACTGTAATTACACTTAGCATTGACTGCTAAAGGTACAGTGATAGTGGAAATGAGATGAAATGATCAGAAATATCAACATTTACCTCAGATATGTTTGTAAATTATTAAGAAAATACTTTTTATGATGAAAATCACACTGTAATTACACTTAGCATTCACCGCTAAAGGTACAGTGATAGTGGAAATGAGATGAAATTATCAGGAATATCAACATTTACCTCAGATATGTTTGTAAATTATTAAGAAAATACTTTTTATGATGAAAATCACACTGTAATTACAGTTAGCATTGACTGCTAAAGGTACAGTGATAGAGGAAACAAGAATGGTTAAGAATGGTGAAATGGTAAAGAAAGCCTTTACATGTTTAAAATCACAACATAATTATACACAGCATTTAATGCTAACGGTGCAGGGATAGTGGAAACATGGTAAAATTGTCATGAATATCAACATTTACCTCAGGTATGTTGGAAAATTGTTAAGAAAATTCTTTTAACGATTAAAATCTCACTATAATTACACTTAGCACTGACTGTTAGAGGTACAGTGATGGTGGAAACATGAAGGAATTGTCAGGAATATCAATAGTTACCTCTGATTCACCTCAGAAAAGACATTTTCTGGTGAAAAAGTTAGCACTGACCGCTGAATGAACTTCGAGAAACATCATTTCATCAACTCAAAACTTGAAGAAAAATAGGCAAATATAGATCGTACTCTTCAAACCCCACTTTGTCTTCCATTTAAGTCATAAGTGTGTGTGTTTGTGTGTGTGTGAGTGAGTGAGGGGAGCCGCCAGGACGGAGCTGCCCTCTGCTCCCCCCCAGTCTAGACCGATGACACCGAGATTATAGAGCCACAGGCATTTCCTGCTGTCCTCCCGGGGGCTGATGGCTGCGCCCCCCGGCCCTGCAGGACTCCGCCTGCGATGGTCTTCTCCATCTCACACACACACACACACACAGAGGGAGGGAGGATGGGAAACAACTATAAGTATTTCATGACTGTAGCAAAGATCTGTGCTCTCTGAATGTGTGTGTGTATGTGTGTGTGGAGATGATGCACACACTCCTGACTGTGAGAAAATACAACAACTTGGTGTTTTTTCCCTAAAAAAATTGAATGAAACATTTTTCACACCTTTAACAAGTTCAGCTGGCTGACTGGGGTTAGTCACTTTATCTATACCTTGTGTGTGTGTGTGTGTGTGTGTGTGTGTGTGTGTGGTGTGTGTTTCCTCAGCAAATTCAACATTCAAATTGCTGACACAATTGACAAGGATATCACTGATGTAATTACAGCAGACATATACAATAGTGCTAGATCTGTCTAACAATTTCCATTCTCATAATCACCTCAAAATATTTGTGTTTAAATGAAAATGATTTACGCTAACAGATTTAGCCTTTTATTTTGTACACAGTTAAGTACACTTTTCCCTGTGGCACCTACGTAGGTTGTTTTAAGAGAAATCAGTTTTAAAAGTACTGTTTTCTGGAATATAAGAAGTTTTTTTTTTCAGTTCAGTTGATTTTTTTTTATTTAGCAGTAGACATCATCATAAAGCAGCTTTACAGAAATCCGAATGTAGATTTAGATTCCTACTGAGCAAGCCAGAGGTGACAGTGGTGAGGAAAAACTTCCTGAGCCTTCTGGAGAATGTGTGATAGATTTTGGAAGGGAGTTTTTCACAGGCTGCGATGCATGGATAGGTTTTAATAAGAAAGCATGAACATCTGAGCGTTGTCCAAGACGTAACCATGACAACAGTAATATAGTGGCATGTAGTATGTAGAGATGAGGAACAAGAGCGTTAGCCTTATTATAAGACGCTAGATTTTGTCAGGATTTTCAGTAACGTGCATAAAGCTTGTGTTTTTAAATGCTGATAAGTAGCCTTTAAATATATACTGCAATAAATATATTGACTTTTTTCTCTAACGTATTGTCTGGAAAATATGGTATATATTTTAATGCTTAAGGTTTAAAAATACATGCCGTTACTTGGATATTATATTACACGTGCATTTAAGGGCCTCTCGTACACCCCGGTTCAGTGGCGTGAGTAACTGCCTGAGCGATTCCTTTTATTCTTCCTGATTAGTTAACTGGATCCTTGATGAAGAAAACGTTCCTTTTAAAAAGCGATGAGTGACACAAATAGCCGAGACCCTGCGCAACAGTAATAAGTGATTCAAGATGCTTTTTATTTCTGTTCACAAAAATGTCCCGCTGCACGATTCGGGCCATTTGGAGTCTGCTCCAAACCCTAAAGAGCGTGATGAATGTAGGAAACACTTTCACATTGAACAGATTGCGAGGCGGCATTTCTTTCTGTGGTAGCGGTTAAGAGACTGTGCCAGTAAGCAGAAGGTTGTGAGGTCAAATCTCAGGAGTGCTCGAAGTAGAATTTTAACTTTCAGCTTGCAAATTCAGACAATTTGAGTTGTATGAAAAGATACAAATTAGGGTTGGGGCTGGGTTAGGGATTGTGTACTAATTTCTCGAGAGCTAAATGTAGCCCCAGTTAGATTAAAAGTTCTGCCATATAATTAAAGATACGTTTTTTATTGAAAGTTGTATGGTATTGTCTTAAGTCTTATTTAAAACTGACCATATTTGCCTTTCCATATCATGCTCAATGCAGCTATAGGCTATTCCTAGAAGCACTATATGGGGAAATGAGCCAGGCTCTGGAATAGTATTTGCTGCATTTTTTATTGTTTGTAACCCAAAGCAGAGTTTTAGCAGACACACAGACGTGTTTTTTTCCACCGTCCATATTTTTGTGGAACGTTTCCATTATATTGTGGCGTTCTATAAAATTGAAGCGAGGGGGAAGCAGGCTTTTGAAGGGGAGCCTTTAAGTCACTGTGGCTTCATGAAAGAATTGCATGGACCCTTTACTTCAGTCTTATTTGTTGGCCACCCCATTTTTCTTTCTTGTTTTTTCCTCCCCGCCCTTTACCATAGACATGAGTGCAGACGCCCGTGTCCTTCAGCGTGAAAAATAGCTCGGGGAGAATAATAGAACAATTTCCAAAGCTAGACAGACACTTTGGGCAGCAAAGTGGCTTCCACAAAGCTGTCGGGACACAAAAATGGCAGTGGTGGAAGAAGCTTTCACGAGCAGGACAAAAGCAGCCTCGCGCCCTTTGTGCAGGAAGAAGAGGAAATTGTTCCTTCTTCGCGGACGTCTCATGTCTCGTCTGTTCTTTCCGTCCAGGTGAGAGGACGTTCAAGTGCGACCAGTGCGACGCCACGTTTAAGCGCAAGGACACGCTGAACGTACACATACAGGTGGTACATGATGGACATAAGAAGTACAAGTGTGACCTGTGTGAGAAAGCCTTCGTCACTCCCTCCGTCCTCAAGAGCCACAAGAAGGTACCGTGTGTCCCAAATCTGTGAATATGCGGTTTCATTTTATTTGCAGGCTTCATAAGGACTTTCAGTGCATTTTAGTATACCGCATAAGATGATGTGAACAGCTTGGTCTCTTGGTCTAAGAGAAAACAGGCTTCTTATAGCACAGCCCTGTTGAATTCTTTATTCTGATTGGTCAGACGGGGTTAAGTAGCATCCTATAACAGCAGCTCTGACAGTACATCCAGCATGTTTATATTATTGCACTTGTTTTAATATTTATTGTTTCTACTGTAACGGCTCATTTGCAGGGAATTGTATGGCAGACGTGCAACATAATCCGAGTCAGATTTGAAAATTGTTGTTATTTAACAAAGAAATATATATAGTTGTTGACATGGTGAAGCTTTTGTTCTATTCAGAGACGTTCATTTAACATTTAAGGAAGGAGTCTCCAGTGTCAGCGATTTTGTAAAAGTAATTTTTCCACCACAGGAAATGCTTCAACATTAATTGTAACTGTAAGTGGATAAAAAACACAACGTCATTCATTAATGAATTAAGAGTTGTCATTTTTGGCAAATTGCTGTGTTTTAAAAGAAACAGAACACTTGCTGTTATTGGACGTCAGTATAAATAACTCCGCTTTGTGCCGTCGTTGATTTTTTTCCCTATAACATCACATCTATAAGTGTTGCGTAACACACTCATTAGTACTGAATAACAGAATTTATAGAGCATATGTCAGTTTTTCCAAGATTACATCAGATGTTTTATAAATGGCCTTCGATTGACGTAAGGGAACGTGTATATGAACGTGTATGTGTATATATATATATATATATATATATATATATATGTATATATATGTATATAGATGAATAATGAAATCATTGTACATTGTACACAGTGATCTGTCTTTAGTCTGTACAATGAAAAAGTGAACATTTGAACAAAGTGCAGATGAAATAGTATTGATTTTGATAGTATATAGTCACATTTCTCAGCCTTGGCTTACCTCTAAACCTGTAAACTTTTACATTTATATTATATAAATTTGTGAAAAATGTTCTTGTTTTATACCTTTTTTAACAGTGTAAATGTTTCTGTTAAACTCTACAGTCCTGTGCATTCATTGGCCAGTAAACCTGCCAATCAGAGCTCAGCATTACTCCAGCACAGAGGGTTTATGTCTCCTGCTCTCGAAGCACCGGATGGTTTTTGTTTGATTTTTGTCAGGAACGTTTCGGATTTTTATCTTAGTCTAGAACAACTGTCATTTTTTCATTTAAGCCTGTGTTTAATATACCCTCTCACACTGAGTGAATTCTGACAGCAGGTCCGTTAGTCGGGATTCCTGTCGTCTCCTGTCAGCCGAACTCAGACCAAAAGGCACCGGTACATCAGCGCCGTAGAGCTTTCAAAGCCTCAGAGCGAACGTAGAGATTAAAAGCACTGAGCTTTGACAGCTTGTGATCAGATTTGAGATCTATTGGGGGGGTATACTTTTATAAGCAACACACACACACACACACACACACATACCTTTTCCTTATATGTCGCTTGTTTCTCTCTTTCTGTCACTCATAAAGTCAGAGTATGAATGGCCAGTTTGAGACTTCACTATTCATTAAGTCCATCTCCCTCCATCATACCCCCAATAAAACCATCTCAAGCACCTCACACACACTCATGTGCAGACCCAAACACACACACGTCTAGCACATTGCTATGTGTACACTCTGCTGAAGTGTTGTTTATGACACAGAGAGAAGCTGAGCCTTTTAGCCCGACTACTTAAAACTGTTAATAACACACACAGCGTCTCATACGCGCTCTCACTGCCAGCTTACCGCGTGTGGGTGTGATCTCTTAATAACAGACACGGTACAGTCTCACACACATACTACATGTTTTACCGATGGCAGCAATGAGGCACCAATGAGAAACAAAGATTACAGAAGACCATGTTGGAGAAATAAGAAAGAGAAGGAAAAGGTATTAACTGGCTTAGATTCAAGGACATAGATATTCAGAGGTGATGTATAGCTTGTGTTAGTGTTTCTATACCAGTGAGAACAGGCTGAGGGGGTGAACGAGGGATGTGTGGGAGAGAGAAAATGAAAACAAGGAAGAGGGGATAAGGAGTGGGAACGGAACTGTGTGGATAAGTGGAGGAAGGGAGCAGCAACGGTGAACGAATCATGCATTTATTAGTTAGACTATGGGGCATGTAAAAGCTGCATAGTCTACATAATGCACACTCCATTTTCTAGAAGCCATGATTAGTTGTGTCCAAGGCATCTCAGATGTTCCTCTTGTTTCTGTTTTTATCTGATAGACTCACACCGGAGAGAAGGAGAAGATCTGTCCGTACTGCGGTCAGAAGTTCGCCAGCAACGGGACCCTGAGAGTGCACATTCGCAGCCATACAGGTCAGCACACACACACACACACACACACACACACACACACACATGCTCCAGCACACATGGTTTGTTCCATGTAGAGTGTCTCTTGAGACTGCAAGGTGACATCAGAGACTTCTCATCACCAGAGTTACACCAATCTTTATTTCATCTGCATTAGAATTGAGAAGAATCAGTCTAATCTAGAGAGCAAGCTTGGCTAGTTAGCTAGATAAGACTGCTAAGAGCGTTGTCTGTTATAGCCGCTTTTCCTTCATATCAGCACAAAAGGAATCCTGGTCCTCTCTTTTTTTCTGTCTTTTTTTTTTTTTAAGTTAAAGCACCCTTGTTTGGTTCTGGTAATGAAAAGCCCTTGTAATGGAAATAAAGTTTGTCTTGTTTAAAGGTGCACTAATAGAGATAAATCTCGCAGGGCGTCCATAATCAAATGAACATAGTTTTTTTTCAGTCAGGATTTGCATGTGGAAGTACGGCTCCCCCAGAGGGACACACAGAGTGCTGCTGTTCTGTGCACAGAGTGACAGGGCGTCATTACAATGGAGATCCAGACATTCCTGCGTGCTGCCATAACAACATGCTTCAGCGCAGGCCACACACACACACACACACACACACACACACACACACACACAAACACTTCCTCACCCATTTTAAATTGTGGTTTAAAATAAAAATCATATATATCATCTACAAATCCTGCTTTCCTTCCCTGTTCCACTTTTCTCCATCTCCCTTTCTCTTTCTTCACTTTTTCCCCCACCTTCTTTTTCGTCTTTGGTGTTTAGTGAGTCTTTAAACCCCCTGGTGTTCTCAACTAAAGATTTCCTACAAACACCGCACTCTTCCCACAATCCCATTATGGACAAACGTTCCAGCTGGATCTCTATCAGAGGTTTAAGGACTGAAGAATGAGCTATAGACGGACGGATGGGTTCAGGGTAGGAGGGACGGTTGACAGCCAGAACGAACGCACGGAAAGAACTCTTCATTTTCTTCCTCTCGGTTTTTCAGAATAGAGCTTGGTAATTATATGCCAGTAGTTTTTTTTTTTGAAGGCAGAAAGTTTAGTTTAGTTTAGGAAGTGAGATTTAGTTTAAAAAATGGCTCATCACTAAGAAAGTAGCGAAATATATCTATAATTTATAGGAACTTATTATCGACATGGTTCCCCTTCTTGTTTTTGTTTTCTTTCTTTCACTTGTGAGTAAATGTTACGTTTAAAAATCACTCATTCCGAGTTACCATCCTGACATTTTCTTATAACAGCACTCGAAGTGTTTTATTCCTCTTATAACACAGCAATTTGCCAATGATTAACATTTTTATTAATTAAAGAATGACACGTCATCCATTCACAGTTACGTTTAATGTTGTGGAACGTTCACAAAACATGTTAGTTCTTGTTAGCACTTGCGTTACAGCAGCTATAAACAGTTGTTCCCTCACCTTTTTTTGTTTACGTAAAAAAAAAAAAAAAAAAAAATGCAGCTGAAATGCTAAAGAAAGATTTTCCAGTGTCGGAAAACTTGAAGTTACAGCTTTACCTCTGACTGTTACAAAGCGCTGACACTAGAGACTCCATCCAAAACTCTTTCACCTTATCCACAATAACATGCCATACAGATCACCATGTAAGTCGTTACTATAGATCTATAGATACAATAACGTATTAGAACAGGCACATTAATATAAACCTGCGATTTGAATTACAGCCAGAACTGGAAAATTAATCCCCACCTTCTGACCAATCAGAATTGAGAATTTATCACAAGTTAAAACACTATAAATCTCCTATTCTGAATTTTTCTATCCAGTGCCCTTGTTTGGTGTCTTGCCACTAATTAAATTGTTATTATATAGCGCATTTAATGACACACATACACCCTTCACAGATGATGTGACGATGTATAATGAGCAGATGTGCTCATTAAATACACTCAGATTTTCCTCACTTCCTCAGAGTTTAGGTTGAGATTTAAAAACTCAGTGTGGATGCTGGGTTTGCCCGTCTGACCGCCGGAGACAGATTGCACAAGCAACATCAGACACATTCTGCTCTTTTATGGGCCTGGAGGCTCTTTGTCTGTCCACACACTAACACAACACAGCTATTATTAACACTACAGCCTTTCCCTCCTCTCACACACTCACACTCACATATAGATGCGCGTAAACACGCCTGCTATAAAAATGACAAACGACCATGGCGACGAGATGTTTGGATGCGAAGTGAGCATAGCAGGCGCGTGGGAATGCGTGCGTGCATGTGTGTGTGTGTGTGTGTGTGCGCACGTTTGTGTTTTCATTGGTTAGTGTATAGAGCCTGGCCTAAGCCGTGTTTGTAGAGATAAACAAAGAGAGGGGGATTGGAGAATGTGGTGGGAAGGGTGGGAGAGAGGGATGCACCTCAGGAGGAGAAAAGAGGTGAGAGAAAAAAAACAAGAAAGCAAAGAAAGGAGCTCTCCAACAAGGCATCCAGCAACATGACCTCTGACCCCTGCTGCCTATAAATCTGTTTCTCTAAACTCAAGCTTCCTTTCACTTTTATTAGTATCGTCCCCTTCCGTTTTCTCTGGCTAAAAACACGCAGGAGAGAGAAGTGTTTCACCCACCAGCAGTGTTTAACTCCACAGCTTAAACAGATGGCTCATATTTCTACAAATAGAGACAAACTGTTTATTTTTTTATGATAACAGCTTAATCTTTTTTTTATGGTTATGGTATTGCCACTTTATACCATAGTGTAGATAAAATCTGATAAAATTCTCAAATCTGATTGGTCAGAAGGTGTATCTAAATTAAAGCAAGACCAAAATAGTAAAGATAAATGTATAAAGAATGTTTAACATACTTTTGCATAATAGCATAAAGCACAAAATATGTGCATTTTCTCATACATTTATGAAAAACATACAGTACATAACAATGGTACATTATTATTGTCATTAAATAGAAAATTTGGGGTGGGGGTGAAAAGGGGGTGGGCAAATCATAATACTTTACATCAGATGCATAATTATGATACATTCGGAACATTAGACTATGTTCTCATTGTCTAAATCGGGCTAGTAAGCGACTGTGAGAAATCCTGTAACGCTGTGTAGGAATGTAAAACATTGATGAGTCAGTGCAGTGCATTGATGAGCAGAGGCGCCATGGCTTATTGAATAAATTTCCTTTTGCTCTTTCAAGATTTTAACCCTTTCATTCTCTGCCAAAATTTAACAAAATTGCTATAGTCCTTTCAGAAGTACAACAGGCATGACAATTTTAGGAAATTATGTAAATCCAAATTATAACGTGACTAATATTGTATGCATGTATAAACAGTGTTCAGCATATTTTTGGTCATCATATATATGTATGTATCATGAGTCATTTCAGTAGTATGAAATGACATTTTCTCTATTAAAAGCATTGGAAGTCAAAGGGTATTTGAATGTGTTGGTGGTATATTGGAAGTGTCCCAAACTTCTAACTAGTGGGTGAGCTCATTCAGCTGCAGCTCCCCAGACACCGTGGAATTAACATCCTGATTCGATCATTTTCCTTGTGGTGTTTCAAAATGTTATAACTTTCATTTCCAGTCAAAAAATAATAAGGAAATAAGACTATTACTGGAATATTTACAGTGATGAAATACAAGCATTATGAATTTCTGAAAACAAAAATGGAACTAAAAATTAGACATGTAATGTTTAAGAGATCTTTAGACCTGGGTGGCATGTTGGTAGCGTTGCCTCCTCACAGCTCCAAGGTACCTGGTTTGATCCTGAGCTTGAGTTTTGCATGTTCTCCCCGTGTTCGCGTGGGATTCCGCTGGGTTCTTAGACCTCCCAGCAGAAGGTGGATTGGCTACACTAAATTGTCCCTAGTAATGTAATGGACTGGCATCACATCCAGGGTGTATTCCCACCTCATGTCCAATGTTTCCGGGATAGGTTCCGGATCCCCCACGGCACTGTTACTGAAGATGAATAAATGAAGATCTTTCTCTGAAGGTCAGTACATGAGTATAGATAATGTGCATTCTGCTACAGTCTCATGTGCTGCTGCTTAGGATGGTTTACAATTTCACTTAATTCGTCCAGTAAGTGGATACAGCATTGCACAGCTCATGCTGCATGGTATATTCTGGTGTTTTTCCTGCTATTCTGTGTAGCCAGTGTAAGCTGTGTGGTTACCCACACTGCTGGGTGTATTCATTATCCTGTGCCATAGAACGTGTCTCATACTCTCTCACACAATTTCCCTGGGTGATCTGTCAAGCTCTTGTATTGTCTTGAATGTTGCATCATGCTCCTGGATGCCTAATAGTTCATCCCACTCTGTATGTGTATATAGAAGGATGCAAATACAAATCACTTGACTTTTCACAAATGAATATACATTAAAATAGAGAATCTTTGCATCATGTGTGTTTGTTTCTCCAAAGATAACAAGCACTGAGAAAATTAGTAAACGCCTTGAGTTGCGTCTTGAAAGTACTGAAGGCCAGCACTGACAGAATGAAGGAGTTAATCCCTGACCGTGTGTTTGATCAACTCGCAAGGAAACAGTCTACACACACCATTTATTTTCCTTAGGAAACACCCCCACTGAGAGTTTAAAGCTGACTTAATCCTGAAAGGTAACTTCTTTACCCCAAAAAGAGCTCTTCCTAATCCTATCCTTAGCCCGGATAGGGTGAGATGGTCCCTAAAGAGCTCACATGCTGGGAAACTTTACTGTCATCATGAGTTAACCTGTCTCGAATTACCACATCTGATCAGCCTTTGTTTTTTCATCTGTGGTAGGAGTTAAAACCGCATTAGAATCTGGTACGAGGGAGTGGAGGCTGGGTAAGAGGTGACTAGGTGTGTTTACAAAAGATGTATCAGTGGTAGGTTTTATTTATTTTGGCCAAGTGTTCACATCCATGAAACTGTATGTAGAGAAATATTGGCAAAATCACGTGACTGTTCTTGCTAATGGTTACATGGATAAAAAGTGTTACTGTTCAAAGAAATATGACAAAAAAGCTAGTTCTCAGTGCATTCATCATGTCCAGAGCCAGGATCTCCTGTTTTCACTGATCTGAGTTGGCCTGTATGTAAAGGAGAACACTTAGAGTCTGTCCGTAAGGAACTCAACATGACTATGTGCAAGGCGAGCGCTGGCGTAATGTACATTGGGTTAACACGTCCCAGATCGGAGGGATTTACTTAACATTAGCTCATCCATATGCCAGCAGTCTCCCTGAGTTTTTTCTTTTGGTCCAAGGTGTTGATGATGTCATTCTCAGGCGCCACCAAGTATTCGGCTTCTTGAGACAGTCATTTGAACTGCACGAGTCACTCTTTCTTGCTGTGAAATGTTCCGCTAGTGCTGCTCCAGGAGTTTGACTAATAGGCTGCTTTAGCTTCAGTGCTGATCTAGAGGCCTTAAACTGCGAACCCAGATCTTGGAGTAGTTTAGCATTTTCCCTTCTTTGATGCACCTGCATTAGTTGGTCTACTAGCATGCAGGCCATCTTTTCATTTTGTCACACAATTATATTATTCTTATTTTATAGAGGTATAAAAATTTACTGTTCTGCAATAATTCAGAACAATGTGTTTTGTGTGACTGACTCAATACAGGACATTTTTAATAGTCTCTGTGCCTGTCAGTCTCAGTAAAGGAGGTGTGACCTCTGTACCTGTCAGTCTCAGTGAAGGAGGTGTGGCCTCTGTACCTGTCAGTCTCAGTGAAGGAGGTGTGGGCTCTGTACCTGTCAGTCTCAGTGAAGGAGGTGTGGCCTCTGTACCTGTCAGTCCTATTGAAGGAGGTGTGGCCTCTGTACCTGTCAGTCTCAGTGAAGGAGGTGTGACTTCTGTACCTGTCAGTCTCAGTGAAGGAGGTGTGGCCTCTGTACCTGTCAGTCCCAGTGAAGGAGGTGTGGACTCTGTACCTGTCAGTCTCAGTGAAGGAGGTGTGGCCTCTGTACCTGTCAGTCTCAGTGAAGGAGGTGTGACCTCTGTACCTGTCAGTCTCAGTGAAGGAGGTGTGGCCTCTGTACCTGTCAGTCTCAGTGAAGGAGGAGTGGCCTCTGTACCTGTCAGTCCCAGTGAAGGCGGTGTGGCCTCTGTACCTGTCAGTCTCAGTGAAGGAGGTGTGGACTCTGTACCTGTCAGTCTCAGTGAAGGAGGTGTGGACTCTGTACCTGTCAGTCTCAGTGAAGGAGGAGTGGCCTCTGTACCTGTCAGTCTCAGTGAAGGAGGTGTGGACTCTGTACCTGTCAGTCTCAGTGAAGGAGGAGTGGCCTCTGTAACTGTCAGTCCCAGTGAAGGCGGTGTGGACTCTGTAGCTGTCAGTCCCAGTGAAGGTGACATGGCCACTCATGCCTTTTTCAGTAACCTGGAATGCTGAAAAATCTTTGCAGAGCAGTGTTAAAGCCCTGTGGCGAAGCTTGAGAACTGCTTTGAGCTTATTTATCCAGTGAAATGCACCCTGAGATGGGGGGAAAGTGGAGGCTGGATTGTTTAAAGCCAAGTTTGGGATGGGTTTTTCCCCCAGTCTTCTCAGACTGCCCCTCGGACAGATCTGAGGCTTCCATTGTAAATGGACAGCTTGTTTGATGGCCTGGTTCGGCACTATGTCATGGAGCAGGTGTGTGTGTGAATATTCATGTTCCTATGAGTGTCTCTCCTACAGCAGTGTGTGTAACTGTGTCAGTTTTCCTGATCTGGACCCGACAGCACGTCATAGGGGGTTGTGTGTGTGTGCGTGTCTGTGTGTTGTAGTTGCCTGGGGGATCAGCCATGCAGGAGAACCTAAAGGAAACACTTACAAAATGCAGACGCTGAATGACATCATAGGGCGTGTCATGGTTGGGAAAAGACACAGGTTTAGATGTTTCCCCTGGATTTACATTTCACTGAAAAGCCCCTTGTAAAAACGTAGACATGTGCGTGTGAGAGATTGGGTTATGCTGCAACATGTACAAACCCAGTGTACTGTCATTTGATATTAGGGATGGGTGGGTATGAGTACTTGCAATTGTCAGCAGTGATTAGTCGTAACAGAACATTTCTTTAATGTGTTCATTTATCTGGAAACCTTTCACATCAATGGATGTAAACACCAAAATGTAAGTGGTTCCAGAAATGTTTCTCAATGATTTTCTTAGCTTATTTTTTACACTCAAAAACTGGAAATTATCTGCATTATACCAAAATTTTGGGGCTTTGCATCATTCACACTTGCAGCCTTCAGAGGGTGTTTTACCAGGATATGTGCTGGGATTTCTCCTCTGTCCAGCTTCAGTACCTGGGATTTTGATTCTGTCCAGCTTCAGTACCTGGGATTCTGACTCTCTCTAGCTTCTGCACCTGGGAATTCAACACTGTCCAGCTTCAGGACCTGGAATTTCCACTATCCAGCTTCAGCACCTGGGAATTTGCCTCTGTCTGGCTTCAGTACCTGGGATTTCCACCCTGTCCAGTTTCAGTACCTGCGATTTTGACTCTGTCCAGCTTCAGTGCCTGGTATTTTGACTCGGTTCAACTTCAGCACTTGGAGTTTCCACTCTGTCCAGCTTCAGTACTTGGGATTTCACACTTAACCATTTCCTGTTAAATTGCCATTAAATTCCTGTGTATGTACAGTATGTATGTATGTATGAAAGGGCTTCTGTGATTGATTACAGTGCCATCGGGGTGAAAACTTACTGTCCAAAGAGTCTGCACCATTAATATTGGCTGATTCTGTCAGGCCCATCTAAGAAGACAAAGAGCAGCAAGCACCAACTATTAGTATTTCATAATCATAAAGAAACTAGAATGAAATTCTCTTTTGTCTGACAAGTGATTTTATGCAACAAGAACATCATAAGTGCCCAAGACAAGAAAAAGAGACAAAAATATAAGATCTTTCTAAGTCTTTATGACATCCATATGATATTCTCTATCAATATGAAATATTACAGTGTAGCTAAGAATGATTTACAGATGTATTCAGTTTGGCTTCAGTACAAAGAGGACATTCATGTGCATATATATATATGCGTGTGTGTGCATCTGTCTGGTTATGTGTAATTCCTCTCGATGTTCTCTCTGTAGGAATCATGGCCTCTCAGTAGTCCTCAATGTTTAAGTGTTCAGACACGGCACACTCTTTCTCACAACCTCACTGCACATGTAACTCCTGAAATCTCATCCTCTTGTCTGTGTGTGTGTTTATATGGTCTCATCTTTTACGATCTGACATGTTGGTTCAGCAGGATGGCAATGTGAGATGGACAAGCAGAGATGTGTGTATATTGTGGTTGTTTACAGTTCTAGCGCTTTTAGATTTGTTACAGTTTCACATTTCATCACGTGTTCCAGATCTACCTGCAGTGGCGTGGATGTTTAGAAAGTTGGACAAAGACTTTGTAGAAGAATAACAGCAATGATATGGAGTTATTATCCTGCTTTACATTGAGATTAAACTGAGTGAGGATTTGCGATTGATAAAATTGTGGGTTTCAGTGTTGCATTTAAACATGGAATTAGCTTTATGAGACTTTCTATACTTTCGATATAATTGTCATGTGTGTGCATGTGTCCATACAGGCAATAATCCACATGGGCCTCTTTATCCTAGGCACTGCAGGAAATAACATGTTATGGGATCTTTAGCAGAGCCTCTCTCTCTCTCTCTCTCTCTCTCTCTCTCTCTCTCTCTCTCTCTCTCTGCCGAGCAGGTCAGATGAAAAGATCTGCGTGAATGATCCGAGTTAAACGCTTATCAGCTCAAGTGGATCAATATTGCGTTTCTTTTCCGTTTGTAGACAGAGGAGTGTGTGTGTGTAGGAGGAAACTGTGAATGTGTGACAGACAAGGCTAATGTAATTCAGACTGGAGCTTTAGAGCCTCAAAGCTGTCCATACAACCCCGAGAAAAAAAAAGCGCTCAGCGGGTAAAGCATGCGATGGGGACAGCCATCTGTACACCATACTCTCTCTCTTGCTCTCCCTTTCTCTCTCTCTCTCACACACACACAAACACACACACCCACAATGGGGTGCCAAATGGATCGATTGGCGAGGGCGTCCAGGGCCGCTTGGGACTGCCAGGGCTAAAGGTAAGCTATGGAGGCACCCAGGGGTCACACACACATGGTGTCCCCTTACAGAGCATGCTAAATCAATTAGCCCCTCTGTTTCTCCACACACACACATCAGACTCGATGCTAATCCCCTTGCGACTAGGCTAAATAAGAATCCACTTATAACAGCATGTGTCTGAAACCATCGAACTCCAGTCACACTCTAATCATAGGTTGGAGTTTGGAATTTAACTCCACTGTCTGGAACCCTGCCTCATTGAGGGTTAAGCTGTTAAGAGGGTGCATTAACATTCTGAGACAGTGAAAGCAACTGTACACATTAGCCACGTGCATCCCTCAGTCATGTGTTAAAGGTTCTACAGTTGTAGAACATTGAATTTTGCAGCATATTGTCTAACCAGTTAAAATACCATCAATACCTCCGGTTGTTTTTATGAGGAGGCTAGAACCTTCTTTAGGTTCTTCAGCTTGACCATCTTCCACAACAGAGGGTCTGTCTATTACAGAGGGTTCCAAGGAGAACCCCATAGGAACTGTCCAAATATCTTGAGGAACTCTTTTCTTAAGTGTACAAGCAGTGTTTTTGGAAAGTGTTTACCCAAAGGTTGTAATATTTAAGCTGTAATGAAGGGTTAAACAATTATTGTTATACAGATATATACAATATATAATAATAATAATAATAATAAGTTTATAATATTTAGATAAACAGATAAAATGATTAAATGTGTCATTCAAAAAATCTGGTTGTTGGTACCAGACGGATTGGTTTGCATATTTCACAAACCACTGAGCTCCAGGGATTTTCAACACATAGAGTTTACACAGAATGGTGCGAAACACAAAAAACATCCAGTGAGGAGGAGTTCTGTGAGCAAAAACACCTTGTTAATTAGAGAGGTCAAAGGAGAATGGCCAGACTGGTTCAGGCTGACAGGAGGTCTATTGTAACTTAAATAACCATGCTTTATAAACGTGCTGAGCAGAAAAGCATCTCCCAGGAGATTGAGGTCAGCAGTTTCTGAAATAATCAAACCAGCCCCGTCCTGACGCAACCCTCCCCATTTATCTGGGACTGGCACAGAGAGTGCACTAGCCTGTGCACCCCCAGTGGCTGGGGTTGGCGCCCAGCGTGGGGCTCAAACCCACAATCTTGAGAGCGACGCTGTACCAACTGAGCTAGCCAGGCACTATATGGGTACATGCGTGTAATCCATTCTTATTTTAATTACATTCTCATTTTCTCTTAACCTTTGAACACTGTATTTATCTCGTTAATTTAAAATGTTACATTTAATGTGCTACATTTTATATGCTACAGTATCTTCTTTACATTTTGGCCTTGATGGTCAATATGCCCCAAATCAGTCTTAATCTTTTTACCACTGTTAGTGTATCTTAAGCCTGTCTAATCCACGAAATGAGAATGTAGGATTTTTTGGCTTGACCTACTACAGTTTTACAAGCTTCATAAAACTCCTCCACAGTCCCAGAATTCACTGCTGTGCTGGGTCTTAGTTGGCTTGACCCTCTAATGGCTTCCACAGAGCTGCTCTGGTCTCAGAGATGAGCTTTAACCCGATACTTGGTGTTTATGACGCTTTTCAGAGTAGATTGGTTTGTTTGTCAATTTGACACTCCTCCTTTTAAGGAATGAGATTGTTGAAGGGCAGCCGAGGCCTTTCGAAGAAACTCTTTGCAGCTTGAGGCTAAACTCAGAGGAAGGTTAGGGGGAAGATGTGGAGGTGGTGTAGGTGTTTGGTGGCAGAGATCAGAGAATATATATATATTCATTGGTCTTAGAGATTATGGAAAATAGAGAAATAGACACAAAGACGTGAATAAAATTCACTTTGGATCAAGAAAATAAATCTGTTTCTGATAGTGGTTCATTTCACTTGCACTTCATCTTCATTGGTGCAGTGCTTGAATGTGAGAGCTCAGGTTAGGTCCTTTTTTTTGAAAAATCCAAATTGGAATAACTCTTAATTCTCTGCAGTGAAAACCATACTTTGCTTTGTTATTATTTAACATTGCATGAAAACAAACAATGTACCTATTTACCGAACCACTACATTCTCTCCAAGTGCCATCAGAGCAAGATGTCTCAGAAACACCTAATTTGAAATAGCAAGGTGGAAATACATTATATGGCCAAACATTTGTTGACCCCTGACCATCACACCCATGTAGTTCTTCCCCAAAAGTCCTTGTATGCTGTAGCATTACAATTTCTCTTCACTGAAACTAAGATGCCACCGTGAAACCAGCGTGACAGTGACCCTGTGCACAAAGTGAGCTCCATGAAGACATGGTGTGTGAAGGTTGGAGTGGAAGAACTCGAGTGTCCTGCACAGAGCCCTGACCTCAACCCCACTGAACACCTTTGGGATGAACTGGAACACCGACTGCACTCCAGGCCTCCTCACCCAACTTCAGTTCCTGACCTCAAGACCTAAAGCTCTTGTAGCTGAATGAACACGACTCCTCACAGCTACACTCCAAAAACCTTCCCAGAAGAGTGGAGCTTATTATAACAGCATAGGACAAAATCTGGAATGGGATATTCAGCAAGCACATATGGGTGCGATGGTCAGGCGTCCACATACTTTTGGCAATATATTGAATGACGTATCCAGTCCTTAGGTCCTCATCCTAGATATTTGTGATGCAATTATTCCTGACAATTTTACAGTTGCTTGGGGTCAAGCTTACACTAATTGCAATTTTACTTATATAGCCATGTGATTATGTTCCAGGTAACTGATACAGTAATACGATATTGAGAAAGATGTTGAATCAATAAGAAAGGGCTGCTGGGTTAAACTACCCATCATACACAGCTGGTAATTTCAAGACAGATTCGCCTTGAGGGCAACGTTCAGCTTAATGAGGATCTTACCCTGTTAATTCCCCCCGAAGCCGAGCTAATTAACCTTATTACTCACAGGACAAAAAATATCCACCAGTCCCACACTCTGTCTAATTAAACAACATGTGTTTTTTTTCTGTTCGACAATTAGTCCCGTAAGTGGTTACACCAACAACATGAATTGGAAATTAGATCACCGTACAGTCAGCACACACACAAACACACAGCTGGCATCTCTCTAAAGCCTGCATCTTATTAAGTTAGGCATCGCCATTTCGTGTTTCCTTGAGGAGCTGTCCCAGTTGCCAGGCGCATTACTTATTCCAAAGGGAGCCATTCTCCAGCCAGCAAACCCCTTATTTCATTAGCCCAGAAGAAAGCACTGAAATTGGAATAAGGTTTTGTTTCATGAGCCTGGGATCCTCTCTGTTTCCCAGCGGTAAGGGAAATGGTCTGCGAGAGAGCAGATTTTCAGCCTCTTCCAAAAGCAGCTGAGTGAATCATGTACACATGGCGCAGTTTCAGACAGCAGTGATGTCGGCTGGAGCTGTAATAGATCATCAGGTCTTAATAACTCACAATTAACAACGAACTCGGAGCCAAACATTCTAACATTGTTTATAATGAACGCAGGCTATTAGCAGAAAGTTAATACAAGGCACATATAGTAATGCTAATTGGTTCATTGTGTATTTCAGCTGATTATACTAGCATGAGTATTGCACTATAAGTGAAAACAAGGAACTACTAATACATCTATAAACATGACACTTAAAGCAGTGACAGCGAGATGCCACAGCTTTGAGTTGGAAGTAAATTTTGAAGGCCAGCAACCACTTTGGGGCAGGCAGTTCAATTTTTATTGTTGTTTTTTTTTTTTATTTGTGTATTTTTTTTGCTTGTTGGTTTACTGGCTAAAGCAGCTATTGATAGATCAGTGGTGGGAAGCTGAATATCTTATTAAAAACATAAGCTATCATTTTGCCTTGTTCAGGTCAGCATTACAATGAGTTGCTCCAGCCAAAGACATAACTCGTTATGTTTTTTTTTTTCTTTTAATAAAACCAACACAAAACGGTAACGTTGAGAAGAACAAGAGCTACAATTCAAACCCCATTAGACTTAAAGACTAGCAGGAGAGCTTGTAATAATAAGCTGGTCTTTTTAAAATGAACCAAGTAACTATAACACACAATTCATATTTATATCAGGATACATTTTAACAGCAGTAACATTACAGAAAGCTACAAAAGAAGCAACTTTGCAAGCCAGCTACAATAACATTTGCTAGGTAGGTAATGTTTGCTAATCATTTAGTAGAATGTTTTTTTCTGTGGCGTTGCAGTTTTACTTGGAATCTTGTCTGGCGAATTAAAGTGATTCTACTTTTTATGTATTGACAGAGACATTTTAGTGCGTGAGTGTATGTCGAATCTTTCCCGACAAACGTTCTGAGACGAAGTTCCAACGTTCCTGCTGTTTTATGAAGCGAAACGTATTTCAACTTCAGGTTTCTTTTAAATCAGATTCAGCAGCAGACATGAATCATAGATGTGCTACCATACCCGTGTTATGCAAAATGTTCCATTTTAGCCAAAAAATGTCAGAGCGTGATGATAGTTAGGCATCTGAGTCGAGCTGCTGACCTCCAATCAGACTCGCTCATCGCTATCTGCTGCCCAAATCGGCTCAGGTTTAAATCGGATCCACGTGTCTGGCCCTCCAGTGATTGACGGCTTGTCACTGCCTGTTTGCAGTTTCATTGCGAGAGTTCAGATAGCATCTCGCCCATACGGAGCAGCGGGGCTTTAATGTGCAGAAGGGAGGGGCCTGCATGACCCCGCCCATTGTGGGTCAGGCTGGCTGGAGATTAGGAAGATAGAGGAAAGGGAATTGAATAGCATGATAGGAGCAGAAAAAAAAAATAAAACGTGGCTTTGCGCTTTCTGGTTTCTGTGTTTTTTGTCTTATTAACTTCAAGAGAGAGAAAAAAGAGAGACTGGTGAGGGAATGACTGTATAAAGCTGTTAATGCAAGTGATGTCAGGAACATTTGCAGATGTTCCACAACACTAAACATAGCTATAAACAGATAAGACTTAAGAATGATAGGTTTGACAAATTGCCGTGGTATCAGAGGAATAAAACACGATTTGATGAGCTGTTATTGGAAAACAATCAACTTTGGGTTGGTCACCAACTTGGCCTTAGCCTGTGAAGAACTAACAGTAACGTGGCATGGCCAGGATGACAGCACACATTTTTAATTTGTCTATAGAAAGACCTGCAGGGGTCTATAGACTTTTGCACTACAGTGTATTTTGGCTTCGCCGCATATTTTTTCTGAGACTCAGCTCCAGACGTTTAGCTCCTAACCACAGCTCGGCTTTGGCTTTCCAGAACTGAGCGGAGGATTCCGACACGGCAGAACCGAATGCCACAATGCCATATGATGTCATAGGGATGGAATCACAAACAGAATCTTCAGAAAGTTCAAGGCTCCACTCTGACTCGTGCTTCCTGCACGATACTGCACTGTGCTTTCTCAGTCACACCCACAACTCTGATAATCTGAGCTGATGATTTTATTAGTGGGGACATGATGTCTGGCAAGAGCAAGTATCGCTTGATCTGAGATGGCATGATCTTAATATTTAAAGGTTCAGTGTTTCATTTTTTTACGAGATGACGTTGTGCTACAGTGTTATACAATTAGATATGACACAATACAACAAATCAGCATTGTGCAAACACTGGGGGGGGGGGGGGGGGGGGGGGGGTTACATTTAAGGCCACAGAGGCCATGCCCCTTTTACTGAGACAGGCACAGAAGCCACACCTCCTTTACTGAGACTGACAGGCACAGAGCCAACACCTCTGGCACAGAGGCCATGCCCCTTTTGCTGCAAATGACAGGTCCAAAGGACACGCCCCCTTCACTGAGAGTGACATTCACAGAGGCCACGTCTTCTTCACTAGGACACACACATCGCCATGTCTGTGGGCTGATGCACAGTGGCATGCTTGCTTGACATCTGTATTTAGCAAAGCTGTGTTGTATCATGATGACCAGTATCGTGATGATGATGGTGATGTTGATGATGATTGTGTGTGTGTGTGTGTGTGTGTGTGTAGGTGAACGCCCTTACCAGTGCCCGTACTGTGACAAGGCCTTCAGCAAGAATGATGGGCTGAAGATGCACATACGTACACACACTCGGGTAAGGCCAAACACGTCCTTGTGTTCACACTCCTAGTCCTGTTTTCTTTTTCACTCCCTTAAACACACAGATTTAATTTTAATCACTCCAAATATTTGAATAGGTTTTTTTATTATTTAAGACTCCAACACATAGGTAGGTTGAATCACGAATGGTTTCCTATTTACTGTGTATGCTCACTACAAAAGGTATAACATAATAGTGTTGTAGAACCTATGTAGTGCACCGTATTCCCAGTAAAATGCAATGTATGATATGCATCATGTCACCTTTATCACGTTCTTTGTTCAGTTTTATATTTTATTAAAAATGTATGCATAATGTAATTTAAAAAATATGAGTAAACAAGGTATACTATAGCTATAATAGACATTTTCATACATAAAGTGACACTTCTTGTCCAAAATGTTGATTAAACATACATTGTTATACAAGTAAATACAAGTAAAAGTACAACATAGGATCTGAAACATTTGCATGGCGATATTTTTGGAGTTATTATCACTTAATTATGTACTTTTACAAGAGTTTATCAGTGAGTGAGAAGGAGAGAGTGAGGGAGTTATATATTAGTGCATATGAGATGTGTACTCAAGTGTGTGTTGGACGGGACCTTAAAGCACAGCATGCAGCAGGAGTGTTATAAATCTGCTTCTCTGGCAGATGTTTTTGAGCTCCTCAGCATCTGGCTGGTAGGGAAATGCCTCTCTACCACAGAATGAGGCGCCTCGGAGTGGCTCTCCCCAAATACAAGCGAATTCACTTATTCCACCAGCTGTGATTTATACATAGAAAAACCACTGTTTTCTGTACGTGTGTGTGTGTGTGTGTCTCAGTGTGTGTCAGTGTAATATAGTGTGAACGTGCCTGAATCTGTCTTTATGTTTGAAGCTTGTCCAGCTGTTTGAAAGAGCTTTTCTGCATTCTCTCGGACCGCTACGCTTCGGTAAACGGATATGTACCAGAGCTTTGAGTAAGCAAACATATTCATACTCTCGTATGTAGGGAGGATGTCGTGTCCAGTTCTGACATGCTGACTGTGTAACTGGTGAGGGGAAGCGAGGACATGCAGGTAGCTTGGAATGAAGAAAGATGCATTTGGATTTGAAAGGACATAAGCCACGATACACCCCTATTACACACTTTGTACTCTACTTGATTTGTGGTCCAGTGTATCAACATGGGGCGGACTCCACATGGAATAACCTTGAGTCATTTCTATTACACTGACATTGCCAGGTTATTAGGTACACCCATCTGGGTGCATGTTTCACTTCCACTGGATTCTACATGGTTGTACCTTTTGTGGACATGATTGAATTGCACACTTTCTGGCTGCACAGACCTTTCCACTTCATCCCAAGGATACTTGATATTGTTGAGATCTCTGACCGTACAAGCCATGGAGGCAGTGAAGACTCACTGTCACTTTCCTGAAACCCTTCAGAGACATTCTCACCAAGTTCTCCCACATCTCCCTGTTGTTGTATTTCTCTTCACTGGGTTCCACAATTGATGCTTGTTTACAAAGAAAAAAACAGACCCCCACCTCCTTGAAGGCACGTATCAAACCCTGCTGTGCGCCACGGTCCTTTTGAGCCTCTTGCTTCACCTAGACATGTTCAAAATGACCATGATGGAAAGCATTCTTTACACCATCATACCCCAACCACCAGCCTGTACTTTTTCCCCCTCAATTTGCCCACCCTGGTAATTCAGCATGTGAAGCCAGCCAACCGTATTTTTTCAAACTGCTACTCATACTGTGTCACAGGGCAGTGTAAAATATTCATACTATTTGGAAGAGGCACTATCTACCCTCTTCCACATACATAAGCTCACTGACTCCTGTCAATGGCGAGTGTCGCTGTGATTGATGGAGGAGTGAGGGCGTATGCTCCCAACCAGAGAGCACGGCCAGTTTTGCTCCTTTGGCTCCTGGCCACGGGTGATGGGGGTAATGGCAGGATTACAAACTCGCAATCTCCTGGCGATAGAGTGAATGATTTTCTGTTGCGCCGCTCTTACTCTCTACTTGAAACTCTCACTGACAGGGAAACACTCTGTTGTAGGGCTCTGCTCAGACTTTTGTAACAAGCTGAAGAACTCTTGAAGGTTCTTGATTTGACCTTTTTTAAGACTGGATGATTGATACTTAAGGTCAAAACTCAAGCAAGCTAGTGCAAAACCCAAAACATTACAATAGCAGAGCACTTGCAAACAAGAAACAAAGAAACAATGTACAAAGGAAAACCTACTGTGTGAAAGAAGGGTACAAACAAGAACAAGACACTGGTGAGACAAACTAGGCACAGTTGTTAGCACAAAAGAGACAGGTGATAACAATTAGTGTTAGAAGTAATATGTATAGTGTTAGACTCTTGCTGGAGCTACACTTTAGGATTAGTGTTAGAGTGTTAGACTCTTAGTGTTACACTCTTGCTGGAGCTACACTTTAGGATTTTAACATTCCTACAGTGTTTCTATGACTTAACCTAAACGTCAGCTTCAGTAATGATCCGAAAGCTTGCTAACCAAAACGTGCAACACTAAAACTATTAATTTTTTTTTATTATTCCTTTGGAGAACATCATTTCCACAGACTAGGAAACTTGGACTTGTTTACTATACCTCAAACACACCCAACAGCTCTGTGTTACACTCTGACTCAGAGCTAACACCAGTGTATAATACTTACAAATAATAACTGATGCTTAACACACACACACACACACACACACGCACACACACACACATTGTCCTGGCATTAGAAATGTCCCCAGAATAATAGGACAGTTTGCTGGTCACAGCCAATTTTGCTTTTTTGCAGCCTGGGGGTGGCATCATCAGAATTCAAACTTGTGATCTCAGAAAGATTTTGCGAGCTAATCAATTAATTTTCCTAATGTATTCTACACATTGTTGAACTGATATATAAACATAGAAAATGAAACAGTGTAGCTTATTTTCAGTACTCAAGCACTAAAATCTTAAAATATTAAAATCTCTGTTAGCTCAGTGGAGCTGTTTACATGAAATTAGTGTTTAGGTTAGTCATCCAAGTGATTTAGGAAGTGTAATCCAAGTGATTTGAATAGAGAATCATGCTTTTGAATAAATGTTTTCAATTTCATAATGTGGTTCGGTATAATCTTCCACTGATGGGCCTGCAGAAAAAACAGCATCGTCATCCACTGCTCTTTCTTGTATCACGCCTTGCTGTTTACTTCCCGCCCCCTTGTTTGATGGACAGCTAAGATCCTTTTTCCAATGGCTCTCGGAAGCAGTTCTGACGAACCATACTACCCTTCAGTGTGTGTAGAGTACAATTCTAAACCAGTCTCATTCTGGATATGATGCAACTTCATCTTCATGATCCAATTGCAGCTGGTTTTAGAATTGTTGTCCCTGCTATGTCTTTAATCCCCCGTGTGGTCGGAGTCCCCATGAACCCGGCTGGCCAGTCAGAGAGTTATGAGCTGGACTCTGACACATCGCAGACACACAGCACTGAGTGATGATGACATCATAACGACAGCGGCACTTTGATGAAGTCATACAAAAGAGAAAAAACAGAACCGAGCGGATCTGCGACAACATTGTGCTGTTTATCTAATTTTGCTAACAGTAAGGTCAAGCTCCTGTCTTTATAGTGTGTGCACGTGTGTGTGTGTGTGTGTGTGTGTGTGTGTGCATGTGTGTGTGTGTGTTTTAAACAGTTCCTGCTCGACTCTGGTTCTAATCTTAACACCGGAAAGATTTTCTTTTTTGGCTGCCTGCTGAAAATCTGAACACACTGGACGTATGTACACACACACACACACACACACACGTCTATACATGCAGCTTTGCTTCCTGATCAAAGGTCAGCAGAAGGAAAGGCGGACAGCTGCTGCAGATGTGATGTGATGGTTCGCCACAACATATTACAGCTCCTGTGTCTGAGTCGTAACCTTTGACTTCTCACATGTTCGAGCCCAGCTGATCTGATACTTTTTAATCTGACACACAACAAGGGAGCTTTTTTTAAAAAAATTTGCATGATGTACAACACATATGTCTCGCTTTCATTCTTTCTTTCAATTTTTTGTTTCTGTTTTTTAACCCCATACACGCATACTGATACACACACTTGATCTTGCATATCCTGTGTGTATTATATGTCGCCACTCCTTGCCCTGCCTATAAGATATCTCCTTTTCCCAGGATTCACGCTTCCTGTGTCCACCCATTCCCGTGACAGTCTGGGTTAGGACTGTGATGTGTGTGTGTGTGTGTGTGTGTGTGTGTGTACACAAGAACACACGTCGTGGCATGCAGCATTTAGATAACAGACACCAAAATCATTCCCATTATGATAAGAACATGGCAGACTGGGGTGTGTGTAGATATATATGTAATTCTTGAATTCTCAAATTTTTCTGCTTTTTTTTCTCTTTTTTTTTCCTCGTAGAAACAATGAATCTTGCTAGGCAACTGACTATTGTCGTGATTTATCAGAACTGAAGCAATGTTTATTACTCTGTCAGCATTTCTGTAATTGGAGCAGAGCTGTGTTTAAAGTCAGGTTAACAGAAGTCAAACACAAGCCGGACTAAACATCAAGAACTTCTCTCCATGCCACTGGGCTGAGGACTGAAGCTGTTTAATGGATATACACATATATATATTTATTTATTTAACATCTGTTAAATATATATATTCTGAAAACATTTCTACTTAATGTTTATTAATGAAGACTCCTTCTCTCTCTTTCTGTCTCTTTCTCTTCATCTCTCTGGCTCTCTCTGTCTGTCTCTCCCTTTGTCTTTCTCTCACTGTCTCTCTGACTCTGTCTTCCGGTCTGTCTCATACTCTCTGTCTCTGTCTCTCTCTATCTCTCTCTGTCTTTATCTCTCTTCATCTCTCGGTCTGTCTCTCTCTTTCTTTTTTCTCTGTCTTTGTCTCTCTATATCTGTCTCCCTCCTGTCTCTCTATCTTTGTCTGTTTTTCTCTACCCCTGTCTGCCCCTCTCTGTCTTTCTGTCTCTCTATCTCTGTCTCTCTCTATCTCTCTGTCTGTCCCTGTCTCCCCCTCTCTCTCTCTCTCTCTCTCTCTCTGTGTTTGTCTGTCTCTGTCTCACACACAGGAGAAGCCGTATAAATGCAGCGAGTGCAACAAGGCCTTCAGTCAGAAGCGAGGTCTGGATGAACACATGCGCACACACACCGGAGAGAAGCCCTTCCAATGTGACGTCAGTACCACACCACACTGCACCCTACACACTACACACACACACACACCTCACCTCAGTCCACAGGCTCTTACAGTAGGACTGGACGTAGCAGTGGGTTGTGGGTGCAGTGTGTGTGACGCACAGGTTTAGAGAGCAGACCGCTGGAGCCAGGGTTGACTGATATAGTCTTAAATCCACCTCCGTGTGTGTGTCAGTATTGATGGAGTGTTACAGTGGCGTCAGAGCTGCAGAGGAAGGATGTCCTGCCAAGAGGACACGGGACTGTAACCACCCTGCGCAAACTGACCCCACTCTGACCTCCACACACACACACACACACACACACACACACACTTCTGTATTACTGTAGCTAAATAATGCTAGATCGGCACCTACCCTTAACCCTAACCTTAACCTCAGTAACCATAAGTAAGTTTTCATAAAACTGGCAGTTTTTTTAAGAAAAAGGAAAAAAACAATATTTTCTGATCAGCCAACTGTCCCCACGAGGTCAAAACTGTCACATACTGCTATCATTATCAGGACATTTGGTCCCTATAAAGAGATAAAAACATGGCTCACGCACACACACACATACATATACACACACACACACACACACACACACACACACATCAGCACTCAAAGTTGACAGGCGGAACGGCCCGGCTCCAAACCGCACTGTTAGAATAACACAAGGCCTCGTGGTCTCCGCTTTGCGAGCGAGGGGACAGCAGCCCGTCTCACTGTCTCACTCCTCCTGCGATGGAAAATAGCTCACGCCACGCTTTATCTTATGACACAATCATTTAAAACATGTTTTCATTATTGCCACTAAAGAAAGGAGGATATTAAATGAAAATCCACCCTGTATAAATCTTTTTCATTATTTTGGTCTGTTTTCAATTCCCAATTTCCTCCATTACCCAGAATGCCATTCGGGTACCTCCTGATAGTGTTGCAGTGGGATTTAGCCCTCGCTTCTTCTCCACCTAACAAGAGCGATGCAGCAGAGCTTTAGTCCTTTACTCTGTCCAGCTCTCTGACCTCTTCATGTGTACACACTGCTCAAACAGATGTGACGCTTCAACTTTCATGCTAATATCACCATCAACACCATCGCACTCATCATCTCGTAGACTGACTAGCCGAGCCGGGCCGCTGCCGTAACTCAGCCTCGTATAGCTGCATTGCAGTCTGGGACTTTGAGTCCAACATCGTTTGCGTCCAACATCTCGACTAAGTCTCACGAAAATACAACACCAACCCAGAAATCAACACCAGAATCACTAAACACTATACACAAACACACAAGTGAATGGAAACAAAGATAGAATTAAAAATGCGTGTGTGTGTGTGTTTGTGTGTTTCCAGCACTTGGCCCTACGCCAGTGTTGGTTAAACCGAGTAGATAACGATCTTGCATAAATATACACATACATACACAATTTCAAACACTTCCTAAATAATACCTCCACTCAGCAGGAGTTTAAGGAAGACTCCTCTCACCCACACACACACACACACACACACACACATATATATATATATATATATATATATATATACATACACACACACACACAGAGGGAAGGGACACACAGCCGTCTCACTGATCCCATCAGACCAAATGAAAAACACTCACACTGCTTTTATTTGATTTTGCTGGCCAGCCACAAGCACGCCTTTTTAAGTTTAGCTGTTATTTTTTCTCTTTTCTCCATCCACAAGCGAGTGAAATTGGCTGTTTCCTCCAGACGGCCTCTCTTCTCCCCTCTGATGTGACGGGTCTTTTAAGCCCTGAAGTGTTTTTTTCTTTTTTTCTTTTTTTTTTTTGCTGTCTCTGAGCACACTAACACGAGCAGCGTCAATCCACGGCAATTTAGTCACATAATTCTTTCATGTGCTCATGTGAAGCAGAAACCACCCTTAATCCGGATTCATTTTCATTCTTTTTCTTGCTTATTGGCTCCTTTTAAAACAGTTTCACATCATTTGAAGATATTTATGGTGGTCAGGATGGACTTCATGTCTGGTTTAGAAAAATGCCAATGGCATTAATTATACATCGTTCTTAATATGAGCAGGCAGGAAAAGCTGTAGGAGTGACGAGCTTAACTCTGTCCACAATGTCATTTAACAACACTAACCAGAAAGTGTTTGGACGAGCAGCGGTTTTTAGTGGAATTAGCGAGAATAAGGTTATAATGTGGTTAGCATTTGTCACATTTTTATGAAATCGGTGCCATGTGGAACTGCAGTTCTGTACTTATGTGTGTGTGTGTGTGTATGTGAGTGTGTGTGTGAACCTAGACAACACATTTTAAAAACACAGAAACTTTCACCGTCTTTGAATTACTTTGCGAACAAATTAAATCTATTCTGATCTCCAAATTCTCCCAGACACACACACAGCAAAACATAACCACGTCTGTCAGGATCGTTGAAAGAAGAACACACACACACACACACGTCCTATACCATCTTTGCAAGAAAGAAAGAACTGCAACTTAAAAAATTTGAAGAATCCTCTCAAAAGTTTGAAATGTTATGAATAGCAACTTAAACTTCAAGTTAGCTAACTGACTCGTGTTAGTGAAACCAGTTGTAAAAATGTAGCAATGGTAGCTTAAAATTCAATTCAGAATTCCTGTCAGGTTAGC
Source organism: Pangasianodon hypophthalmus (assembly GCF_027358585.1). NCBI lineage: Eukaryota > Metazoa > Chordata > Actinopteri > Siluriformes > Pangasiidae > Pangasianodon > Pangasianodon hypophthalmus. The sequence continues at coordinate 22,180,694 of NC_069725.1, forward strand.
TGAGGAAAATTAGCTAATTAACACTTCAGTAAAATGTGAAAATTTGTGAATAGTTATTTAAAACACCTTTCAGAATTCCTGGCAGGTTAGCACATTAGCTTGCTGACTAGCTTTAGTGTAAATTTAGGACTGGCATCTTAAAAATCCTTTGAGAAATCAGGATAGTTCATGTTAGTCAAGTGGCTAGTGTTAACAGTAATAATTGTAAAAATGCAGGAGTAATAACTTAAAATTTCTTTCAGTTATTCTGTCATGTTAGCTCATGTTAACAATGAAAATTGTAAAAATGTAGGAACAGGAACTTTAAAATCCTGTCAGAAATCCTGTCAGGTTAGCTTATGTTAGCTAGCTGACAAGCATTATCAGTAAAACTTTATGTATACTAACTTAAAACTTAAAACTAAATGGAGAAACAAAAAAATCCTCTCAGAAATCCTGCCAGGTTAGCTCAGGTTATCTAGCTGGCTTGTATTAGTAGTAAAAATTGTACAAATATAGGAACACTAAATTTCTTTCCAAAAATCCTGTCAGGTTAGCACATTAGCTAGCTAGCATTATCTCTCAAATCTTTTCAAAAATACTTTCAGGTTTGAATACTTAATACTTCTTTCGGAAATTCAGAAATAAGTGTATGAATAGCAAGTTAAAATTCTCTCAGAAATCCTGTCAGGTTAGCATATTAACTAGATGGCTAGCGTTAACAGTGAAAATGGTAAATTAATAGCTCAAGTGAGCTAGCCGACTAGCGTTATCAGTTAAATCTATGAAGAGTAACTTATAAATATGACTGAGTGTGTGGAATGGTTTATATGTATGCACTAAACGTCCTGATAAGTGTGTGTGTGTGTGTGTGTGTGTGTGTGTGTGTGCACGTGCGTTAGCTGGACAGATGCACAGGCTTCTGCTCTGACTGATGGCTCCAGTTGTGTTTGATTTAGTGTCTGGCTTGGCCGATGCCTCCTAACCAGTTGCTTTAGACTTTTTGTTGGCAGTGTTGTTTTTTAAGTGGTTTTGGGTCGGTGTTTGTGCGTGCGTGTGTAAGTGCGAGGCTTTCTCAATTGAGAGCATGTGCTAGTGAGAGCGCTACTGCCTCACTGCCTCCTCTCCTGCTGTTTTGTTGTTTTGCTCTCGTGTTAATTATCAGGATGAAGATTCAGTTGTATCTCTGATTCCAGCCCATGATCGCAATAAAATCACGTAGCATAAGGACGATGAAATCATGCTAATCATGACATGGCATTAGAAGGATCGTTATCTTAATATATTTACACATTGTAGCCAGTTTGTTTAACACTTTAAAATCATTTGAAGATTCAAAGTAGCTGGTGGTGCATTAGCCTGAACATGAAAAGGACCATGAAATGATGCTAACAGGTTAACACACATGCTGTGAAAGAGCGAGACGAGCATACAGTGACCAAACCTTTTTTCTGCAGTTTGCTTTCTTTATGAAAACGTTACACCCGTTGAACTCTTTCGTTCTCATTATAACAAACGTCATGTTCTTTATAAAATGTTCCCATAAAATTCTGACTAATAGTGGAACAACACTGAACATGAGATGCAACACGCTTGGCTTAAATGATTATTTTTTTAAATCATTTTTTTTTTTGCAGAGATGTTGTTCCAGTCATTATTAAATAGACACACACACAGACGCACACACTTTGCTATTTTCATACCTAATTTGCATAAAGTTGGGAAGATCTCAACTTGCTTGTCATGCTGTCGCTTGCCGCTGACGCTGAGAATGCGGCTCCGTATCACGTGTGTACACAGAAAATGATTGGTCACCTGTCACCTCGTCACTAAGTGTGAACACATCTTAAGGTTGGAAGCCATATTGTTAAATTAAACCGAATCTGCAGTGATTATTCTACAGTTTAATCCACATGATTTTCCTCCGCATGCTCATACAAGTACAGTGAAGGAGCAGCAGCTGGATTTCTGAGCTTACATTGTGTCAGCTAATAAATATTAAGGAACATCAGGTCTGCTTGTAAATATTAAAGATGACTTTCTGGGAAAAGAGACTGAGAAACTGAGTTAGAAATACACTTTGCAGTAAATGTCAGTATTAACTTTCCCCATCTAATGTGGCTCGTTTTTCTTTTCCTGTGCTGTGATTGATTGCAGGTTTGCGACCTGTCGTTCAGTCTGAAGAAGATGCTGATCCGCCATAAGCTCACCCACAACCCCAACCGGCCCATGGCTGAGTGCTCGCTCTGCCACAAGAAGTTCACCCGCAACGACTACCTCAAAGTGCACATGGAGAACGTCCACGGAGAGACGGAGGGCTAGATCCAGGTCACACGCCTCTGGATACGGACCATCTCACACAAACACACACACATTTGTCTTACTATCCTCGTAAAGACCTCATAAGTATTATTAATGCAGCCAATTAACACTATGCTACACCTAAATTTGGTCGCTACTAAGATATAAAAACGCCTTACACACACATACACACTCTTTCTCTCTCACACACATGCTCACATATAGTAAATGGTTAGAAATTTACACACACACATATACACACACTGCAAAAAATGACAGCAAGTGAAAATATCTTGAACATCTAGTATATAGTAATATATGATTATTAAACTTATTTCTAGACATTCTTTTGTAATTTCAAGCTTGAAATGATCTTGTTCAATTGACAGATAGTTTTTTTTATATTTTAAACATTTATTTATACCAAAAAGCAAACTTATCTGCCCGTAAAATAAGAAAATTTAAAGCTTGATAATAAATAATCATATATTTTTTTTTTACTTATAATAATCTCATAATAAGAAATATTAGGTAAATGTGCCTATATTCAAGATATTTTCACTTGCTAAGAGTAATTTTTTGTAGTGAATTATATAGTATTGCATTATGTCAGTATTAAATGGTGTTTTTTTTTTGTTTTTTTTTTATTAAATGCAGCCCGAATCCTCTGGATTATTTATCTGTACTGTGTAGCATTTACAGGGAGTGACCCCTGTTACAGCGCAGGACAATCACACAGATATTTCAACCAGCGAGCCTCATTTCATATCAGCCGGAATGATCGTCCTGCTAGAAATTAAAATATACACAAATTTCCCAACGAATGTAGTCACTCAGCCAAAGATGTTGAATTCATTCGCTAGCCCACTGGGCTACATATGGCGAGATAGTTAGCTAGTTAAGTGTTAACTATCAAAGTGCCTTAGAAGTGTGTTATTCCTCAATGATTTTAATTTATGAATGAACAACAAACTTTTAATTGTTTATCGTTAAAAATAGTTATGTTACGGAACATTCACGAGACAAGTTAGCTCCTGTTTACGCTTACGTTAGCTCTCCTTCTGACCAATCAGATTCGAGAATTCAGCTGTGGTTTTGGTGCTGTACAGGGTACAGGACGTTTGCATCTGGCTTGCGTCTTTATTTTCTCTCCATTAGTTTAACCATAAGCAGGAGGTTTACATGACAACTTTGCGCCTGACTTTTTTTAATTTTGCTCAACTTTGTCAGTGCTTCTTCATACTGAAAAGATCGTCTGTCATCCATGGATGCTATTTAATCCAGCTAGCAAAACCGTTCTACCGTCAGACAGATTCACAGTCGATGTGTCTAGTGCAGCAGGTTGTGGGATTCGGAAACTCACGCTATAGTCACAGCATCAAGGTGTTGCTTCAGGGAAGCACCGAGCCTTTTAAAGAAACGTCTCATATTTATACCAGCTGAAAAACTTATTTTTTTTTTATCATTTTTTTTCTAAAGCATTTAACAGTGAAAGCCATGGAGGAAATGTATTGTCTATCAAACTCTTGATAGACAGTGAACAGACAATCAAATGTGAACTGTCCTCATTTAGCTCTTGATTCGTCCAGCTTCTCAAAGAAGCTCATATTCATTTTGTTGCTGTTACCAGTATAATAGTTTCTCCCTGGGTCAGTGATTCATACTTGTGATAGTGATGTCACTATTTTTCCCCCTGGACATGAATCATCAAAAACATAACCCTGCACTCTTCATGTAATGTTTAATTAAGTTTCTTGAGTTTTCCAGCCAAAAATGCTTCTTTCTAAAATGTCAGCAAGGAATAAAACATTTGCGTGCATGCTGTTATAGGAAAACAATCAACGACTAGGTGGGGTGATGTGGCCCAACATGAAGTGAATTATTTTATCTTTTTATATTTAACATCATTCACATTTTTTTTGGAATCAGTGATTTACTTTCAGTCTATAATTTGGAGCAAGGTAGTTTGCCTTCAGAGTGAACTCATCCATCAATATCATTCAAAAAATAAAAAAATAAAGAAGCAAATTTCTTCTTCTCATGGTCTTCAGGAAGATTGATGAGCTGTCGAACATGTGACTTGTTAAATATTACTACTCTGAAGTTGATTACTTTCTAATAACAGCATTTATTCCTCTTACACCAGAGCAATTTGCCAAAGATTACAATTTGGAATTTATTAAAGGAAGACACATATGTTTTATCCATTTATAGTTACATTTAATGGCACAGTGTCATTGGAAAGGATGATGTTTCATTGCGTCCATGTTACACCACATGATAATGTTTCTCCACATTACCTGGTGCAGAAATAATGAGAGTAATGCAATAAGAAGACTATTTTGTGTTATGCAGTATTTATGTTAAATATGTTACAAGGTACAGATACATTCCTTTATTAAAGTGTCAGTATTTTTGTATGTTATGCTTATTATTATTATTATTATTATTATTATTACGATTATAAAGAGAAGAAAGTTTATTAATTATTGTCGTGACCACACAAGGAGCCGGATGCTGATTGATTTCCTGTATTTGTGGCCAGTTGTATTTCTGGAGTATTGAATGTTAATGCTCAAGTGTTACACGTATCAGATGTTACCATCTCAGTACCATTTTGATTTGTATTTTCATTGCCACTTTCTTCATTCCATTACCTGTTATTCAATATAAATAATAAAACGAATGCTGCTGTTTTGTCTTTTCATATGCATTCATTTTGTACATATACAAATGTATAAAAGTGCCTCCGTTTTTTCGGTATGTAATGGTGTGTTTGTGAAACTATTGCTTTCTGAATTACCAGCACACACACACACGCACACACACACGAGTGCAGCAGTATTTCCAATTTAGCAGCTCTGATCTTATAAAATGGTGTACAGTTTATTTTATTCACTTCCTGCACTTGTTTCGATTCAGGGTTGAATCAGTTTCTTACTGCAATGAAACCACACTGCAGTTCACCTGGAAGTGGATTGACATCATCTCTCTCTGACTAACTAACAAAATTCTGCACGAGAACCTGAATATTTTAATACGAGCAAAGCTGATGAAAACAATAACAAGGGAAGTAATTATTTTTGTGGAAAGCCCACTAATCAGAGGAGGCAACATCAATATCAAGAAAAAAAACATCTGAATTTTACCCTGTTGGTGGACAGGACAGATGGTTTTTCCCCAGATCACCAAGAAAAAGTAAAGAAATGAGGCCAGTGTCTAGGGTGATGCTACTAATGTGTACTAATAAGCAGCACCATTAACAGTAAAATGAAGCCTGGCAATTCACAGGTCAAAGTTCAGCTAGAAAAATGCTGCATTCGACGTACTTCAGAAATGGGAAGTCAGAACTCGGAATTTTTTAGATTAGATCAGATTCAACTTGAAGCAGAGTACAAGTACAAAGCCAACGAAATGCAGTTCACATTTAACCAGAAGTGCTTAAAATCGGAAATGATTGTAATTCGGAATTACATTTTTGTATGTTCGATCTACAGAGTGGGAAAAAACCATGGACACTTTCAGTTCCACATGGAGTGATATATATCTATAACAAAATATAGAAAATATATAACAAGCGTATATAGCTGTACAGTATAACTCATATAAAAGTGAAGATCGTTTACTGTCAATGCTGTGAGCAGCCATGTTGATTTGTTGCGAAGACTGTTCGGAGTGCCTAAGGAGGAATTTTAAGTTTGAGGGGGCGTTTTCTTTTTTTACTTAGTTTCCGATGAGTTACACAGCAAAAGTTAACGTGAAACCAAAGTAACCGGAAGCAAAGACATCTTTCACGTCCTGTGTCCTTTCCCCTTCAGTGAATCAGCATTTCCATTGTGTGAAATTTTGAATTTGTGTTTGATCTGAACGTTGCTTTAGCTGAAAAAGCCTAAAAGCACTGTTTTCAGGTGTTGCCATAGCAACAGGTCAAAGATTTCAAATGCTGCAGCAAAACCGTAAATGTCGGCACCTCTGACTAATCCATTGCCCTCAAAGGTTCCCCCTCGTCCATCACGGGAATGAATGAAAGAGGGAGTTGAATGAAAATGAACAACTTGAACAATGAATATATACATAAATAAGATAATGTGTGTTCAGTCGACGTTGCCAACCTGTGGTGACGCCATCGTCCATTTCTGAAGGCTCCTGATTCCCAGGCAGTGATTTGAGTATAAATTCTTGAGCTTGGGTAAATCGTTGATGTCAGACTAATCATATGTGCTTTTCAGAGTTGATTACAAGTGTTCACTCTACAGTGATTAACTAAAGCACGACTCCGACGCTGGGAACTGTGGCTTACAGGCTAATTAAGGCCTTAGCTCGGCTTGAGCTGCTGCTGACTCGTCAAAGGCAACGGCTCATCGAGAGAAAGACGGCACACACACGACGGAGGACTTCACAGCCGCTGTGCAAATCTACAGAGCTGCACGTCACACTTCTGGGAATGTAATGCAACAAAATTGCACCACTCAAGACTTCAGACTTTCATTTCTACTGTAATTTTGTCAGGAATATATTCACTTGGCAGTTTCTTTTATCCAGAGTGACTTAGCAGTCGAGAATTAAGGCACTTTTTGAGTTAGCAGATTTTTTCAACCACAACCTTCTGCTCAGTAACCACTAATCTGACACGACCCCTGAGCAGCCATTAATGGCATTATGAAATTATGAAATAAAGTGTTTCCCTGCAAATTCCACTGCAATGTTTACACTTCTGCACGTTACAGTGCACTGGAGTCTGGAGTCACTTTCTAAACTGGAAATGCCCAAAAACACACGCAGGCTTTTAAATAACAACAAAGAAGCCATTAAAATGTAAAAAGTAAGGAATAAAACACAACAGGGCATGCTGATATAGGAAAATAGTCGACCATGAGGTAGTGTGATGTGGCTCGAGTTACTTTTACTACCTTGATTATTTACCTATAACTTTGTGTCCTGAAATGCTGAAATGCTTTTTATAGCACAGCAATTTGCCAAACATTAATTTTTTTTTTAATTTAAGAATGACATATTGTGCTTTTTATCCTTTTATACTTACATTTAATGCTTTGGAATATCCACAAAACAAGTTGACCTATTACAGCTAGAAATTGTTGTTTCCTCAACATCTTCTCTTCAAATGCACTTTATCACATTACCAAGAATCTCCAAACGAACTATAAGAACTCAGTGGGTGTGGCCTAATATTCTAATGAACACATTTGATTGACATCTCTGTCTCAAAGTCTCAGCTTGCTACACCTGTCTAGCAAAACCAAATAAAAAAACAAAACAAAACAACAACATTCAAGCATGATAAAAATAACATTGAATTTGTGATTGGTGCTTTACCCAAGATTAGCCACACCCACATTACACTTTCTCTCTTTCTCTCATTCTGTAAACTCTTCCAGGTAACTGTAAACCTCAAACTGCAGTTGAGTCGAGTGTGTGCTGATGTGATGATCATTTCTTCTCAGTTTCTCAGGTTCTCCTGTAAACACTCGGCTTAAAGGTTTCTCACGACCTTCCTTTCCCTGTGGCGGAATTATGGGAAATCCTTGCTGTTCACTCTTCAGCCAGATGTGTGCCATATTCCCACGCAGCTGTATTAATAGTTTAAGTGCCACTTGTAGTGTTGTAAACAGAGTGATGAGAGGTGGAGTCACACCCAAGCTGTCCTGCAGTCCTTCACTGTTTTTCCACTGTATGTGTTTACACAAGAACACCACTCTAATCTACATCTACTATATATATACTGTGTGTGTGTGTGTGTGTGCGTGGAGTTGAGAATCTCTGGCGACCTGTTTTCCCCCCCAGTGTGTTGCCCTCTTACACATCCTGATTTTCCCCAGGGGCAAGTCAAAGACACATCACCTATCACATTTTGATTTTCTTGTAGCATGTGGCATGAAATACTGGCTTTAAATGCACAATATAGTATAAATATTTTACAGCATTAGCTAATCTAGGTAGCGAAATACAACACTGTGCTAATCTTAACATGCTAACTAGTTAGCTTTGTAAATGTTAGCATTACGACTCCAGCAGTGGCTATCTGATGTTATGAAGCTCATCAAGAGAACCAGTAAGACGATGCTGTAGCATGCAAGCTGCTGTTAGATAAACTACAGTGTACAATATGGTGTCTATTTAATCTTCTTTCTTTCTTTTTCTTTCTTTCTTTCTTTCACTTCTAAGTCCCTGGGAAGTTAGCAAGTGTTAGAAAGCTGATTTCATGGCATATGACATATATTGTTTGTTTGTTTCTTTCTTTCTTTCTTTCTTTTTTCATGTTCTTTTGTTTATTTTCCTATTTTATTCTTTTCTATTTTTTGTTTTTTCATTTTTTGTTTGTTTTTTTGTTTGTTTGTTTGTTTCTTTCTTTCTTTCTAAGTGTAATATTGCTGATTTCATGGTATATGACTGATCTGTTGCTCTGCTGCTGCTAGTATTTATGGGAAGTGTCTTATACACAGATGATTGATGTTATAAGCTCTAATCAGTGATTAAAATGACTTTTCTTTATGGAGGGAACGATCACACTGGCCAGATCCAACCTGAATTGCTTTCATTGGATGCACGAGTGGAAATGATAGACCTCTGAAAGACTAATCACATATTTTCCAGCATGTGTGTTTCCAGAACATATCCTACACTACAGATCCGACCGCTAACTGCTGAATCCTGCTGCTGAAGAGGTGGAGAGCTGTTACAGCTGAGACAGTCAGTTTCACAGCAAAACTACACTGAGGTACTGAAAAAGGTACTGAAGTATTCTGCTCAGATGATAAATGATTGTGGATAAGGATGACTGTTGCACCTTTGGGAAGTATAGTAGCATTAACAAATTGTAAACCAAAGTTGTTTTTGTTAACTCGATGTGCTCTCTTGTAAAGAAAACACGCCCATGGTTTGAAGGACAAGCTGACCGAACACTCATCCAGCTCTCTTTAAGATACACCATTTTATCCATTTAAAAATCAATTCTTGAGATTGAAACATTAATTTTAGCATCACATATTGTGGTTAAATCAAACTGCCATACAGACTGAGACATGCCTCTGTTTTACTCAAACTCCGCCCCTTGTGCGTAACGCTAATTCAATTTCCGAACAGCGCTTAATCCTAGAGTTACGTTTGATGTCTCAGTACCGATGTGCGCAATTTCAGTATTAAATCCTCATGACTGGAGTTCATTACATTATCAATGAATTTATGATAATATCCTGATTTTATTTTTCAAAAACATAATATAAAAACTATAGATAAGTGTGTAACAAAATGTGTTTGCTGTGATTCTGTTGGGAGTCTCATGGTTGGATGTGTGTGTGTGTGTGTGTGTGTGTGTGTATGTGTGATTTTCTGGGGTGTATCACGCCCATCGTGGGCTTGAACACAGAATGTGTCTGTGTTTCTAATTATGCTTTTACTGGGTGCACTGGTTTCCTGTCCCTGTGTTTTGTGTGTTTGTGTGTGTTTGTGTGTGTTTGTGTATGTGTGTGTGTGTGCGCAGACACTGGTCCCCACCCTCGGTCCAGGAGTGTGATTAACTCAATGCCACACAAACCGCCCAATTGGTCTGCCTCGGTATCACTACGGCAACAGGTAGGGAGGGATGCTTCTCTGAGCCACAGAATGTAAAGTATGTTCCAATACAGTGTGTGTGTGTGTGTGTGTGTGTGTGTGTGTGTTGCTACACTTCTGCAACCAAAATTAGAGTGAGTGCAGACGTGGCTCTATTACTGATGTATTTTATTTTTTACTGTATTATTTATTGATTGATTTATTTATTGATTTATTGATTTATTTATTAGTAGTAGGATCCAGGGTCGTGGGGTTCAGTCATGAGCTGGGGTTACTGCCTGTGCAGAGATTTGCTTCTTTTGTGTGGATAATGTGAGAAAGACAGAGAGAGAGAGAGACAGAGCAAGGAAAAAAGCACAGGAATGAGGAAGGAGACAAAAAGGTAGAGAAGAGATCAGAAAAAAATTCTGGTATTTATAGATCACAGTTGATCCAAGAGCCCCTAGTGGCTGGTGACAGAACTGCAGGTAAACAAGCAAACACGTAGTTGGTGATATAGTGAAGTTTTCTGTAAAAAGATGTTTTTCTTTAACGTTTATAGAAGGAGTCTCCAGTGTCAATGTCAGGATTCAGTAAGTTTTCCGCCGAGGAGTTTGCACTTCCCGGTTTCTCTGTAACATGACAAGCTGCTTCTTTTGTTATTAATTTCAAAAGCGAGAAAAAAGAGAGGTGAGGGACTAACAGTTTAGAGCTGCTATAATGCAACGTTTTTCAGACGTTTCACAACATGACTCTAAATGGATAAAATGTATGATATTAATAAATAAAAATTTATAATTGTCGCCAAACTGCTGTGGTGTAAACCTTCAGGATGTGCTATTATTGGAAAATAATAAACATCAGGGTCATAACAGTAATTCTGTTTCGCCTCAGGCACATCACACCAACCCATCACTGATTATTTGCCTGTAACAGCACACCTCCAAGTGTATTATCCCTAATGAAGAGGCCAACTAAATTTACATACTGGTGTGTGCACTCACATATGCTTAAAATTTTGGTTTTGTTTATAATGTGAAGTTGTCCTTCTCCAGCTGAGTATCGGGTTTAAACCATCCTGTCAAACTTCTGTGCTTTAGCAAAACCTACGTGGAGATCTGATCAAGTCCAGAGCAAACATTCGCTCTGCCATTGCTCCTGCTTCTGTGGGCTGATTAAGTCTCTCAGTCTGGCCAGGAATTGTGGGATTTCTGAATTCCTTCTCTGTCCATTTAGACCGTAATGCCAGGAGGGAGAGTTGTCTGGTGTGAAGTAAGGCGGGTGTGAAAAATGTGTTTGAATTTTTTTTCTGTAAAGTTATCTCTTTAGAAACAGTGACGCCGACCTAAGCAGATAATCCCCACGTCTGAATTTGAGTCAGCAAAGCTTAAGCAAAGTAAACATTCTCCGTTCTCTGAGTCTGAGACGCAGGTGGAGCCGTCAGTCTGTAAAAATCCAGTGGTTTCTGGAAAGCCTTGACTTTGTGTCTGTGCTCCAAAGAGGAACGATTACAGTCCACTTTATTCTGTTTAACTTGGGCAACATCTAGTGCAGGGGTCGTCAACTGGCGAACCGCAGTCCGGATGCGGACCCAGCAAAGTCTTTTTTTTTTGCGGACTGAACCGAGTACTTGAAAAAAAAAATACTGTAGAGCCGATAATCCTACAGAAAAACTGGCAGTAGTTCAGTTTTCTAAATGTGGACCAGTGTGGCTTCTGTAGCAGATCCTCTGTTGTGGCTAATCGCATGCATTTATGCAAATTATTTAAATGAAGGCAGCTCATCAGTCCAAAGTCTAGCTACAGGGCTAGAGAGAGATTCACAGAGAGATACACATCTCTGGTATGATTAGCAAATATAGGACACGACTTGTTTAAAGAAAATGTAATGAAAACGTAATGATTTGACATAGAAATAATTGTTTATTCCCTGCTTCACGTTCAAAACTGTTAATGTAAAACATCACTACAAAACCAAAAATAGAACCACTTCGATTTGTCTTACTTATAGCCATAAACTTATCACTAATGGTTGAGCATTTAAAGGTCATTGCTGTCACCATTCAGTCATGTTAGTCGCTTATCCGGATCTCTGTAAGTGAGGAATTTTATGTACCGGAGATATTGACGGTTGGTACAAATACATCCCATAATAGTTCCCAACATGGCAGAGTAAAGGGAAGAATAATACAATGTGGAGATGAGAGAAAGCGACTTACAAGCCTGGAGAAAGAGAAGAGTGTTTGTTTTTGAAGTGGGCTGGCCGTACATTGTCAGACATGATGAGAGGGAGAGTGTGTGTGTGAGAGAGAGAGACAAAAAGAGAGCAAAAAGCGTCCATCAGCAGCGGGCAAGCATTAAATAAACTCTCCGAAATGAGAGCCCTGTCAGCACACACATCACTGACATCAAGTGTACTATTCCTCTACCACAGACCTGTCTGCACTTAGCACACACACACATATACATACACACTCTATACATAAAGCCACAGTCATGTGCACACGCACACACACACACACACACACACACACACACACACGGCCCGCTGTCCTCACTCCGCAGGCCCATGTTGACGGAGACCCACCAGGGGAATGATGTTGGTCGTGTTTCATTGAAAGAAAAGAGAGGAGAAGAAAGGCACTGGAGGCAAAGAAAACACGAAGGAAATCCCGTTCCTGACCACTTCATTTATTTTCCCTCTCTCTCAGCCGAGGGGGCTCGTTCTTCGCTCCAACACCGCGAGCAGCTGTCTGTATAACACACACCATTACCACAAGGCGTCATTAGGTTAGGATCTAGGAAACAACACAGGTGCGGAAAAAGCTGCATTTAAACGCACTATTATTAAGCAAACTACTTCAAAACCTAATGTTTTATGAGGGACTTTATTAGGGATCATTTTCCCATGCTGCTTTAAGTAGGCATTGTGCTGGTCAGAAATGACAAAATACACACGGCCAGTGAAAAAGTTTTGAACACCTGCACGTTATAAAACTAGTAGTTAGTGCGGCAGACAAAACAAAATGGTAGACAGCGGCAGTTGGAGAAACATCAAACAAGTGTTCATGACTAAATAATTGTGTTTAAATAACTTGTAATTTGCTGTTTAAATGGTTGAGGTTATAGGAACACTGTTGCTAAGCAACTGGAATATATGGACACTGAGCATAGACGCTAACTGGTAAGTAAGGAATGAAAAACACTTCACGGCGTGCCGTTAAAGGACAAGAAAAATTCTTATATCAGCATGTCTGGAACTATTTTATTCCTCTTATACCATACATTGTACTTTTTATTCGTTTATAGTTGCATTTAATGTTGTGGAACATCCGTGATACAAGTTCCTGTTATCACTTACGTTGAAACAGTTATAAATAGTCGTTCCCTCACCAGCCTCTCTTTTTCTTTCTCCTGAGGTTAGTAATACAAAAATGTTACAGAGAAACCACAAACTCCAAACCTGAAGATTTTTCTGGAAATGTTAATGGTACAGCTTTACCTGGCTGTTAACTCGTATAACTAGGTCTAACGTTTTTGCCACCTAGCATGCAGCTTTCTATTTTAAGTCATTTATATACACAATGTGAAAGTAAAAACAAGACAAAACCATCAGGAATATCCACATTTTTCTCAGATGTGCTGCTAACATCTTATGAAAACACTCGGTTTGGCAAAAATTACACTGTAATTACACTTACACTTAGCACTGACCGCAGACCAAGCCACTGGTTCAGCCATATTGAGAAACATCAACAGTTTGTCACTTATGAACTTGAAGCTGTCAGAAATGTTTGACTTCCAAAGTTGTGAATACCACGAGAGATACATGAAGCTATAGAATGACTAGCATTTATGAAGATAGAATTATTAACTGCTTGCTCTCAGATCCTATACAAAAGTGCACTTGGAAGGTAAATCACTTAAGCCTATAGATAAAAGACCCACAGACAGAGCCAGAAGTAATTGTTAAGACAAATATACTGTAGATTTTGTCTAGTTCACAATTAGATCCAGATTTTTCTTAATAAAATAAAAGGTTACCTTTTCACCTACTTTATTTCTCCTCCTTATTTAGATTTTCCATTTTTAGAGAATGTAAAAGGAGACCACTGTTTGAAGTTTATCCAAAAAAAATTTCAAAAGCATTTTTCAGTAAAAAAAAAAAAAAAAAAAAAAAAAAGACACCGAACGCTGTCACTGAGGCTCCGCTGTGGAAATTTCAAACTCAAACCTGATGTGAAACTGCAGCCACACTAATCGAACACATCTCTGTTATTAAAAAATAGAGAGGTGTGGACGTAATTTGTTGTTTCGGCAGTTTCTCAATGTGAATGAACCATTTTTCCAGAGTTTTCTCGGATTTTATGGGGCAGTAAAGGGTGATGATGGAGGACTCTGAAGCAGTCCAGTCTAAACAGCCGGAGGAACGTGAGGAGAGATGAGGCCTTTCTTCTCCTCCGTAGGGGGCAGTGGGGCAGCGGGGCATCACCCTTGATCCCTTGTTCCCTTTTCAGCTCTCCATCTGACCATCTCTCTCTGTAACTCTCTCTTTCAGGCTAATCTCTTCCTCTTTAACCTTTGCTAACTAGCTTTTTTTTTTATCTTGCACTAATCTTTTGCTCTATCTCTTCTTTTCACTTAATCACATTGTGGGAAAATCAGTAAGGGCTAATGATTTTCAAGAAAAGCACAGGAATCACACTAACAATAGTATTAGTGCGCTAAAATTTGTGCTTAGTATACTTTACATGCCTAAGCTACAGCATTGACTGAGATTTTTATGATGATAGAAGTTTGTTCTTATAGTTAATATATATATTTTATATTAATATTCACTAGCTGCCTATCTAGCTAAGCATTGGCATAGAACTTTAGCTAGGTCTTATGATAAGTAATGTTGAACGAGTATCTGTTAAATGTTTAAATAACAAACAACTTTGCAACTGAAAAATAAAAGTTACCCAGTTATCATTTACTTATGATACATTAAAAGATTGTCCAACTTACTATGTGAATCATAACTAACATTAAGCTAGCTAGTTGTTTGGTTCATATGCAAGTAGCTCATCTTGCTTTTTTCTTATGCAAATTTATATATTTTTAAAAGTTTTACCTTATTTTACATCATATTTTACTATTAGTAACATAACAGTTCATATAATGACCACAGTGCAATGAAATCAACCGTAGTTAGCAAAAGATGACAAAATAAAATGGTTCACATCAACCCACTCAATGCTAATCTTGTTGGATTCTGGTTGCAACATCAAATAAACCATACAACCACTTTCCAACATATGAAATTGAAATGTTATTTGACTTTGTCTGGCTATTTGGTGTTGACACTAAAGATATTAAGAAATGGTGTATGGCTACATCAACCAGCATCTCAGTTTTGACTAGACTTTGAGATTCCATTAGGGCTCCATCAGGAATTTATCTATTTATTGTAACTCATTTTGCTGCCTACGATTTAAAATATGTGTGTTTTATCCTGTAATCCATACCTGTGTTACCCTACATTCACACTATCAAGTACCAACGCTACGGTATGATAAGCTACGTACGTATGAGTGATGTTCTCAATTCTATACAAATTAGCTATGACACCGTAAAACCGACAAATCCAAAAAAGTGTCTTGAATGATTCCTCAGACCAACCCTATGGGGTGTGAGGTCCGATGTATCTTCAGTTCCCCACCTGTAATCTTTACAGTTTTACAACTGAAAGTGTTTGCGATGAGAATCAAAACATGAGGTAACCTTTTTTCTGGTAAGACCATAACAATAACAATATATTATAAAGATTAATGTAATGTAACAAAGTAGTTATAATTTTAATGTGTTTCATATCCCTTTTGTAGCTAGATAAAATTAGCTAGCTGAAACAGCTCATTGTTAGCTAACTAGCTACATCAACAATGAACAGATTTATGTTTTCAAGGCAGTAACATAGTTTAATATATATAAACATAGTTGGCATAAAGTAGCAAAATAAAACCGTACTAAACTATACTCATGGGTTACATTTTCTTTAAAAAAAAACACAAAAAAGAAAGATAAAATGAAAATGTGTAGAAGCATTCCCACAGTTGTACCAAAATCCTGAGTAATAATCAAAATTTAAGGCTTTTGTATTCGACACGGTATTGGTAATTAAGGAATGGACGCACACACACACACATACACACACACACACACACTCTGCATGTTCTAACAGGGTGAAAGTCACTCTGAACTCAGAGTGCATGTCCTCTTCACTCCCTGTGTAATGACTTTTCACATAATGGCCTGTAGTAGCTATAATAGCCTCTAGTGTCAGCCGTGTGTGTGTGTGTGTGTGTGAGAGAGAGAGAGAGAGAGAGAGAAAGAGAGAGAAAGAGAGAGTGTATAATTGTAATGGAGGGTGAGACAGGGCCTGTCTAAGCCTCCTCAATTAGTCACACTGAACCTGTTCCCCCGTAGACCACACACGCTCACACACAAAGTCTGACAGACATTACGCCTGTGCATAGACACTGAATATCCCACCATAAAACACACACACACATTTCATGGTGATAAAGTCCTTGGTGTCACTGTGCTCTCAGCACTGCACTAATCCCCCACAACACATATATCTCTCACAGGAAGCTGCTTCTCAAACATCAGGGGCCTTGGAGCAGCATTGTGAGCGCAGGATACACACACATACACCCACACATACACACACACACACACACACACAAATAGCCTCCAAGGCTGCATCCTACCGCAGTTCTGTCAGTATACAATCTCTCTCTGACTTCTCCATCAGTCATAAACTCACACAAGGATGTCCTCACTTTACAAACAACAAATAGATCTGTGCATCTGGTCAAACACACAACCAGACACACACACACACACACCTACAGGTGTCTACCAGACAGAGGAAATATCTTTCCATACGCTCTGTTCTGTGTAAATATCTGTTGAATGACATCAATAAAAATGCTGCTACATTTATTAAATGCAATAAGTGTGTGCAGTGTGACACAGCGCCCCCTGTGTGTAAAAAAAAAAACAAACACCTCAATTAGACAGAGAGTCTTCCACACAGGATCAGTGCTTTAAATATCCGTATCTGTATCTGGATTCGGGCGTGTCTATCCCGGGAATGCCGGGCGTGAGACTGGAATACACCCTGGGATGCCTGTCGCAAGGCACTATGCAAACACACACACACTTGCACACTCATTCACACTCATTAACTCATAAGAGGTTTTGTAGGATCCCAGTTTCAGAGATTTAGGAGCATTAGGACTCGTGACCCAATGTCATAACCCGAAAGTGTGTTTCGTTCTGAGTAAATATCATGATGTGAGGAATTTGATGACGCTGATTCCCATGAAAAGTACAAAAACGACAAAATGTACCCTGCTTGGATTAGGGTTACAGGTACCCACCCCTGGAGCCAGGCCTATGCTTGGTGTCCATAGGTGAGCGTTACTCACGACACTACTCGGTCGTGCTCAGCTCAAAATGGCGGCGTGTAGCCATGTTGTGGTCTCAAACATCTGCAAGATGTCATAGATGGTCATAGATGGACTGGACCCTTGCAGTGATCCAGGACAAGGAAAAGTATGAAATATTTGGGGTCTCTTACATTTTCAGTGTATTGTATGAATCTTGTAGGGTGGCAGGCCCAGGCATCAGAATTTGATCTATTTCTTGTAAAGGCTCCTTGATAGCCATAATGAAGAAGAGCCGAAATTCTGAGAGGTAAGATGTTCATTTCTGAGCATAGGATTGCAACTTGCTGAGTTTTCTCTAGGAGAGCAAGGATCACAATTCAATTTCAAAACACTGAAGAAATGGCTATGTATATGTGTTAGAAGGTTGGATCATTTGCCTTGTTTTAGTAAGAGCGCAGTTCTTCTTGTTGAAAATGGAGCGCTGTCTGATGTTACCCAAGCCGAGCCGTCAAGCTGTACGCAGGCAGCGACTTGTCACTATAATGACAGAAAGGATTTTGCGTAGAGCTTACGTAAGCTTTATGTCTGAAAATGTCGCTCTGGAACTCTTGCAAAAACATCGCCTCAGACAGACAGGGTGATGGGTAAGCACGAGCCATTTGATGTGACCACATGAGAACTCTCCAGAGGCAGGACTTTTTGTCGAAGACATCTGCAAAATAGATCGGTTGCATCACAGAGGCCAAGTGAAGCATGAGCTAAATCTTGGAAGTCTTAGAAGTCTTCGCAGGATGCATTCTCAAACATGCTATCCCTTACACAAGCTACATAAACAATAGCACGCCTTTTATCTCTGTCTAAAGCATGATGTGGAGCGATGAGGGTTGATTCACATCACAGGGCCTTTTACAGCTCACACAATGCAGTGTTTTTTCCCCTGGACTCTAACTACCAAACCTCATCAACCTCCAATCGCAGTTACTGTAAGACCTTCTGTGATTTATCTGATGACAAAGACATGTGTAGTGTCTTCAGCTGGATTCTATTGTGTTAAACGCTCTGAATCATAGGGAATAAATGAAAGGCACTCTGTCTGGGAATAACAAACACTTGATTTCAGGTCCAACAGAGAAACATATGACTGTGAAGGATGAGCATGTCCTGCCAATGGCTTTGTTTACAAGCAGAAATTTCAGTCAGTCTGAAAAAAAGTGCACATTGTGTTTGAAATCTATTGAAAATCTCAATTTACATGCATGTTAAATGTAATCTAAACCAAACAGATTTAGACACTTTAGAGTCATTGTTCCTATTACAGTGAGAAGCTGTGATTCCTATTAGAGACTAACGAATAGCCAACATCAGTGCAGCGAGTTAGCCAAGTGTTAAAACATGCCACTCTCTGCAGTCTGTGTTCAAATTTTCCTTATTAACTAAACGAAAGTGCAGAAGAGGAATTACCTCACGCATCACTGTTTCAAAGTGTTAGCTGGATGTTCTATCCAACCTTTCATTCATTCATCATTAACAACAGCTTTATCCTGGTCAGGGTCACGGTGGAGCCGGAGCTTATCTCAGGAAAGCACCGTACACACATTCTCATTTGACCTGTGCCATGAGGAGAACTTTTAGATTTCCTAAGACTTTAAAGTTAGGGTTAGGTTTAGGTGTAGGCATAATTAAGCATTAACTATCTGCATTAATAATTATGTCAGTAGAAAGTCCTCACAAGGATAGTAAGACAAATCCCTCTAGTGCTTCTCTGTTTGAGCTGATAGCATCTCAGCTGCACTCCAGCATGCAGGCGCACTAAACCACTGACACTCCTTAAGAGACACACTGCCATGTGTGTGTGCATGTGTGTGTTTTGTACAGATGTCTTCACAATCAAGCTGTACAGTGTTTTTATATATACACAATTACATATATATATATATATATATATATATATATATATATATATATATATATATATAAAATTCATTTATTTAATTTAAATAAATAAATAAATGAGCCAAACTATTTAGATGTTAAAGGTTAATTAGGTAAGATTAATCTTTTTTCTCCAAAATTAGGTCTCTAACAGTTAGGTGGGTTCACCATTTGAATGATTCCCGCCCATGTTCACCAAGCTCCGCCCCCAGGATCTATGGGATCCTGTAGAGTATCTATAAAATGACTGACAGGAAGCACATCCAAAAACAAACAAGGAAGTCTTAAGCATTAAGCATTAATTATCTGCATTAATAATTATGTCAGTGGAAAGTCCTCACAAGGATAGTAAGACCAATCCCTCTAGTGCTTCTCTGTTTGAGCTGATAGCATCTCAGCTGCACTCCAGCATGCAGGCGCACTAAACCACTGACACTCCTTAAGAGACACACTGCCATGTGTGTGTATGTGTGTTTGTGTGTGTGTGTGTGTGTGTGCGTGTGTGTGGTGTACAGATGTCTTCACAATCAGTACAGTGTTCAGTACAGTGTTTTTACTGCTTCCATGAATGTTAAATAAACATCTCCTTACAGAAATTTTCACCATATCAACAAGTAGATGTTTTTCTTTGTTAAATAACAAAGAAAGCATGTGTACTTTGTTACTATAGGTTTTACGATATGATACAATCTAATATGATAACTGTAATATAAACCATAACCACTGTCAGAGCTGCTGTTATAGAAAGTTAATCAACAACTTCTGACCAATCAGAATTGAGAATTCCACAGCATGGTGGTATTAATGAGTTTTAAAAGTTCTCTCCTTTCATTTGTGCTCCTTTCTCTTTGGAGGTGTGTTTGGGGTTTGGTGTGTGTGTGTGTGTGTGTGAGTGTGTGTGTGAGTGTGTGTGTGTTATGAGTATGTAAATGAATTGTTCATGCTTCCTGGGTGTCCCTGTGTCTGTTTGCGTTCTTGTGTGCGTGACTGTGTGTGGTTTTTCCGATGTAGTTCTTTTTCACGGCTGTTTGAGTCGCTGCCTCTGTCTTTACAGGCTCCATTGAGAGTCAGTGGGCTGCTGGTGATTACCACACAGCACAGGTGTTAAAGCCAGAGAGGAAGTGTGTGTTCTGTGTGTATGTGTGTGAGAAAGAGAGGGTCCTCTCAGTAATAATGTATATACACTAGACCTACAGTACAGCTCTGCACTGTTCACTTTAAACCTGTAAAGTCTTTAGGGTTGTCAGCCACCAATGTAATTAGGAAGAGACAGGAAGTGGAATCAACCAACTGCATCTTGGTCTTTATTGGACAGGAATAAAATAAAATAGCATAATGCCAAGTTATATTATTCTAAGTCTTATCAGCTGCTAGTCAAGCAGAACATAACAAACCACACTATACTGTATTATTTTATTAGATATTAGATATTTACCAAATGTGAAAATACCTTGGCTTAAATAATCAAAGTATCACCCTTCATTCATCGTAATAAAAATGACATCATAATTAAAAACAAAATATTCAACTTAAGTCAAGGTACATTTATTTTTTGGTCCCCATTACAGAGTTACAAAAAAATACATTTAACCCCAGAAAACTATAAGCGAATTAAAAGACAGCATGTGTAAATTTTTAAATAATTCATTTTCAAGACCCAATCGAAATAAAGCAGTTTCCTGCCAAAAGTGTACACGCCAAGTCACACTTAGTCAGGAGCAGCAATGTCTGAGACAGTGGAGACAGAGGAGCATCCCTGTCCCAGCTCTCAGCTTCAGTTTAAATGCGTCAAAGGAAACAAAGAAACAGCATGATAATGATCTGCAAATTATGCAAGACAAAACGTGTGGCGATATCAGCATTTTACAAATCAACATCCAACCTGCAGAAACATGTACAGATAAGCCATTAGCTAACTAGACTAACTAGCCAGATCTTTTAATATTTTACAGTATGGAAGCTCTGTATTAAACTTAAGATGTCATTTCGATGTGAAGTGCTAAGGGCATCTTTGCTAGATAGCTAACTATATAGCTAGAAACTGTGACTGTATGGATAAACATGAGCTAGCTAGCTTGCAAACAAACCTAGCAAGCAAGTCAAATGCCAACAGGATTTGGTTAAGTTAGCTAGCCCACTACTGTTAGCTTTCTTTATATATTGTTGATGTTGAAAGTGGTGTTCACTTTGGCAGAGCTTTAGCTAACATAATTGTAATTTCTCAGTATTTTCCACCCCTGAGCAGGACATTTACTCAAGTCAGTGGGTTTTGCACTCTTTCTGCCACTGGCAACAATGAATGCACTGCAGGCTGAGGCCTAAAACGCGCTGTGCATCAGAAACGGCAGGGTTAAGCGGGCGTTCCCTCAAGTACCAAGCGAAGGCCGTTTAGTGATTTACGACAGTCACTGGAGATGATTCATTCCCAGTAAATCTCTGGCTACCTCGTGCTGGACAGGAACGTGAGCATGTTTCAAATGAAGCCGTAAAAGGCCTTGTTTCAGAGCTGCTGAAAAGCCATAACTTAGATGTGGAAGACGTCCATGTCGTTCATTGTTCGTCCGGCACTTTTTCACGTGCTCTCCTGCCACCCCCGGCGAGCTGAGAGAGGAGCATCACGAGGAACATTTGTGAAGGATTACTGCTCATTTAACACATTTTTAAAGCAATTCCTCATCTTCAAAGCGGCGCAGGAGCTTCAGTAGCCCCTCAGCTCTCAGCAGGAGCCCCTATCCTCCTTAATAGTGGTTTATCCTGTTGTCGTAGTGGGTTAAAAACAATAGGTAACTCTAGAGAGCTACAGAGGAGTGTGCCGCTTTCATATCCCCACCTGTGAGGCGATTGGAGCAGAATTGGGTGTTTTGAATTGTGCTGTAGTAATGGGACACGTGGGTAATGACATATGCACATGTATGAGATCTCTCCTGAGCTTCACACTCAGTTTTCCACTCTGTAGTTTGAGGAACGTTCTTTGTTCTCGGCTCTGAAAGTGGGGTCCGGTTTGAACATGATTAGAAGCATGTTGCGGAATTGGCTCCATCCTCTTTTCAGGAACAACAATTCCAGCTGGGCCAGGCACAGGGCTAAGTAGGAGCAGACCTTTTCGACAAACGGTGTTATATAATTATGTGTGTGTGTATGTGTGTGTGTGTGTGTGTGTGTGTGTGTGTCTTCTAGTATTTAAGTGGAGTCTAGTGCACTGAGGCTCCCCGGAGCACCATAGTTATAAGAGATGGTGTTCTTTCAAAGTGTTCTGATGACCTCAGAGTTTTGTTGGGTCGAGAAAGCTTTTGCGGTCACTTCTACTCCCTTGTGATTGATGCTAATGCCTTGACTTAGGATGGAAGAACATATTAGCAAACAGATGAACGGTTCCTAATAGAATACATGTAGACTATTCGTGTTCTGTTCTTCCTGCTTCTTCATCGGGAGCTGCTGTGGATCATTTCACATGCATACCCAAAAGATTTACACTTCCCGAAAACAACAACAAAAATCACCTAGATACTGTTTATTTGTATCAAAGTGTCCTGTGCTTACATCCTTTCAACACACTTAAAACTGCTTGTCTTTATGCTTCTATACCTTCTAGTCAAGGTTTCTTCCTCATGTTGTGTCAGGGAGTTTTTCTCAGCACCATCGCCTCTGGCTTGTTCATTAGGGAACAAGCTGCTTCGTGAGAATATCTAGTCTTAAAATATCTTGCAGCAAAGCACTGTGTTTAATTAAGCACTGATTTGGAGTTTTGGTTGGAGACCAGGTGCATTTAGGACACAGACATTCCTGGATATTGGGAAGATTCCCTGGAGCAGGAATCCATCAGGAAGAGCTGAAATCTGGGAGGGATTATGGGACACAAGAAATGGGAGAGATACACAAACATGCCTGAGGTAGAAGATTTGCTAAGTAAGTGAAGAGAGACATTACTGAGGCCTGGCCATGGTGGAATAAACTCCATGCCAAACCTGTCGCAGAGTCTCTCTCTCTCTCTCTCTCTGTGTGTGCATGTGTGTGTGTGTGCTTGTTTTTATAGGTGTTCGTGTTTGTTTTAATGGCCCACAAGTTCAATGGATATGCGGTCATCTTTGTGTATTTGTATGTGGGTACCTTAGTGTGTGTGTGAGTACATAATTATATATGAACTCTTGAATTCACAAGTTTGAGCATGTGTAGGTCTTCTCTCGACTCTCATATGGAACTTATGATCTGCAGGAGACATTCCAGAGCTGAAGCTGCAGGTCCACATACTCATAGGTTCCCTGTGGAGAACCGCCACCATTCAGGCTCAGAGCAGCCGATTAGCACCTCAGTTTCATCATCTGACCCGGGGTCAAAACACCTCAGAGGGCAGGTGATAGAGGATCAGAGGCACCGTGGCTTCTGCTGTTCATCTTCATACTCAGGTCAACACACATCCTGAACGGCTCAAAGGAACCCAGTGGTGCGCTCCGTCCATTCTGGCTCGAAGTGCGGCTCGGACTGGATTAGCACCACCGCGGCTTCCCGCTGGGCATTGAATCAGAGTGTGTGCGAGCATATGCGTGCCAGATGCTGCTTGCCTCGCTGCTTTCCTTCAAAGAAACAATTAGGGGCAATTATCGCAACATATAAATGAATTTCGTTCGGTGTTTTGGAAGGGACGAGGCCCGGTGCAGGTGGTTGTAATCTACCCTCGTCTCAGTGGTGTTTCAAACGAGAAAGATTGTAACTAGCTGTTTGTTTAGGAACTTGTACATCTGGGCGAGTGCTGTCACTTACTGCCCAGCCTCATGACTCTATACACAAGAGGATACACACACACACACACACACACACACGTGTACATGTGTGCTGTAATCTCTAAAGGCTGCTTTAATGGCAGTCATTGGTTTTAATAGTGGCTCATTTTCCAGATGCAACAATTAAAGGTGGCTTTAGAGTGGGTGGTCACACAGCCCAAACAAAGCCCCGCCCACTCGAACCATGACGAACCACGCCTTCATGAAAGGGCCAGTTCATGGTCACGACCGGCTGAGAGTGTGCAATGTCTGGAGGCAAAAAAAAAAGATGAAAGACAAGTGCATTAAGCTTAAGAGTATAGGTTTAGTCACTCATGATTGTGTGTGTGTTGAGTGATCAAATCTAATTGTGTTTGAAAAATGGAAAGCCATAAGAGGACTCACAAAAGCAGAACGAGACTCTGATGTCAGCCACTTGGCGAAGCGAGGGGCTTTGAACACGGATCTGTTTCAGTGTGTATGTGTGTGTGTGTGTGTGTGTGTGTGTGTGTGTGTGTGTGTGTGCGCGCGTGGAAGGTTGGCACCTTGTGTCCTCGTGTGGGAGTTTGTTTGTGCGCTTTCAGCTACTTGTCATCTAACTCTTACTGTACGTGTGTGTGGTCCTGGAGTTGGTGATTAGTGAGGGCTTCGTTTAGCTTGAGCTGTAGTTATAGCCACATGGTGAAGCTATTTCATAGAGAGAAAGAGAGAGAGCGGAACGAAGACAGAACAATGGGAGAGACAGATGGATGTGAAACATGAAATTTAACAGTCAACACTAGACGCATTACAATAATCCCGTACTTTATTGTACTCATGACGCATACACACAGCCACCGCTCATGTGACATCTTTCATTTTATTGCTTCTTTCATAAAATTGATTTTATTGCAGTGGCTCAGCCGAGGCCATGTGCAATTGCAATAATGAGTTTTTTCATATACCTATAGTTCATGCTTAAATGTAATACCGTGAAGCCTTCTTCGGTTTGCTCCTCTGGGAAAACTCTTAAAAGGTTCTCTGTAAAACCCGACAACAAATGGTTTAACTTTTAGAACTTTTTCCAGCATTTATTCACTTATTATCATATTCAAATACATCACTCACAACTAGACGAATAACCAGTGACAGATGGTCATGATATTAGATGTGACAGCTAAAATCGAAATCTATCAGTATTTCGATAATGAAAGTGTTGGTGTTGAGGAATGCATTAGATCATCAGGGCTCATTAATGGCCACACATAATTTCTGATTTTTTAAATTCTGGCTTCATGTTGTGCTTCCTTCCGAAAACCAAACATGGTAAACTGAAAAGCTGTAACTCTTTCATTCAGCTCTTACAATTCTGTCGTTTGTCCTTTTTCTGTAACTTGTGCTTTGATTGAAAAACGTGTTCAGTCGATCTCCTTTTAGCTTCTCCTCCGAAGGCATTTTCGAGCAAATAATTCACATTGTTCACTTTCTATACACCTGCAGCAGTATTTCATATCTGTCATCTAAATCGCTGCTGATGTGTTACTGATGTGTGTGAAAAATCTCAGCTCAAACGGAGATCAAATCTTGATCTGGGGGGCGTCTCTCTCTCTCTCTCTCTCTCTCTCTCTGTCTGTATGTGTGTGTGTAATCTGATAGGCTGCATGACTCTACAGTCTAGGCTAGAAAGAAATCAGCCCCAGCTTCACTTCTTCCTACCATTCTGTGTGTTTTTGTTATGAACGTTTGCACAGAGCAATGAGTATACACATTATTAAAAATGGGTTAGTGTAAGAAACAGAATAAAGTGTGCTGGCCTGGCCTTGCTTTCTGATGCATTCATCTCTCTGCACACTAATGAAATATTTTGTAAAAGTGTATTCAGTTAAACTAGAGTTCAGACTTCCTGCCACTCTCATCTGACACACACACACACACACACACACACATATATACACACACATGCTGAGAGCCTGTCAACTAACTCTAAGACAGCTCCTAAAGCTGACACACACTGCTGGTCACACACCGCCTGTCTTTCCTTTGTAAGCTACATGACAAGGCCCTGTGGGACGTCTTCTGAAGTTGATGGACTTCCTCAAGCATGTACACACACACACACACACACACACACACACAGGATTATGGTGAATTGCCATTATATTAGGCACTAAGTTGGTGTATCTTAACTACTATTAAAGAATGTACATGCCTGTACAGGTACAGATGTGTGTGTATGTGTGTGTGTGTGTGTGTGTGTGTGTTGGGGGGATTATGCTCTGATGAATGTGCCCTGTCCAATGTGAGGTGTTCAGACTCTTTCATCAGTGTCTGAGCAGGGCAGTTCGAGTGTCTCTCACTGCTCCGCTCCGCTGTAATACAGGAGATAACACCATCGCACCGTCGCCATGGTGGCACATGAAACAGACACACTCTTCACAGCTCATGTATCACCATTAAGTAGACCTGGCAATGACCCGAGAAGGGAAAGGACACAGTGCGATCCAGCATACAGGAGAAAACAAAGGTCTCTGTATAATTCACTACAGTCAGCTAAAAGCATTGCAACTCAACACAACTGTCTGTATTTTGTTTCATTCATTGTATTTGGAATATTGCATTGTTATTAATACTCCACAGTGCTGTTGAATTCTCACAGCTGATCATTTCTATAGTAACAACTTGATGTGTATAAAGTGTACAGTCGATTTTTTAACAAAGAAAAATGTCTAATCGTTGATATGGTGAAGTTTTCTATAAGGAAGTGTTCATATAGCAATTATGGAAGGAGTCTCCAGTGTCAATGCTTTGTAACAGTCAGAAGGAAAAGCTGTTCAAGTCTTCAAGATGTGTTTTTTTTTGTCTTTTTAACTTCAAGAGAAAAAAAAGCGTTTGGTGAGGGAACAAATATTTATAGCTGATGTAACATAAGCCATAAGTAAGTAAGGAATAAACACTTGATGGTGTGCTGTTATAGAAAAATAATCAATGACAACTTGGTGTTATTGTTACAGTTACAACCCTAAAGTTGATTATTTTCCAATAACCGCATGTCCCAAAGTGTTTTATTCCTCTTGTACCACAGCAATTTGGCAACAATTTCAATGTTTTGTTTATTACAGAGCCACATGTCATACATTTTATCCATTTACAGTTACATGTAACGTTGTACACGCATTTTTTAAAAAGCGCAATGATATGAATTATTTGAATGTATTCAATATATATCTACTTGCCAATATATTTTTGTGAGAAAGATCCACAATCCAAATAATATCAATCAGATGTGTTCCTGTGGTGATTCCTCTTCACAGATGGGTGATGCAAAAGGGGTTATAGTTATTGAGCTTCAGTCAATAATTGCAGGGAGGACCTCTGTTGAAATGAAAACATACTGATGACATCATTAGATTCTCATTGAAAGATGTATTTTATGACCTTTGATGTCATCCACCGAAAGACAGACAGGTCTCTGTTGTCCACAAAGCAGGTTGTGAAGGATGTTTCTCAGTCGCAGTCATCGGACGTTTGGCTCCTATCCGGCTTTGATGACATCTACTTTTATCTTCTGTTTATGGTCGCTCTCTGGTTGCAGGAAAGCTTGTAATGTTTGGTGTTTAGTCAAGGGCGGTGTTGATTTGCTGGGTGATGAAGTGCGGGACAGGGTGACGTTAGGAGATGATGTGGGTATCTCAGTTTTGAACTGTGGTGTATTTCTGCATCATTTGCTCAGAGATATGAAATCAGATTTTTGTCTTTGTTTTATTATCCTTTTGCTTTAAAATGGACGGTTGAAATCTGAAAGACCTGCATTTTTGTCTGAAAGGTGAGTGACGTATTGAATTTGGAGAACAAATCAGTCATGGAAAAGACCGTATTTTCATTTCCTGTGCTTGATAATATCTTATACAAAGAATGGGCTTCATTTACCAACCATTCCTACTAAAGTTGTGTTTTTCAAACTAAAATTTCCTGTCAGCTTAACAAAAGTTTTCTACAGAGCCCCATGTATATGATTGATACATGCCAGCTGTAAATTACAAAACATGTTCACATAAAACTCTATAAATCTCACATCTATCCACAAGCTCTATCTATCTATCTATCTATCTATCTATCTACATGCATTAAATCTTCCAGTAATTCAGCTCAGCCACTCACACTAACGCTTCCTCCTTTCCTAGGGTGCCATTACTTTTGTCCTGGTTGAACATCTAATCTTATTTGTCTTAACTTATGGATTTGAACTTGACAGCGTAATCCGTATATAAAATCACAGTAACTCTTATACGATTTGAAGCTGATCTATCGAGGTTCACATTAGTAAGACTTCTTATATGGCTCCACAGATTTTTCCAGCATGCATGAATCAATTTGCTCACCCACATTTGCTCACCCACATTTGCTCACCCACATTTGCCCACATTTGCTTATAAAACTAAAGAGCAGATGCGGTCACACGTGCAAGGCATACGCTGATAAGGTCATGAAGGTCAGAAGTGCACAAGCACCTCCTCCCATCAACTCCTCTCAGGAGGAGGCCTCTTTAACAGGCCCTTCACACACGGGACCCAACAGCTGGGCTCTCCTCATTCCTTTCATTCATTAAAACACATGAAGTCACACATTTTACACTTCAATGTGTGGACCAGTGCTTTTCATCACTCCGCCTCGCTTGTAAACAAGTCTTTTACAGCAGGAACCAATTCTATGTCCCAATCAGCCTTTCTAATGACTGAGGCACCTGTTTCCATGAACACATCTGAGCAGGAACTCTGGTACAGGAACATGTTCCTCTGTCCTTATAATCCTATTTATCAGGTTCCTAGAACAGTGCAAATGTTAAGACCAAATGAATGGCAGCCCATGTTTACCGTTTTCATCTTGCCCTCATACATACCACTGTGGAATGATGGCACTGAACTTATCTGAACTTCACAGCTGGATCTCAACCATGTCAGGACATGATGTGGACCAGAATATTCATTTGGGCCCAGAACTGAAATCTTGCCCAGCGTAAGATATGTACAGAGACACTGATGCATGGTGTAGGGGTATAACCTGTATTTGTTTAGCGCTCCAATCCATGTCTGTATTTGGACTTAAACCCAAAGTGGGTGTGGCCTAAACCAGAAAACCAGAGCTAAACCACAAGCTCTAAAATATAAACAAACCTTTATTCTAATTTAAATCACCACAAACCTGACCAAGCAGTTACCCTAAAGATGAGTGAATGAACACCGTAAATGCATTGCTCATGTTAATGATTGTGGTGTTTCTTTGTCCTAGAAGATTCGCATTTTGCTGCTTGTTCACGCCCATGAGCTTCATATCTGACCACTCTCTGACATGAAAGTAAAAACAAGGGGAAAAAACAAGAACAAAAAAATGAAGTGCACCTCCTATTTTTTATCCGTATTTGTATCTGTTCAGTCCAAATAAGGTACTGGTATTATGTTACATCCCTCACTGTAAAAAAACGACATCTTAGCAAGTTAAAATATCTTGAATATAGTCAAATGATCTAGTATTTCCTATTAAAAGATTACAAGAAACCAAATATAAGATTATCAAACCTATTTCTAGACATTTCTACTCATTTCAAGGTTGAAATATTCTTTTTCTATTGGCAGATAATTTTGCTAATTTTAAGCATTTATTTTTAGAAAGAATCAAAATTATCTGACAATTAGCAATTACAAAATTTGAAGCTTAAAGATAGAAAATATGTCTAGAAATAGGCTTAATAATCTTATGTTTGGTTTATTGTTATCTTATAATAGGAAATGACTATATTCAATATATTTTCACTTGCTAAATGTCATTGTATTGCAGTGCTAACATGGTGGGTATTTTTTAATATGGCGTGACTACAAAGTAATATTTTGAAGTTTGTTTGAAGTTTCTTGCTGCCATGAGTTAACTATCTAATGTATTGAGGCCACAAGTTAAGCTGCTCAAGACCTACTGTATTTAGTGGCCACAAAATACTTAAAACATGGCATGACATATTTTAAAAATAGTGAGGCAGAAAAATCAGCTGAATTAGACCATTGTGGCGACTGGAAGCAACATCCATCCATTTTCTGTACCGCTTGTCCTACACAGGGTCACAGGGAGCCTGCAGCCTATCCCAGGAGACTTGGGGCACAATGCAGGGGACGTACTGGATGGGGTGCCAACCTATCACAGGGCACAATTACACACACACTCACACCTATTCACACACTACGGATAATTTAGAAATGCCAATCAGCAACACATGTCTTTGGACTGGGAAGAAAACCCCTGAAGCACAGGGAGAACATGCAAACTCCACACACACAGGGTAGAGGCAGGAATCGGACCCCCAACCCTGGAGGTGCGAAGCAAACGTGCTAACTAAGCCACCATGGAGGCAACATATCATGTACGAAGTTCCACAACATGTTAAGTCATGGACTCAAGTTACATAATAATAATAATAATAATAATAATAATGCATTTTTTTCTATGAATAGTCTTAAATGGCATACTTTGTATACTTCCAGGTAAAAACTGGCAATATGGTGTGTAATATCAGTACATGGATGATGTACAAGAAGCATTGAAAAATGAAGCAAAGATTCTTCGTACGTGGAAAATGCTGAAATGTTTCTCTGGATATGTTGAAATGCTTTAACTCAGGCTTCTGCTGTGCAAAAATATTACTCTTCATCCTTCCCAATCACTTGGATTATGATCATGATGACACATACCATAAAAATTAAAACCAACTCAACTTGATCCAGTGGTTTTCTGTCTAACCAGCCTTACTGTACATGTTCATCTCCTGTTTCTCAGGTTCTCTCTGAGTCTGCGTCTTTGTCTCCCCTCGTTTGTTAATGGACTATGCTCTTTACATAACAAGGAGTTTTTTTGTTGTATTGTATCCTCTAAACTCCAGGTCTTCAGAGATTAAGAGAATGATGAACTGCATTCTTCGATTCCGGAGCTTTGATTCTGTCTCACTTGTGAGTCAGAATAATGAATGAATAAATGAATGAACAATAAGCTGCATTTGTATCCTTTGATTGCTTACTATCTGATGGTTTCTGTCCACATAAAGGCTGCTTGTGGCGTGTCACAATATCAGAACAGGAGGCTGTTGTGCACTTTGAGAGCTAAAGTCAAAATGAGATATGAAACCAAAAAACCACAACAAATGATGTTTAGTTCCTCAGCGGTGAGAGGACTCCTGGACCATGGTTCAAGAGTCAAGCCAAGTCAAGTGGCTTTTATTGTCAATTCAAGCATATACAGCTGGTACAGTACACAGTGAAATGAAACAAGGTTCCTCCAGGACCATGGTGCTACATAAAACAACACAAAACTACATGAGACTACACAGAAACGCATGTCAAGTATAAAGCAGGACTACAATGGTTCTGATTATTGTCATAATGCTTCTGTTAAACAATTTAAAAAAAGATACTTTACACACGGCTCAAAAATTACTACAATATGCCGGTGTTGGTGCCAGATCCTGACACACTTCTACTACTGTGGCTCCTCTGCCTGATTCATTGTGATGTTCTACTTATGCTTGGAGCTCCTGCACTTACGAGTCAGCTTCTGCTACTGGGGATGGTCCCACATACATACACTAAAAATTTGCACTTCCCAAAACAATTTATGCCCAAGTTTCACCCTTGCATCAGTGGATACTACAGACTTGATTTTGGACCAACATCAGCCATTTCATTCCACATAGATTTTATCCATTGCACCAACGTTGGGCCACCAGGGCTGACAGACTTTCAGTTACCTTAAAACCAGTTTAGTCTAACATTATTGACAATTAGGGATCTAAATCTACATCATTAAAAAAATTAATCTGTCATGGTACAACAGGTAAAGGTGGGGACAGTGATTTGTAATTCAGAACACTTTTTGTCATATTTGATAAAATTCTTCTTACATTCCCAAAGAAAGATCTGCTCAGATGAGGAATTCTGGTCCTTGTGGCACCCCTCAAATAATGTGGACCACCATCAAACTAATAAGGCCAGGGAAGCAACAGTACTTCTCTGTCAATCACATCACAGATCAATTCAGAAGCCTCCTCCTCTTGCACTAGTATTCAGGGGTGCAGTTCATTCATTCATTCATTCATTCATCTTCAGTAAGCACTTTATCCTCGTCATGTTGGATCCAGAGTCTATCCCAGGAACACTGGAGGTGGGAATACACCCTGAATGGGACGCCAGTCCATCACAAGGCACCATGCACACATATTCATATACCTTTTCACACCTAGAGTCACTAGTCCACCTACCAGCATGGTTTTAGGAGGTAGGAAGAAACCAGTGAACCTGGAAGACACCCATGTGGACATGGAGAGAGCATGCACACACAGTCCAGACAGTCAGTAACCCAATCTCACGATCAAACCAGGGACCCTGGAGCTGTGAGGTGGCAATGCTACCTGCTGTACCACCCACCATGCTGTCCAGGGACATAGTTTTGGAGTTTCTGGTGTCACTTAGAAGAGGATAGGTTCCATTTCAAGTCTGTTTCCTCTCAAGATTTCTTCCTCATTTCATTTCAGTGAGTTTTTCTTTGGCTTGCTCATTAGGGATCTAGATCTAAACCTTGATTTCTTTAAAGCTGCTTTATAAACTCCAACTTTGTAGCAATTTACGTTCACACTAGGCCACGATAGAATTCTCTGTACTGTGGTCGTTTGTCATCTCTGATTGGTGTAGTTACTGATTAAAAGCCTCTGGATCCCTGAATGACGCTGAGGCATGTAACAGGACACAAATCCGCATCTGGACCCTGGACCTTCTTACCACTTTCTGGCCAATTTTCACTTTTTCCACATAATCCTTGCTCAGGATTATACTGTATGTTTGCACACCCACACACATAAAAGTCGGCATTATAAAAGACAACTAATCTCTGGCCTTTAAAAGTTTATTTTTACAGTCTCCAGCTGCACTTATCCAGACTTGAGGGTGTGTATGTGTGTGAGTGTGTGTGTGTGTGTGTGTGTGTGTAAATAAAGGAAAAACGAGTGAAGGAGGTAAGAAAAAAAGAGGGAGGTGTATTAAGGTGTGGAAAGACATGACGTGATGAGGAGAGACAGATGAAAAGAGGGGAGTAATAAAGTGCACATCCAGCGCAGATGCTCAGCCATAGCTGAATGACAATAAACTCAGGAGAATGATGATGTTTGTGGGAGAACGAGACAAAAAGAGAGATTTCTTTCAATCTCCCACAGATGTAGAAATGTAATGGGTCCTGCTCAAATGGGAACAAGCAAGCAAACATGTGGCTATCCTTTTCTCCAAGTGGTACTAGTTACTACAACTATGTTCTTGGGAAAGGTTGTGTGTGTGTGTATGTCAGTCATTCCAGTCAAGGACAACGTCTTCCCAGCACTTGATGCACTAAAGCATCATTCCTTTAAGATAAGATAAGATAAGATAAGATAAGATAAACTTTATTAATCCCCGAAGGGAAATTCAGGTAGTCTTGTAGATAAGTAAGAAAGAAAGTAGTAAGAGTAGTAAAAAGTAGTGAGAGTAGTAGAAATTAGTGAGAGTAGTGAAGTAGTGAAGTAGTAAAGTAATGAGAGTAGTTATTAGTCATCTGCCATTGGCTAAGGTGTTGGAGAGCCTGATGGCAGCTTAATCTCAGATTTTTATACCCAAAGTTATATTATGTCTGTTCTGAAGGGTCTAGTAGCTAAATCCTAAAGCTAAAGAGTTTGTTAACGGGAAAGGAACTTTGGCAGACTTTTTGTTTGCGATGCCATTTAGTGTAATCAGAGCAATTTTAGTCAAAGGTGGAAAATAATTACCCTGTTACTGTACATAAGAATTAACCCATTGGCTCGAATGATTCCTCAGAACAATCATATAGCACACATGGCCCAACTTTTCATTAGTTCCCCACTCACAACTTTAGTTCTTACCTGCAGTTAGTTCCAGTTTACTGTTTAACACACAAAAATGGAAGAAAAACTGTGGTTTGATCTTATCTTATCATATGCAACCTCTCATTAAATGTGTATAGAGACATTATGAAGAAAATTCAAGCTTGAAAGGAAGTAGCAAAGATTGTTGGTGCCTCTGGAGAGTGTGCATAGCTAGTACAGTTAGCTTGCCAATCTGCCAATGATTAGCAAAGCATTTTAAAAACTTGAAGACTGCCTTTTTTTAAAGAAAAACTTTTTAAAAAAAGAGACAGCGGTAGTGGTCTATACATATCTACGAGATACAACTGACTACAAGCGACACCAGTGACTGAGTCAGACATTATTTTCATTTGTGAGTCTTTCTTACACTTTTAATTTTATTCTTTAAGTAAATTTAAGAGCTATTCTTTTTTACTCCAACTTTCGTGGAGAATTTGAAGCTGTACCTCAACTTCAATAACTAGGTAATTTATTTAGATGATTAATTGCACCTCAAAGCTAATGTGGCTAGTTTATTTTTCTAATTGATGGTTAGCTTTAGTCATTTCTTGGTTAAAATTAAAACTAGCTAAGTAGCATGACCTCACAGCTAATGTGGCTAGTTTATACAACTAACTGATAATTAGCTTTCGTTAGCTGGCTAACTCCTTTGGTTATGGATAGGGTTAGGGTTAGATTAGAATAGATTAGATTAGAATCACTCACATTTGTTAGAGGAAAACACAAGTAGGATGTGATTTCAGTATGTGTGGATTTGTATTGTCACATTTTGAGTGATTTATTTAATAACAGCCAAACCTCTCAGCGTGCACCAGAAAAAATGTAAGACTGGTGTCAGCTAACTTAGCATGCATGTACTGTAACTAAATATTTTTATTACCACACAGTCCTATTACAATCTGCATATCATATCTGATCTGTTCGAGCCATTAAATCTATTTATACATTTGCATGTTGTATTGTATTGCATATTGTATTGCATGTTGTATGTATGTTTGACTGTATGTGGAATAAATATGTTCTGTATGTTATATGAACGGTAAACACATGTGGACGGTGTATGTATACTGTAAGCACATGTGTGTATGAGACTGTACCACATACTGTATATGATTTCACGAGTTCAGTTTGAGTTTATGTTAGCATTGTTTGGACTATATGGATATTTTTACTGGGAGCTTATTCATACATCACAGACAACAAGACACAACAATCGAGGTTGTTTAACTGTAAGACGGGCCGTGCGACATAGTAAACAACTTTGAACTCCTGCTCAGGACAACGTGTAGCTGCTCCTTCACACACGAACGCAGATTGAGTTTCCTGCAGGAGTACTTCCACACCTCTGGAATGTTTCACATCCAACACATGGCCCAACGTTGGGAGTCTGTAGAGAGTGGGATTTTATTTCATCATCCAAAATGCTCGATTGTGTGCATGTGTGCATATGTGTGTGCTTTCCTATTACACTTTTCCTTGTCTGTTTTCATTCGCGTTGGGTCAGGATGCCCGAGCGGCAGGATCTGGAGCTCGATCCTGAGGCTCGGCTGAAACCTGAAAGCCGCGATCACTCTGGAGATTTTCTACATGGGCCATTTTCCCGGTATAAATGTATCCCTGGACTGAATTACACTTCCAAAAGCATTTTTATATTTGAAAGCATTTTTCGCATTGTTCTTTTGGGATGGTTCATGCTGATTTTTTGATCTCTGAACTTTTATATGGCCAGATGTTATTATGATTGTCCAAGGAAGAACACTGGATAGGATTATACACTGACCTAAAAGTAGTAAAAGTAAACCTGACTGGAAATGTGTGTACTATGCATGCTTCCCACAAATGAATCAGCTCTTGAATTGACTCTTGACACTTGACTCTTGTCATCTGTGAATGAGCTGACTCACTGAACATTTGGAGCCATGGAAAATGAGCGGGTAATGAGTGAGTGTCTACACCTGTATGGGTTATGAGAATGTTCTTGTTTTTCAGAGTGCTGAAAGACCAGAGAGAGGGAGCTGGAGTTTCCTCAAGTGATTCCCTAAAGCGATTCCTCTCAAAATAAAAAATACACACTCAGGAATCAGGAGCTAACTAGCATAATTCCTGCAAGAAAATAATAGTTGTACATTATGATAAACATGAGATTAGCTTTAAAGTAGATGGAACTGTTTTATTTTCCCTAAAAAATAAGTATTATCTTAATGTTAAGGTTTTTTTAAGCTCAGCTATACAAATTTTAGCTAGCTAACACTTACCTATGAAGGTTTTATCTAACATGTTACTTAGCTTTTTCTGGGATATATAGCGATATTGTTTTGTTTATTTTTTAACCCAGCTAGTTGATGTCCCCTATTAGCTAGATTACATGAGGTACTGGTGACTGAGGAGGTTTATGCTAGCTTATTGCTAGGTGATAATTAATTTTTTTTACGGATATCACCTTACATGGACAAGTGCCTTATGCAGTTTGGTGGTTATACAGTATATGTAAGAAATAAAACATGTTATAAAACTAATAAAATAATCAAATACAGGCTGGCAGAGTTACCACCATGAAGTTGATTATTTTCCTATAAAAGCAGGAATAAATTGGTACCCCAGCAATTTGATAATGATTACTTATTGTATTTATTAAAAAACATGTTTTACTTTTTATGCTTTCACCTGGTGGAGGCTGTTCAGATTAAAAGCGTGGCCTAGACAAGTTCCGCAGTACTCCGTTCAATTTCAAATATAAGTGATGGTCCATTATTAACTGTAGTTGAATTTTTCTTTGATTTGTAACAGAATGATATTTTTTACCTGTTAGATTTAGACAGTAATAAGCCATGGAAGAATAACTGTATCCAACGATAATAACACTGGTCCTTCTAAGACAACAAGGCTCGTCAATGTTTTGAATGCAATTGCAATTTACCTTGCAGGTGGTACAGAAAATTCTAATTAAAATGACAAATTGCTAATTACAAAAGTCTAATAGCACTTACTGATCCAAATCTGCCCTGAATTTCATGAGATTATTTGCCCAATGAAGGTCCACCACAGGTGTATTTAATCATTATAAAACTCAAGGACTGTGATCTGATAACCAGCTCAGCGGTGTGTGTGTGTGTGTGTATGTGTATGTGTGTGTGTGTGTATAGAGGATAGAGGACAAGATAAAGCTAAGGCTGGCTGTAAAGTGCTACACACCCTCTCCCGAGGCTCTGTGGATCAGCTGAGTGTGTGGCTGCAGGTGGGGAGATTACACAGTATCATCCATTAGAGCTCCCGTGAGCGCTTTATCCATTTGATGAAATACAGTGCAGCTCCTGTATTACACATTTTATACCACACGCACGCACACACACACAAGGACATGAGGTAATGCCATAACATACACACTTGTGTGCTTTCTGTATACCTGACTTTCTTAAACATACATTCACAAATACTCTGAGTACATCTTCATCCATCTCTTCCTCCACTTTCAGAAATCAGAAAAGCCACAGAGGCCTCTGTATATCTTCACGCCCACTGACTTATTGTCTGTAGCGTGGGAATATGGTGCGCTTTATTATTTATAATAAACTCGTGTTACTGAAAATACATTGCAATCATATTTTATGACAGAATCAAAGGATCCGCCTTCATCGCCTCTATATTGGCTCAAGAACAAAGCACGCAGCTGGTTTTAATTACCGCAAAAAAAAATGGCAGCACATGAACCACACCACAACATAATGAACTCAGAAACATCATCCTAGTAGCGCCAATGACTTGTCATGAACACACTGATGCTTTATGGGTAAAATCGATGATTAAACAAACCATGATATCATTACAAATGGAGGCAATTTCTATTGTCCTTTTTATTTGGAGGTCTGATTTGTACACTGGTTTGTAGTCCAATTTTTAGCCAATATTTAACAAGTTTCCCAGAAGATGCCTTGCTGATCAGCTCCAATATCAATAAACTCACATCCAGCACACTTCCAACTATGTGAAAAAGATCTCTTTGCTAAAAATCCATGTTTCTTGTTTCTGACGTGCAGATTGAGCCCAGAATGAAAGATTGTAACGTCTTTTGTGGACATAGAGCAGATGTCAGATTTGGTCACAGACCAACGAGGACTCGAGACGTTTCACCTCCTCGCCAGCAGAGACCACACTGACCAGAGTACTAGCCTGACCTCTAGCATTCCCTTCCACATCCACTTACGTCCTGGTTTTAGAGTATTTAAGCAGATCATAGACAGTGATTCTTTGCGAAGTCCTGCCAATCCATTTGTTAGTCTAAGCTTTGAGCCTTGTTATTTTTGATTGTCTTTATGTTATTGTTGACTGTCTATTATTGTTTTGTTCATTGGACTTTTGGTGTTTGGATTTCCTTTTGGCCATGTTGAACCTTGTTGATCGTTTATGTTTTGACCTTGAGCCTGCATTATCGTTGTGGATATTTGATTGTGATCTCACTTTGTTTGCTGTAAAATATCTTTATTAAACCTAAAGGACATTTGGTGGCAAGGGGCCTTATAATCAAAACAGGCCTGCAAAAGTGTGCCAGTTTTATACACACACACACACACACACACACACACACACACACAGACACACACACGTGTGTGAATCATCCCAAAATGTGAGCTGTTTGGCACATGATAATGTTATAAAGCCAGTTCTAATAAGAATATTAAACGTTTTCGTCTCTCATCTGTGTGATGGAGGAAGCATGAGAGTCAGACTTCACTGCTGCTTGAATTTTCTTTTTTTTTTTTTTTTTAAATCAAATTCCACTTTAAGGAAAACAAAGCCCAGATATAGCATGCACAGTAATGCTAATGCAGGAACACGTACTGTCAGAACAAATATGCCCTTGCTGTTTATACGATCATTTTATGACAAACACAATGCAAACTATGATGTAAAGTAAAATTTGACTGAGCAATTTAAGCAATAAAAAAAGTAACATGAAGCCAGTTCTTTCTGGTGTTCTGATTCAGAGCCGATTGCTCTGACTTATTGAAAAGAGGCAAAGTTCCGATTCCAGTGTTAAAGTAGTGGACTGAATATAGCGTTTCAAAACCCTGCGTTTCGTTCAATTCACCAGTCGTGATTAAAGTAGAACGTTAAAAAGCACCCAGGTGTAATCCATTCACAATTTGAAATACTGCAGAGATTTTTTTTGGCTCATGACAACTTGCTTGTGAGTTGTTGTTTTTTTTTTTCTTTTTCTTTTTTGAGTGGATATAAAGCTCATCGGGGAGAAAAAAATCAATTGCTTGGAATGCATCCTATCATATTTGTAAGTTGCTTGGGATACAAAACATCTGCTAAATGAATAAATGTAATATAAAATGCAGTCATGTAATCTGAGTACCTTTGTAATAAAAAAGTATCAGCTGTATTGGTCAGTGCAACTAAGACGTCATGTCTCAGATACATCAACTTTCCTTACATTGAGGGGGAATAAGCCAAGTTTATATGCTAATTTACAACATTTTGCACCAAATGTCACAGAATCCAGGACAGTTGGACTTCAGGACCTGATTATTATTTATCTCTTCTAAACTTTGGGTCGCAAAGATGTGGAGCTCTGTGTAGAACGGATCGCTTTTACTGAGACCATGATGTTTCATCGTAATCCTAATAAATATGCAATAAAAGAATTCATCATTTCTGAATCGTGTTGGAGTTGGAAAGCCTCAGCCGAGTGGAAGAGCAGCTAATTACAGAGCCAAGGCTGATCAAGAGAGATGACTTTTAACATAAACACACAGACAGATCGAGAGGATTATATTGTGATGAACGTAATTAAAAGTTAAAGAATCGGTCCCAAAGGCAGTGACACGAGGGGTTAATTAACTTCACACACATCTCATACGCTCAGTGGAATGCTTTAAGTAGCTCTGTAAATGTTTGGCTTTGCACGTAATCCTCTTTCTCCCCAAATGTAACCTTCATCTCTCATGTCCTTTCTGCAGATATTTCACAAAACACTCTCAACTTTGGCTTGGAGTGTTACAGCTTTGGATTACAGCTTTGAAAACACTGGTATACAGTGTTGTACTGGTATACAGCAGCAGTATACATCTCATATTCAAAAATTACAGTTCGTACACATTTTTACTAATCTGCTCAAAATATGAGTCATATAAAGAAACATGTGGTGTAGCGTCCACGCTAATAAACCTGAATTCTTCATT
The DNA here is from genome assembly GCF_027358585.1 of Pangasianodon hypophthalmus. Taxonomy (NCBI): domain Eukaryota; kingdom Metazoa; phylum Chordata; class Actinopteri; order Siluriformes; family Pangasiidae; genus Pangasianodon; species Pangasianodon hypophthalmus. The sequence goes on from NC_069725.1 coordinate 22,220,753, forward strand.
ACATACCTCATTTCGTCATCATATAGGACTAACAAATTTGCTTCTGTTATCTTGAGCACTGTTGAATTCTCAATTCTGATTGGTCAGAAAAATGTTGATCACTTTAGCTCTAACAGCACTTGTTCTAAAAAGTTATTGTTTCTATAGTAACAACTTGCCCAGAGACTCTCGAGGTCCAAATAGTGGTGTATGTGAAGTTTCCTGTCAGAAGACATTTATTTAGCATTTATGGAAGGAGTCTCTAGTGTCAGCGCTTTGTAACAGTCAGAGAAGTTTTCCACCATGTCGAAGTCTTCAGGACTTTCCTTAACATGCCTAGCTGGATTTCTTTGTCTTAATAATTTCAAGAGAGAGAGAAAAGAGGGGCTGGTGAGGGAACGACTGTGGAAGTAATAACAGGAACTAACTTGTTTCGCAGATATTGCGCAACATTAAATGTAACTACAAATGGATAAAAAAGTATGCTGTGCTTTTTTTGTAAATAAAACTCATAGTCATTGGAGGTTTGCTGTCATATAAGAGGAATAAAATACTTCAGGACGTCCTGTTATTGGAAAATAATGCCAACAGTTACACCGCTTCATCACTCCACCCTTTCGTTGATTATTTTTCCATAACAGCACGCCCCCAAGTGTTTTATTAAAGATTTGTAAGAGATGTGTTATATGTTAATGGGAGCTAATGTTAGAGAAAAAACTACAGCCACTATTTTTCTTGTACCCTGCAAATGAACTAGCGGTGTTGGAATTTTTCCTGTTCTCATGACATGAATGCGGCTTTAGCTGCTTCCTCTGAGGACATCAAGAAGAGATGTACAAATTCCAAATGGGACAAAGTACCAAAAAGTCCCTTCTCATTAAATCACTTTAAAACAACTTCATGTCCAGCTGCCTCAACTGCCGCTATGCAGAATGGAGCTGTTTATACATGTTAATGTGTGACTCCAATTAAAAACCTGTGAAGAAACCTCTGCAAGAATCAACCCCTTAAAGCTCTTGAGCATGTTTTATTTCCCAAGATCTGTAAAAATCGAGTGTCAGGAACCAAAATCCATTTCTATGTTGGCTGGTCATGACTTCTAATTGCTTATTTCAATCTCAGCTTCACTCAAGACTCCAAAGATATTGATGAGTGTGTACAAGTCACAAGCTAATTTAAACTACATTTTAAACTACATTTGCATCATTGCATCACCATTTATCTAGAGAATATAGCGACCTTGTCCCTTTTTTTTACCACCCAAATGATTCTGTCCTTCACTTCCAGCCAGGATATTTCCCGTCAGACCAACGAGACTTTGCTTTAAGGCTGATTTCACTTGGCTCGTGTTTAACACGATGCGTCTCCCATAAAGCCAGAACCACAACAGCAAATTTATCATTTTATTGACGGTGCAGTGACAGGTTTGAATGATGAAATCCAGTTCATGCATAAGGATGGAAGGTTACTGACACAGCATTTGGCGAATGTGCTGCTTAGCGACAGGTGGTCGAGATCATTTATAAAGAGCTCTGGCAGTCCGGACATTTGGAAAACAGTGCTGTTTCATATTTCATATTTTAGAGACACTAGATATGTCTACGTGAACAAAATAATCAGATGACTGCAAAAAATCAGATGTTCATAAAAAAACATTTACATAACAGATTACTCAAGTAATCTGGTTAATAGGAAAACTGGGTCTACATGAATCTGTCAATAATTATACTTCTGTCTAAATATATGCATTTCTGTTTTTTCAGGGATTCTGTTCAAATTATTTTATACCACTGGGAAAAAGGTGAACATTCAGATTCTTAATACATCAAGTGCAAACATAAACATGGTTTCAGCGTCACTCAGTGCTTCCAAGGCAGCATTTTTAATTTAACACATCACAAGTATAAAAAAAATAAACTGTCATTATGAAATTTCTTTAAATAATGTCTTTAATTTGATGCAGTAGTATGCTGTTTACTAGAATAATCTAGTAACTTAATAACTACTATGCATAGAATAACCACTTGGGGCATGCAGTTCTTGGAAAATAATGCAACATGAATGCAAACATAACCACAAGTGTGCAATTTGATGCAAGTGTTTTGCTTACATACTCTACTATCCATACTCTTACACAATATGGCTGCCGCAGATATCCTGCAGTTGTTTGGAGCGTCGCTGGTGCACATCCTCAGAAATGATTGCGACATGTCTGCGTGGTGCAATACCAACATAAATACTGGGGGCAGTATAGCACCATGTGACACTGCATCCACAACTGAATAAACAAACTGACATCATGTCTCAAATTGCATGCTTATGTACTGTTCTAGACCATTATTCAGTACTAACACGAACCGGTTTTCCTATTACAGTTAGTGTTTGAATTGTAAAAAAAAAACCTCTCATGTAGTTTTAAACATACCAAAGGATCTGTTTTGAGCACCAGTCCTCTGGATCTTCTAGATTACTAAATGCTTTTCAATGTAGTGTAAGAGTTTTCGATTTGACACGCTGCCCATGACAACAATCACAATGATGGCAGAAAGTTTTAAAGAGAAACTGAGCTCGTGAGTGTTTTTTATATTTGCATGAAATTGCTAAAAATTTTACAGTTCAACTAAGAATCCAGATGGACAGGAATGTTTGGCTCTGACATGCTATCTAGTAGATGTTGATTTTAATGCTCTAGGTGGACATAAGATACGCAAGCCAGTATGTGAACAATGCTGCTCGAGTTGCCACTGCTTCTACACACACATAAGGTCTAATAAGCATCAATTATAAACCCGGCCTTTGTGCACATTATGGTTCCATGCCAGTGTCGTAAACAGCTGATCCTCAAGGTGCAACAAGGTAAAGGCAGCAGTGGAGCCAGAGATTTGAAATGGCTACTATTTTCAAAAATGCATACTTCTTTGATTTTGATGTGTCTTTGCGGAGCCCCTTGTGGTGTTGCATGGGTTGCTGTTATTGCTTTAATATGTAATTGTAGCATCAATAATTGTCATTTTGATGACGCTTTGGCAACACTGTAAATGTAACCATGACAACAAATTCTCTTAATTTCAAGATTCAGGAAAGGAAGAGAAATGCATGTGTGAACAGGTGAGTGTGTGTTTTCAGATGCCTATAGATATTTTTGTGTGTGTGTGTGTGTATGTGTGTGTGTGTGTTTGTGCGCGTGTGTGGGATTTCCAAGAGCAGACCGGAGCATTCAACTTTATGGTAGAAATAGATTCATGTGTGCCTCAGTGTGAACACAACTTTATGGGCAGATGCGGACAGATCCCAGACACAAGATAGACAGGGGAGGCTCTGAAAACATCTACTCTGTGTGTGTGTGTGTGTGTGTGTCCGTACATGCATAGTTAAGGGGTCAATCTGAGAGCCATAGAGTGCCACTGTGTTTATGAAAGATGAGTGAGGGAGAGGAAGAGAAGACAGGATCAGTGCTTGACGGAGGTGAGGTGATGGAGGTCAGGAGTCTAGCGCTCTCTCAGATGTAAACCGTGACCCGATGCTGACCTGGGACAAGGCCGAGCCAAGTTCACAACCCAGCGGGAATCTGACAGTCTGTCTGATCCGACACTCGACTCACCTGTCTAACATTCTTCATCTCACACCAGCAGGTCAGTGGAACAATCATGTGTGTGTGCGTATATGTGGGTCAAAGATGAAATGGTTTGGAAGTATGTAAGAAATAAAACACTTGTGGGTATGCTGTTATAGGCACATAATCAACAACTGGGCGCTGTGATGTGGCCGATGTTGATTATTTCCCTATAACAGCATGTCCTGAAGTGCTTTATTCATCTTATAGCACAGCAGTTGTCATTTTTGAATTGTTAACACATGGCACATCATACTTTATAAATCCATTTACAGTTATATTTAATGTTGTGGATCATATAAACAGTCATTCCCTCACCAGCCTCTCTTTTTTAACTCTTTCTTAAAGTTAATAAGACAAGAAAATGCAGCTTGTCATGTTAGCGCAAATTTACTGCTTTACCTCTGAAAGTTACAAAGCACTGACACTGGAGACTCTTTCCAGAAATGTTAAAGAAACATCTCTTTAGAGAAAACTTCACCTGATCAACAATTACACACCATTTCTTTCTCATCTTTTCTTTTCATTTCTCACCTTTTTTTTTTACAATAACGTATTAGAGAAAGACACCTGTGATTGAGTTGCAGCTAACACTAATTTCAGAGCTGCTAGAACCGTCATCAACACCTTCTGACCAATCAGAATCGAGAGTTCATAGCACTATGGGATAAACGAAATTCACATCTTGTAGAAAAAGGTACGTAGTTTTAGCTACAACATCATAATATATTTGACAATACGATTAGCAGATTATTTTGGTTGTGTGTAACTGGTATACTGTGATTTTTTTTTTTATTGATTTTTTAAAATGTTATTCTGATAGTTTTATATGATTTTTAATATTCATCTGTTATGCTGAACAAGTTTAATTTTTCCATTAATCCCATATAAAATGTTTTTTTAATGTAAAAACTGTATAGGAAACACTCTGATGTAATTTTTTTTCTGTTTTTGAAACCATTTTCCATCTTTGACCCATACATTCCTCATTAAATAAACACAGACTAGTCACCTTTTCCCCTTCAGCTGTTTAGCAGGAAATTTTCAGGTACTACACGGAAATCTGAAGAAAACCATAAAAAGCCCACGAGGTCGGGTTTGCGGATATAGATTAGACGCTAAATAATGCTGAAAATGTTTTATATTCCTTCCCCAGAGGGCAGTGTACCTGCTTCCAGCGCCACTTTTATCACCACTGGCGGTCCCTAACATCTGCTGTACTCTGTCATATGTATGTGCAGAACTAGGGTCAGAGGTCAGCATGGGCTGATGGAGGAAGTGAGATAAGGGTAAATGTGTAAGAACAGATGAGGATATGATAAACAAAAGAACGCCAGCCTCTTCCTGTTATGATTGTGTGTGTGTGTGTGTGTGTGTGTGTGTGTTTGATGATGTACATTTTCTTTTCATGGTTATCTGGAGTGTCAAATAAAAAGCTCTTGTCAAGAACCAAACACAAGGACTCGTGTCTGGTTAGAGTTCTGATTGATCACCGATTTTAAGAAACGTCCCAGCTATGACAACATTCGAATCAGTTCTGACAAGACATAGTTATTTTTGACTGTTCATATGACGTGTGTATTCCCATAATGCACAGAGAAATGGCTGTCAGTTGGAGTGGAAATGTAGTACTCATATGTTTGAGCGTGAGTGCTACCAAAAAATCATCTCTTGTAGAAAAGATGTGCTTCCATTTTATCCAGAGCTTTTAAATCCACACCAGCTTCACAATGATGGATGCTTTGGAAGTCTTTTAACAAAAATTCAATCATAATATTGTGGTATATGTGGTTGTAAAGTGAGGCTTTATCCCAGCTCTAGCTGTCATCATAATAGCCAATTTAATCAGCCTGCAGGATCACACTTTCTTTTTCCTTCTAATGGCTCACAGCAAAGACACAAACTAACGATGGGATTTTTTATAAAAGTGTTTGGATCAGTTTCTGCCACAAGCTTATATTTCAGTGTAAATTACACCCATGATCACATGATTAATTGTAAAATTAAGCTACATTATCTGTAACACGTCGCTAGTGGTCATAGGTTTGTAAAGCGCTATCTCATATAAACTGCTGATTCACCCCTAAGCTAGCAAGCTGTTCACTACTTTCATTTACATTTACTTGCTTAGTAGATGGTTTTATCCAAAGTCATGTACAAGCAAGGCAGACTTATCATAACTCATCTTACAGCTAAGTTCTATGTGACAGAGAATCAAGTCATTTCCTAAAAGATATGTGAAGTCATGCTAACATAACCGGATAAATGCTAGTGAATTACACAATTACACTACAAAGCACTGACACTGGTGATAATCACAATTTTTAAAAAATAATCCGTTTATTCTTAGCATCCACCATACAAGTCCCTATGTAATTCGTTATAATAGAAACGATCAAGAAATAGAATAAGCGAAATTAATATAAAACTTGCAGCCAGGACTGCTGTTAAAAAAATTAATCAACACCTTCTGACCAATCAGATTTGCGAATTCAACACAGCTGTGGTCTAATGAGATATAGTATGTTACATGAATAATACAGTTTAGCTTTTTATCTGAGACTTTGTGGCTTTGCGCACACAGACCAACCCATCCTCTGTTCTTTTGTCATAATTGAATGATTAGTTTCATTTGTCTTAATTTATGGGTTTGTGTTGGTTCGGATTCTTTATTATGTTTAAACTTTAATTAATGCCAATAATATAAAACGACTGATTTTCACAAAATGTTTTTGATGGTATTTTTTAGTTCCTGCCCTAGTGAACTAGCATGAGGATGTGTTTCTCCAGAGCTCACCTGTAAGTCGTTCTATACGAGAGCGTCTGCTAAATGCTGTAAACATTATAAAAATAAGCATTTTAAACTTGACAGTATATTCCAGATATAAAAGTACATGAATCCATGTGAATTATGTGATTTGAAGTCAATCAAGTCGAGGTTTACATTAGTTAATCTTCTTAAGCATAAATTTACACGCACTCAGGAGCATGAGTAGGTTACGAACGTTTTTGCGAAATTACAGGATTTTCATGAACACCACATTTCTTGTGTAAATGTCCGTACGAAATATTCGTCCGAATAAATCTGTTAACATCCAGCTTGATACATGAGTCACACTGTGTGTATTTCCAGTGAAATAAATCACTTCTGATGAGATAAACAGCTTTGAGGTTGTTTCACAAATGTTCTTTTCGTTCAAATCAAATTATTAATAATACTTTTATCAAGCACTAGAGTTTGAGATGCACAGAATTTAGCTTCACCCATAATTAGCCACACCTGCTCCATCTAATCAGAGTATATTTACTGGCTAGATTTTCAGAAATTTAGTTAAACTTGACTAACTCACCTAAACTAAGCTTCATGTTAAAGAACTTTCCCAGAGTTCCTCCTGCTCTGATGTGCCCCCTACTGGTCAAAATATCTGAGATATGAGAATCAGCCTGCTATACGCTGTTACCCCATATGTTACACATGTAGCTCATGCACTGAACACGCACATCTGTAATCCTGAATCTGTCACTCCTTATGTTTAAGTTAATCAAGGCAACATGATATCAGCTATAAATTCCCACATGTGCACACACTTCCACACACTTCCACACGCCATGAGGCATCACCCAGCTGCATTCGCCCCTTTCAGTTTCCACAGATTTAAGACTCTTTTATGTGTTAATATAACTTTAATAAGGCTTCATAAGAATCAAAGCGCTGTCATAAACTGCATACACAAACACGAAGGGCTTTTATTAACTCTTTAAATATGTATGCCTTAGATATTACATCACTGATGGGACCTGAGAGTAAAGTAATAAAGGAGAATTGTTATCTCCATAGGGGGCCAAGCACTGGGAAGGCCCTTTATTCAAAATATAACACACACACACACACACACACACACACACACACACACACGCACCTTATCACATTGACTTAAACAGACTATATTGCAATTCAGTTCTGTTTTTTTTTTTATATGAACAGTACAAAATGTGCTCGCACTGAGACTTTTTTTTCCATAAGCATTAAAACATATACCACAATAATCACATACAGATAAATCTCTCCCCCTCTTCCTCTATCTCTTTTTCTTCCTTAGTTGCTTTATGGCTTCTTCTGATAGAAATACAGCACAAAGAGTATGTTCTTTCCTTTCCTCCCCCTTTTTAGTGTCTTTCTATAGAACCGTGGGCCCCTGCTGAGCCCCTCCACCCCTCTGTGTTCGGTTTACTTTAGTGCACTACCAATTCAATTAGCACTGCATGCATTACGAAGCGACCAGTGAAGACACAGAGGGCCTATACACACACGTACGCACACGCACACACACACACATACACTTATACCATTATAACGCATATTTAATGTAAGGAATAAAACACTTCAGGTTGTGCTGTTATAGGAAAATAATCAATGGCCCAATGTGAGGCGAACCTAATGATGATTATTCATCAAAGCAAAATGCCAACCATGATGATGTTTTATTTATTAAAGATGTACTTTTTATCCGCTTATAGTTACAATTAATGTTAAGTTAGCTCCTCTTATCACTTAATGTCCACAAACTCTTCCATCCTGAAGACTTTCCTGTGGAGGAAAACAGCTTTATCTCTTACTTTTAGACACTCCTTCCATAAATGTTAAATAAACTTCTCCTTACAGAAGATGTCACAATATCAACGTTATTCTTTGTTAAATAACAACACGCTGTTTAATTTGTTTATTGTCAGACTGCGTGAAGTGACTGAATCAGGTGTTCCTATAGAACCATATTATATAATGTATTAGAACAAGAGCATTAATATAAACCTGTGATTTGCCTTGGAGCTGGAACTACTGTCAGAGCTGCTGTGATAGAAATTTACTCAACAGCTTCTGACCAATCAGAATCGAGAATTCAACAGTGCTGTGGTATAGCAGAATTTTAACGTAGACACGTAGACTGTGATTGTATCGAATTTTATTTCTTCTGTAATGTAGTACATGATGTAAATTTAGGGAACTGGTGTCCTTGAAGAATACTGAACTCTTACTTTAAGGTCCACAGCCTGCAGTTTGCAAACATTTACGTTTCCATTTGAAATCGAATAAATGTATCAAACCCACAGGGAGCAAAGCACACAGTGCTGGCTTTCACCTCAATTACCATCAGTGTTACCATGAAACAAGTCTGAAAGCCTGAGATTACCGCTGTGTGTGGTTGAAACTCGGCCTGGTGTGGGTGCGAGGTGAGCTCACTTTTCCAAAAGGAGGCATTTCAGATCAGATAGAAGCAAACCAATGTCAATGCAACAGAAATTTCATAGAATAGAAGCAATATGGTGTCCACCTAGTTGTTATTTGAAAAGTATTGCATAACGTTGCTTTTTAAAAAATGTTTTTCTTTGAATTCACGTTGGTGGAAAAGTCAAATGAGGCTGCCATATCGATGTCTGAGAGCTGGAGCTGTCGTCGTGAAGCGGTGAATAGTGCAGCATTGGAACTGAAAGCTGAGCCCATCTCTCATAACGTGTGACTGAGTTAAATCATAATGGATGAGAATTATACTAAGGGTTGATGGAGCAGGATGGATTAGCGTGTGTGTGCGTGTGTGTGTGTGTGTGTGTGTATGTGTGTGTGTCTGGAAAAAGACATAGAAGCAGGAAAGATCCGAAAGAAGCTCTGCAAGTTCGGATAAGTTCAGCACACACACCTCATCAGCCCGCATCAATAATATTCCACATCAGCAAAGGATGGTTTCCCATCAAAAGGCCACACTGGGACTCATTCGCCCACCAACACACACACACTCTGCACACACAGCCCACCTCTGAACTGATGGAAAGCTGCTCGCAGCTCTCAACTCTCAGCAGAGTTGTGAAAAATGATATTTGAGTTCATAGCTTTATTTCAGTACTCACACGCCAAAGTAAAGAGCATGAGTGTTTGGATTTGAGGAGCCGAATCCAGGGAACGGCGGCCACTTTGACTCTATAATAGGTTGGACTGGATGAAGTTGCTTTGAAGCCAGCGGAGATCGAGAGATCGGCCTTGCTGGAGACTTAATCGCCATCGTGTCAGGCGTGACATGAGTGTCAGAACGGGTAATCCCATATGCGCATACACATGGACACACACAGAGACATATAGAAACACTTATCCATGTGGAGAGACGTGAGATTTTTTTAAATTCTCCCTTTGAGACTATGGGTTTCGGACTGATCGGAAGTCAAAGTGCTTTTGTGTAAAAGTCAATCGCGTACAGGAAAAGGAGGAGGGATGCATATAGCTGCTGACATCTGTGAGTGAGTGTGTGTGGGTGTGTGTGTGTGTGTGGGTGGGTGTGTGTGTGTGGAGCGGTTTATCAGTCATTACACACAGGCCACAGGCATGCATGGAGACAGCAATATGTAGCCTAAGGCCTTCTTTCTCACACAGGGGGCTTCCCAAACAATCAAACCCATCTTTTATTTTTATGATGAGTGAATGAGAGATTTTTCTACATTCTCAAAGTGTGTGTGTCTGTGTGTGAATGTGTGTGTGTGACCACACTGTAGACTGTAGAATGCCTCCTCACAGCTCCAGGGTCCTCAGGTTACTCTCTCTGCAGAGTTTCACACGTTCTCTGGGTGACTGTATGGTTTTCTTCGGGTTCTCTGGTTTCCTCCCACCTCAAAAACTTTCCAGTGGGTGGACTGGCTGCTTTAAATCGCCCATAGGTGTGAATGAGTGTGTGATGCACTAGCATCCCATCCATTGTGTTCCCAGGATCAACCCAATCCTGAGCAGGATGACAATGAAAATCATTTAAAAAAATCATTCCCTCACCAGCTTCTCTTTTTTTCTTTCTCTTGAATTTAATTGAACAAGAAATGCAGTTGTTCACATTAATGTAATGCTGAGAGACTGGAGACTCCTTCCATAAGTGCTAAATAATCTCATTAGAAAACTGAAAATCTGATTTAGTATAACAACCAATCAGGTGTCAATAGTTAAGCAAAGTTCACACTGGGGCATTGGGGGCATTTACAATTTCAGTTCCATGTGTTTTTAGTGATATTTTCTGAGGACCCACCAAGTCAATCAATTTATTATTCAATAGAAAAAGCATATGGAGTTTAGAACAAATTTTGTGTGTCCCATTCTTACACTGGACTGGACAGCACTTTGTGAATGGAGCCATGGAGCCGTAAATGAAAACACACACACATTGTAATTTATAGTGCCCCTGTGTTCTGTGATATGTACATCTCAGGTGTTGGGTCAAGGCTAAGTACGTTCATGGAGGAATTTGTGGAATTGAGTGTATCACCCCTGTAATCCCATGAATCACGGAGAGCTGCACGGTCAGGGCAGGGTCAAACCCAATGGCTTGCCGGAAAGATACATTTTATGTGCCTGTTTTGCGGGTACCTGAGGAGTCCATTAAAGCTCAGAAAGGCTACAGCTCATGAGTTAAGGCCAGACGACACATGACATTCTTTGAGAAACATTAAACCAGAGCGTTGGTTTGGTGTGCTACACCATGTGGCTTCTTAAATGGTCTCCACCTTTCACACTGGTTCAGTTCGCTGGCTAGTCATCTTTATGTTCTGGTGTCCTGTGTAGTCTCTTCTAGACAATGCTAGTTCAGAAACACAGGTGATCTATGAAGAATTTTTGCAGGGTGGTAACATGTCAGGTCAAACACTTAATGATTACTGGGTTGTAATTCTAGTACATTGCCGAGGAATTAATAGGACCTTCACTGCGTGAACACACTACTTGCACTCAAAGTGGCTAGTGTACCACACAATTTGAGTCATAGCTACAATCAAAACCTTAGACATCCCAAGCTAAACAGTTTATGCTGGCTCAGATCTTATCTGTGATTGGTACTGCATCTATGAGCAGGATGCTGAGTGTACTTATGCTAAATTGACTCCCAGCTCGTCTGCTTTTACCCAGTGTTTAGTCTGGCCTTAGAGAGCTCACCCACTGTGCCTGCTGTCTCGCTCTCACTCTCACTTTGAGTAAAAAGTGGTGTTTGAAAGTAAAGCCACAGGCTATCCATCAGCGTGAATGAGGGACACATCCGTAATTGTGGTGGGAAAGTAACCACTTGCTAAAATGGTCTACAAAGGCAATGGGATGGTCGAGACAGTCCAAAGATCTCCACAACACTTCACAAGAGGTTTATCAGTATTTCTAAAACCCTCCAAACCCTAACATTACAGCTATGTTCCGCTCAGCTATGCTATGGAAAAATCTTAATTTTTTTTAGCTAAACCTTTCACTGGACAGTTCTCCATAATCAAATAATGGCATTTTCCCCCTAACAGCTCATCTCTGTTAGAGAATTTGGGGTAGTTATCCTAATAAATGGGATTCTTGTGGTCGGTCATTCATTCATTCATTCATCTTCAGTAAGCACTTTATGGTCAGGGTCACTGTGGATCAGGAGTCTTTCTCGGGAACACTGAGCTTGAGGTGGGAATACACCCTGGATGGGATGCCAGAGTTAGTTGGTCCTTACACATTGTGTTCCAATCAGAAGGCAGCTGTCTAGGTAGCCAACAGTTTTGGTCAGAACCTAATTATTTTTGTGTCTTATTTTGATGAAATGTGAGAGTAGCATCGAACATGTCCTTCTCTGTGTAGCTAATCCCATTATTCCTTTAATTGTACCAGAGTTCCATTATATTTCTAGCAAAAATTCTTAACGAACTGTCACTCCTTCCGAGGAGTACATATAACCTCAGTACTATAAGGTTCTATCTGGCATAAAAGAGTTAACCACATAAAATTCATTGCTGGAGGATACTTTATTCTTCTGTGGTGTTAGTACTTTTATTAAAGTTTTGAGTGTAATATTTGGGAAGAAAGATGTCTCCATAGCCTCAAAATGTCTTCCTTTGTCAAGTTTATTACCATTTGTTAGTTATTTTTTTGACATTACATTTTTCTAGCTAGAATATCTCAACACAGCTCTTCACCTTATAATACTTAAGACACGATTTTCAAGTTGTAAGTAAATTGTTTGTCTCGTAGCTAACAGACATATCTGCGTTTATAGATTCAAAGTAGTCCACCTTCAGTTAACAAAACCCACTAACAAAAGAAGCTGACTAGCCACTAACTTGCTAGTTATCCACAGTTAGTTAGCTAGCTATGTTATTAAGCAAACAATGGTTGAGTTATGTTCAGCATTAGAAAGAGAAATGGTGCTGGCAGACATGTAATCTAGATTGAAATACAAATTCCAGCCCAACTACATTTCAAAACTTGCACAAAAATATCTGAAACTAGCCTAAAAATGTTGGCAGTATATGACAGTACAGCGATAATATAGTATAAGTTTGTTCATTGATGGCTTGAAAATGCATGATCATCCTTCCTTTCCATTGTGTCCTCCTGATGTCTCATCTTTCTGAATTTACCTAACAGCACTATGTACAATCTTTGATTCCCATTTCAGATGTGAATGCTTTCCTCAACGTGACAACACAGCTACTCAAAAACATTCACGAATCACTGTAATGTCTGTATAGTTCCTACTACAACAGAAAAGGTTCTGTCCTTTGAAGATACACTGTCTGCATTTACACTTTCCCTTTGTTTGCCATAGTCAGTCATAGTTTGATTCGATTTAAGTCCTTGGCTGCTGCAGAATCTTTAAGTAACCCCAAAAAAATCACCCACAGACTCGCTTATTATGACCGCAACTTGTTTCAAAATTAGCCCAATTTGGCGTAAAAACCATGACCCTGGCATGTCTGCAAGTGATGGTAAATGTCACAAGCAAAGTGCTAAAGCTCTAATGTATAAGAATACTAAGGTGTGTCCTGAACACAATGTCTTTTTTAGTTGAAACACAGCACATACAAAGGATGTGGCTACTAAGGCTTTGAGGCTTCTCATCTTGTTTAGGAAGTACTGGAAAACTTTTACTTTTACGAGACCTCTGATATATTTAAAGCTCTGGGGGAGTTATAAGTGGGAGAGGACGTGCAGGGTGCTGAAATGCTGGAATCTTCCAGCACAGATAACAGATTGCTGTGGTGCACTGAGCTAATGAGATGGAGTGACCCCCTGTAGTTCACATGTTACTCATCCCCACCCACCCAGGGTCCTGTACTAACCATTCTAGAGATGCAGAACACAGAGGACCCCTGTATGTGAGGCCATGTGCAGTGTTGGGAATGGGGCATGCATGGGGTATTTCAATTCTTGTGGTGGTTAAAAAGCACTCGCATCCCTTTATATACGGAGAGAGCAACAGCCTGCTTGGTGGTGAAGCCGAGGTTGTGACCCCGGCTCGTGGTTCACTACATGACCTTTCGGTAATAACTTCCTGCCATTAAAAAGTAACCCAAAGTTCAGCTTCAAATTCAGCATCACGCTGAATCTTCCTCACTCTCGCTGTCTCTCCAATGCTCCAAGCTGTATTTCATTGATGACGTTTTTTTGACATGGCTACCCTGTGGCTTCTGGTCCTCTGAATGTCCATTCATCTCTTTTTGTGGTCATGCTTTAAAACAGGTCGCATCTCAGAATCTAAAGTAAATACTACATGCCCTGCCTTCCACTCCCCTCTCAACTCTGTCTCTCTTTTCCCTCCTCATCTGAAGAATATAAATCCATCAGAGAGGTATTCGAGAACCCAGCGTGGGTTTTACAGCCGCTACATTTTCTTGTGGGCTCCCCCCCAATTTTAACCTCAGCACCACTTCCTGTTTTGGAGGCCCTCCAGAACCCCCTTTTTTCCTGAGGCTCAGGAATCTCAAACTCAAAGTGTTTACAAAACCAATCACAGTGTGTTATGATCAAAAAGGTAAAGAAAATCCCTTTTAGGAGAAATTAAATGCCTTAGAAGAGCTTAACACATGGTTGCAAGCAAGCAACCATCAGGATCCTCCTAGTAGAACTTGACTTAATGCAAGAGAATGGCAATGGGGTTGAATTGCTTCTTGCAAGAAAAGCTTCAAATGCTCCCTTGTCTCAGCTACCGCAAACATCAGCGAGCTAGCAACTTTGAACAAAAGCGAAGGCAAAGGTCCTGCTACTATGTGACTGCTATTTAATAAATCAGAAGTTGCATTTCTTGGAAATAAGAGACCACAGGCCACGTTCCCAAGGAAACAGGAGAACCTGGATGAAACCCATACGGACACCAGGAGAACATGTGAAACTCCACAAAGACAGTAACCTGGAGCTGTGTGTCGTCAATTGCACCACCTTGGCATTTGGGTCTTTCACCACTTTAATTGTTGCTCAGCTTTTGGTCTTTACATAGTAATTCTTTCTAGCTTGTGTGTACACTGGTAGAAAAAGCATTAGTTGGTTCCATGTAGAATTCTACAAGTTTCCAAACAGAAATGAGAAAATACAAAAGAAACCCTTGAGGAACCGTTTTTAAGAATGTAGGTGACCTCTCTGATTGCTATAATTCACATGGTCTCACAGAAAGCTACAAAGATGCAATAATCGAGAGACAAGACTTGAAGGAGAAGAAGGTACTGGAAGCCATACTGTTTGGGGAAAAAAGTACAAACAATATAAATGCACATTCAAAGGTAGAACACTGGTCTATAAAGTACAATTATGTACTTCAACTATGTTCCACTTGTTTAATTTGTTAATTTTGGTCTTCAGTCAACTGTTGTGGCTATTTTTTGGCAGGAATGAAAGCTGAAGCTACACCAGAACCACCAGATCTTCTTCTAAGGTCGTTTAAACATTTTTTTTCGGTCTGTTTGGTGAAGTGTGAAAGCTGTCTGCAAGCCTGAGACTGGTCCACACAATGGCTCCCTGGTCCTTTTGAAAAAGGCAGCAAACTATAGTGCTTTCTGCATTGTGTGTAAGCTATCTGCTCTTGCCGCTGAATATAGGTTATTAAAATGATTGGTTCCACATACCACATTGCTTCCTGTTTCAAGTTTGGTTATGGTGGGGAAAGAGATTATGGTTATGGTCAGTGGAGAAGACAGACCGCCTTATCGATATACAAAACCAGAGTTTCAGAGGACTGGTGCACTGTAATTGAATCACTTTTGTGGTGTGAGTGCTTGTACTGAGAGCATCATGAAAAAACGCACAGCCTACATGGCTAGAAATCTTCTTATATGAGAACAGCTCCTCGTTTGAAGGTATTCCTGACATGCATGATGACGTGCCATTCATCCAGAATGCACCGCTCATCACTGCTTATACCAAAGCAAAATGATAAATAATAAACAGATGAACCTAATGACTACCTGCCTGCACAAAAGTGATGTTTGGAATAGCATAATCAATCAGGAAGAACTTCTTCTATGTAAAATCAAATGTGTGATTATGAGCCCCGCCTCCAAAACAAGCCCAGAAGTGGTCCAGGGTGTGAACTCAAGTGTGAAAGCACAAAGCAGTTGTACCTTAAAACCCCAATTTAGGAACTTTTTTCTGAGAGTGCATTTTGGCTAGCAGTTCTGCCAGAAGTTCTGCACGCTACATGAAACTCCAGGTGCAAAAAAGCAAAAAAAATATATTTTTAATTTAAAAAAAATATATATATATATATATATATATATATATATATATATATATATATATATATATATATATATATATATATATAAGAAAGGAACGTGTTTGGCTTTCCTTACTTTGGTCATCTAAGATTTTATTGCTTTTTTCTTCTGTGGGAGGCTATAATTACACCTCAGTTTCTTTTTTCCATTCTCTGTTTTGCTCTCTTCTTTCCTTTTTTCCCTCTATAGCACTTTGGCTGCCCTACAAAACTGGAGCCCTGTTCATTAATTAGTTCCGCTGTTCACACACGTGCCAACTTCCTTTCCTGTAAATTGCTTTCTTTCTCTCTCGCTCTCCCTTCCTCCCCATTGCTAGCACCAAAACACCGCCAGCTCTGATCTTCATGGTGTGGTTGCTCGTGGCGGGGAGGAAAAATGACCAGGGGATGAGCTGAGGGAAGGAGAGTGACGCAGGGGAATGGGAGCGTGGTGTTAATCCCGCAGGCGTTTTAGGGAAGAAGACAGTGACCCAAGCCACGTCCTTTAGGAATGAGCGCTCGTGCCATTAATGTACGTGCTGTCCATCCTTCCATGTCTGCAGATTTATCACACACTGTGATACATCCATCACGGGTTTAAATCTTCTCCAGCCACCATCCTGCAGGGTCTTCAATTATCTCTAACAGCAGCGTGCATTAGTTGGCATTGCAGGTTAGCAGTGGAGCAGTAATCAGTCAGGCTTTTCATGCAGCAGGTAGGAAGGATTTCTCTCAGCTTTAATCTGACTCCATAATCATATGGCTGATTAAAAGAAACTGTGGCTTATTTTATGGTTATGATGTCATTGTTTTTCCCTTTTACAAGCTCAGAGTTTCACCTCATGCTAGGCTTTAAAGTACCTCTAAACAACAATACCTGATTTTTAAATGGTTAACTCTTCTTGAATGGCTGATTTCAGTTAGGTCAGATTGATTAACCAAGCATTAAATTCACATTTTTACAAAAACAACACTGGCCCTTTGTGGATAGGGCTGTTGTTTGGACCCTAAAGACCGCTGTTGTACCTTTTGAGGTTACATTTATACAGGGTGTCCCAAAAGTCTCCATATATATGGGAAATTAACACTTTTTAGCAAAATGTCTTCCAAATTTTTAAATATTTAGTTTTTTTTTCAGATAGCCTTTAAGAATGCCTTTGACAAAAGAAGAACATATTGAAATCATTCTTATGGATGGATCGAGAAGCTGTCACAAGTTGTGATGGACTTTAACAGGAAACATGGCAAGCACATCACACATGACACTGTTGACGCACAAATTCAAAAAGACTGGAAGTATTGTGGACCAACCGAGAAGTGCACGTCCACCAACATCCACTGACGAATGTGGTGACAAACATAGTCCCCTATTTATGGAGACTTTTGGGAGACCCTGTAGCATTTGTAACTCAGAGTACTGGTGCAGTATCTCCTTTTTCAGAGTCTTGTCTTTCTAAAGGTAAGCCAGTGTTGCTTTTAAGTGAGACGATGTGAAGCAGTCAGAGAGGTCACCTACACTCAGGTTCCTCAGGGGTTCTTTGAATTGTGAATTATGAAAAAAATCCTATGTGAAAATAATCGTAAAAAAAAATTTACATCAATATAAATGAATCAAGTGTAAAAATCACATTTTAAAATAAATGAATCATGCGAAAAAAATTAAATGGGAAAATCAACAAATCACATGCGAGAATAAATGAAGCGTGTAAAAAAATCATGTAAAAATTGTAAAAAAAAAAATAAAAAAAATAATCAAATATGAAAATAAACTAATCATGTGTTTAAAAAAAATGTGAAAAAAATCAAATCTGACAATAATGTCAGGTAACTACAATACCCATCAGCCACTGCACAGCACATGACCACTTCACGCACCATGAAAGATCAAGCACACCTGAGTCACATTGTGGGATAATGAGCACTTGTATATAAGTCCTGTCTTGTGTGGCACTTTTTGCTTTTGCTGTTTTGTGTGTGTCTGTGTCATGCCAGTTTTTTTTTTTTTGCCAGATTCTTGCCTTGTGTCTCTAGTCCATGGTTTTGGTTCTTATGCTAAAATCAGTGAATCATTTAAATGATCAAATCTGAAAAATAAGTGATTTGTGTGGAAACAAAAAAGAAAAAATCCAATCTGAAAATAATTAGATCATGTGAAAATCACATGAAAACAAATGAATTGGGAAAAAGTTGGGAGAAAAATACATATGTGTGGGGAAAATGAATATATCACGAAAAAAAATCACATACAAAAATAAAAACACTATTTTGCACTACATGTGAAACATCCACAGTGTGTAAAAAAATGTGTATCAAACCCATGATTATTAAAAATAAGTTACTAAAATCATGAGATTAGTCATGTGAAGTTTCATGTGTAAGGGTTCCTAGCTGTTTATTAGCTAGCAGTTAGCAATGGATGGAGAACAAAGATGCTTCAAAGCTATTTTTGCAGTTTACTGGGCATTAAAAACATTAAAAAATTAAATATTCTCCATAATTAGTTTTAATGATTTAAACTGACATGTTCTGGGGAACTTTAAAGATGTGGTTGTTGCGGATAATGACTGAGAGGTTTGCATTTGTAGGAAACTTTGCGATCTAGGGTCAGTTTGCTTTTAATGCTTCTCAAATCTGCCTGAGTTTGTGGGATTTTGATGATCTGAGAGCGGGAGGCGGGGGATTATGGGATCAAAAGGCAACCGTTCTAATCCTCCCTGTTATTACCCATGATAGCGCTATAAATGACAACACATGGGAAGTTTCTCAGCTCTCCAAACTAGCTAGCGAGCAACAGAGAGGTTCTGCTGTGTGTGAGTGTGTGTGCAGGGATTAGACTAACATGCGCTCTGTTCTCAAGCCTTTCTTTTTTCTTCCTTTCGTTCCTGTCCCAGGCGTTAGCAAGGACTTGATGAAACGAGTGAAGAGATCACAGCGCTCGGAGATGAAGCGCTAATCCTGGTGTACTCACATCTTCGTTTTCTCTCTCAATCTCCCTTCTTGCTTTAAAATGGACTTGTGCTACGTGTGAGCGAGGCAAATGATGCTACACTGTAATTATCAGCAGAAGAGCAGGGAGCTAATTGGACGAGATGTGGCATGAGCTTATGCCTGAGGGAAGTACGCTCATATCCCACTTCCTGGTGACCCACTAAAACACACGCTAAGCTCTGGAACTGTGGTTTCAGATAGACAGAGTGAAACACTGATAACAGAATTTTTTTTCTTTCTTTATGTCTTCAGTGGGATCCAGTATTTCTTTCTAACGAAATTTTGACTAGTTTGGATTTCTCTTTGGTTAACAGTTTCCTACATTACCCATAATGCCATTCTACCTGCTGATAGTGGAATTTAGCCCTCGCTTTATCTCTGTTTAAGGAGAGCAATGCAGCAGCGCTTTAGTCCTTTAGTCTGTCCAGCACTTTCTAATCTCACCTCCTCCTCTGTCCTCTCTGCTCAAACAGATCGGTTTTGAGCTTTCATGCTAATACCAGCGTCAACGCCATCACATTCGTCATCTCAAAGATCGCTAAGTAGCTTAGCCAAGTCAGTGCTTTAACTTAACTTACTGCGTCATAGAGGTGCAATTTGGGACATGGAGTTCAGCATGTGCTGCAGCGTCTCCACTGCTGGAAAATGGTGAGAAAAGTAAAAAAGATACTATTGTTCTTTTGTTTTTAGGAGTAACAGTAAAGCCTGACTGTAACTGGGCTAGCAATAGCGTCCCCATGTGAAATCAGAGCAGCACACAACCGCTAACTTGTCACAGGAATAACAAAAATACAGCACCAAGAGAAGAATTAGCACCAGGATCACTAAACACATCATAAATATTTCAATATGATAATATTTAATGTTTCAGGGTGGAGTTTTGCTTTAATGTCTAATGGGCCTCGTCACTCACACTTCCTCAATCCTTTCCTTTCGGAAACCTGCATGGAATATTCCACTCCTTGCTATATGTTTCTGGGAAAGGAGCTTTCCTCAGTTTCCGTCTTTCAAAAGCGTGGCGTGGCGTGGAGAGGCCAAATTCCTCCAGAGCGCCCGAGTGTGCGAAACCAGGGGAAGGAGCCATGTGAGGACGACACGGCTAATCCTCCAAGCATTACATACACAGACACACACAGACGAACCCTGGGTCACCAATTCCCAGTCTGACCACACAGATCTCACACTTTAATACCATACTGAGAGCAGCACAGCTTTTCTGTAATAGCTTAGGGCCACCCAAAACATGCTAGCTAATGCTAAGAATTAAAACCAGGTTTAAACGAAGTCCTTGCCAGTATCCTAACAGTGGTCCTTATTAAATTTCATTAGTTATACGAAATACTCTGTGGGAAATTCAGCTAGGGAAAAATTAGCAAAAAAAATGTGACTAGCATGTGTGGAATTGCTAATCTGCTCCCTGACATTCAAATACAGACAGCGTATATGCAGACGCTTCAAGTTGTACTGAATATTTTCGTCAGTTTTTTACATTCAAGGCTTTAAAGTTGTTAGAAAAGAGCTCTTGTTCTTTTTACTTGAATTAGCTGAACCAGTCTGTAAATCTGGCTTTGATTATGGGATTGAAAGAATCTATCATGCCTTATTTGAAGTGTAATACATTTTAACTCGAGCCATGTCCTAAATATTTGAACATGCTAGTCTGATCCTACAAAACAAATCCATGTAAGTTGAGCTTCTTTGCTCAACATGGTTCATAATTCAAGCTAGTATGATTGTCAGGTTCCAGCATGGAGAACTACTGATTAGAGAAGTTCTCAAGGGTTCTTTTAAAACAATCTGAGGTGGTGTTTACGTTTTCTGATGATGAACGTACACGCTTTTCCAGACGGACCATAAATTTATTAGGAGTAGTGCATTTGCTTCTTCAGGTAGTCCAGTTTCGATGATAAAATGGTGGCCGCTGTTTTTCACTGTCATCGATATTTCTGCTCAGCATAAAAACGCTGCTGTATGACTGCCAGCTGGTCGAGAGTGGAAGATGCGAGAATGCTTGCAGAATCCAAAAAACGCCCTTCGACAGATGCACGCAATGACGTGCACAGAGTGCAGAGCGTAATACCTTTTAATGATCTTTCTTAACAAGCAGGGGAAGTGGTTTTTCCTTCCCGCCGAAGTCACCCACAAAACCCCCAAACCCCAGCCCGGGCCAGTCCCCAGATTTCCCAGAGTTCCACAGGAGCAGCATTAATCTTCTCCCCCTTTTCCCTGAAGTGTGTACTCCATCCAAAGAGGAAGCTCAATCTACAATCTGGACTGTCTCACTGCGTTACGCCTTTGTCTTTGTCTTCTGGACAAAAGTCGGCTCTTATTTGCAATCCAAACCACACGGACGAAAGAAATGCCACCAATGCAATCTCTTTGTAATTGGTATTTTTGTCATGAGCCAGCACCCACCCGCAAAAAAAAAAAAAAACAGCTTCAATAAAGGATGCATGAGGCGCTGTGGCGTTTCGCCATGTACCGCCGTTCCCATGAAGCGTTCGCTCGCAATGTACATATACGATCAACATCAAACACTAGCTTTAACATCAAAATGCTTTACAGTTTCTCGGAAACATGATCGTTTTTTTTTTTTATTAACAATGACTTGTTTCATAGGCATTCCACACCATTAAACGTAACTATAAATGGATAAAAAAGTACAAGTTGTTCTCTTTAATAAATAATACATTGTTAGAGCTGGCAAATTATTGTGGAATAAGAGGAATAAAACACATGCTGTTATTGGAAAATAATCAACTTTGCATTGGGCCACATCACACCACATGGTTGTTGATTGTTTTCCTGTGTGTGCGTGTGTGTGTGTGTGTGTATACATATATATGGTTTCACCTGTACAATTTGTACAAATGAAAGACTTTTGTCCCAAACATCCTGTTTTTTGGGAAACCTTGTTTAAATGTACTACACTTAATTTTTTACTGCCTCCACTATATACATTGCACGTGTGATTCTTTTCACGATTCATTTTTCATATGATTTTTTTGGCCACATGATTCATTTATTTTCTACAATTTGTTATACATGATTCATTTTCAAGAGTCATTTTGATATGTGATTTTTACACATGATTCATTGATTTTCATGTATGATTTTTTTTTTACACGACACATTCATTTTCACACGTGAATTCCACATGATTCTTTAATGTTCACTTTTTTTTTTAATGTTCGCATTCACTTTTTCCACATGATTCATTTATTTTGACGTGATTTTTTTTTCACAAATCATTTGTATTCACATGCACTTTTTCCATATGATTCATTTATATTCACACATGATTTTTTCCACATGATTCACTCATTTTCACATCTGATTTTTTCCACCTGATGCATTTATTGTAATATGATTTTTGTCACATATTACTCACATAATCAGTCACACGTGAAAAACACATGTTCACACGTGAAATGCAGTTGATTTTTTTTCTGTAAGCGAGTCTTTGAAAAGATAAACTCATAAGATTTAGCAGAGCATTTCAGACACGCAACTTCCGGCAACTTTAAATCTCATGTAAACAGTCTACATCCTTGACAGCTAACTGCTAATTGACTGGCTCCCTACACAGATGTTAGCAATGGTAGTTAATGTACTACATGGGGAATTAGGCATTGATTTGAGGCACACCCAAAGTTTTATGCCAAACATACTTCTCCAGATGCATGGCTCAGCAATCGTCTTGTAATTCTGTTTATTTTTTCTCCATCTATCCTCCTGATGGAGAGGGCACCATTAAACATGACCCTCCACATCTGTATGGAATGGTCTCCTATCCCGCAAAATTAATCGCTCTCTTCATGAAGTGCACTTAAAACCAGCTATAGTGTTGACACATTGTCCAGACTGACTCAACACCGGGAGTGCCTCAGTGATATATAAGTTCCCACTAAAATATGTTCTAATACAGATGTTTCTAATTCAGTAGAAAACAGTAGAATGTTCTTAAATATAACAGATCAAATCTTTGTATTTTTTAAAAGACTGGCACTTTTTAATAAGCATATAACTTTTGTTGAAGTAGAACAATCCTTAGCACTAGTATTTATCCTATCTGAAATAACAACTGACCTCTAACATTACACAATTCATCCTTGTGTGTTTTTACTTTACACCACATTTGGTCAGAAGGCGCTGATTGATTTTCTATAACAGCAGCTCTGACAGTAGTCAAGGCAAATCACAGGTTTCTTAACAGCGACTTGTTTGGCAGAAGCTATACAAAGTCTAATAATAAACATTAAAAATGTGTTATTGAACAAAGAAAAACATAATATTACGGATAAGGTGGAGTTTTCTGTAAGGAGGCGTATATGTAAGGAGTCTCCAGTGTTAGCACTGACTGTAACAGTCATAAGTAAAGCTAGGAAAGTCTTCAGGATAGAGAACTGTTTACAGCTGCTATAACGTAAATGATAACAGGAACTAATTTGTTTTGTGGCCGTTCCACAATGTTGAATGTAACTATAAATGGATGTAAACATGATTTGTAGTTCTTTAATAAATAAAAATAGTAATCATTGGCAAATTGTTGTGGTGTAAGAGGAATAAAACACTTCACTTATGACTAAAGGAGAATACTTGAAGGTTCTGTTTAACAGAAGATCTCCTTTTGAGAAAAGATTACATGTTGAACTTCTTTAGAGACCTCGAACCATTAACCATCTGAATAATCTTTCAGACTTTAACATTAACTTGTTTGGTTACTCCACATTAGCTTGGCACTGCTCCTATCATTGAGTAACACAGCGACAATTACAATAACAATTTTTTTTTTTAAAAAAAAAGCACTACAGAGGGGTCTCTTCACCAACCCAGGGCTAATGTATGTGCTGGTCTTAGAAGGCATATACACGTCCACACCTACACACACTATGAGGTAATCTTCCTGATAAGAGAAAGACAGAGATGTTCTATAAAATAGTGCTTTCTTTAGGGCTTAAAAGCATTTTGGCATGTAGCTGATGCAAGGTGAGGTGTACATTAAAAAGAAATTACACAGGACACGAGGCAGCACCTGTCTCTGCTTTGTCCATGACCTAGCTTTCACCTTAATTCCCATCGTTTAGGTCACAAAGTGTTAATCTGACTAATCCCCACCAGGCCAATAAAAGATCTGGATTCAGTCAAACTCCACTCAAGAGTCACAGAAAGTTAATGGAACAAGCAAAACCCACAACCTAACCTGTGATCCTAACCACCACAATGACCCTTATGCATTACCCTACCCAGGGTCCATCCTGAATTCATCAGGACATGCATCGTAGCATGGGTTTAATTATTGTTTCATACAACAGCCACAATTCTCTAATGTGGTGTTCTAACACTCTGCTTTGTCTTCTAGCAAGTTTATGTTTGGTAATCAGTAGTCATGGCTTGTGGCTGGAAACCAGGAAATGCCACTTCAAGGCTTCCAGTGTCCCCAACCAACCACCGTCCTTCCACTGCAAGACACTGGAACTACTACAAATGCCACCATGTTATTTACATAATGCTGTTTTTAATTTCTTTTATCATTCTCACTTAAGTTCACCTCAACTTAGGACATAGGATGGGAATTACAAAACTATGACAAGGACCATGACTAAGACAATGATCAAAAAGAAATTTACAGCTCTATCTACAGTTCTGTCTGCTATCTATGCTAAGGATTAGGAATTACAATGAGAAGGAAGTGGGAGGATTGTCCTTCCCTTATGCTACAGATGTTAAATGCTATTTTTTCATTTCCCACAGCCAGTATTGATCTGAATCATGAGTCATGAGATTCAGATTCGATATCTGCAAAGTTGCTAAGGTCACCTAAAACCCTGCAGCTACTATTAGCATTGCTAATAAACACCCACGTCTGGTGTGATTGACCTCCCAGCAGCCCCTGGGTTTCATAAGGGCCTGAGGTCACCACATCTCCAGCCTCATAAATAAGCAAGGCTTCTCTGCTTGTAACATGCCAACGGTTCTTGCAGAAACGCTCCAAACCTCTCAGCTGTGCATGCAGTGTTTATCATGCAGAACTATCCAATTTGGAAGAACAGTGCTTGCAGATCCAGAGCCTAAGCAACAGGCCCCACTCTGATGCACCAGTCCAGCTCAGGGAGGAGGGCCATTTGAAGTTGAGTGGCATTTATGAGAGCACTTCATAAAATCCTGTCAGCTCATATCCTGCCGGCCGCGCTCCCCTCTGACACTCGGCAATGCGTACACAGTCGGGGGCCGTTATAAAAAAGTATGTGTGCAGTCGAGATGCTGGAACGGGCAAGCTAAGGGAAAGAATGTGGGCTCTAAACGCTGAAAGAGTGAAGGTGATGGCCAAGAAGAACACATGGAGTAAAATGTGGCAGTGTTGCCAGAACATGGGGAACACGGAATTACCAGATACGGTAGGGAAAAGTGCAAGATGGGCTCCTCAAGGGTTCTTTTGAATAGCTTTGTAAAGGGATTCAAAGTTGAAACTCGTGAAATCTGATAGTGAAAGTACATTATAGTGCCCTTCAAATCAAATTTTGTGTTTTAGAGTTTTTTTTGTAATAGTCCCTGAATGTTATGGACACCGATAGTATACCTAGAAAAAAATACAAGAAAACAATTTTTGGAGATATTTTTGTTTTAATTTATTTGTTTGCCATTTCCAGGATTAACTTTTTTTTTTGATGACTCATCTTGTACTGGTCTTGTGTACATCCAGTTAAATACTCTCTAGAATGTATATGTCCCTCCCTCAGGGGCGGGTCTTGCTCTACAGTAGCAGCTTGTTAGTAGCAAACATGGTTTCTCGGTGTGTTATTGGCTGAGTATCTTTCAACAGACTATTCCCTTTACCAACCATCCCCTGATGGAAAATAAATGGTTGGAGTTTATTTATTTTGAAGAGAATGGAATTTCTGCAAGTTGGTGGTTTTGTGCACTTTTCCGAGGAGTGTTTTAGCTTGGTGTTGTTCAGCTTGGGGTTGTTCAGTGCTGGAGTGTCGCTACGTCTGACTGATCGGAATTGTGATTCTGTGATGAGAGTAAGAGGAAGTAATACCATTTTGTTATGACTAAGACATATCAGATGCCTTCCGGTGACAACCCCCCAATGGATGACCTGCATCTCGCCATCCAGAATATTGTCCTGATTAAAACGGACAGGTGTGTGCAAAAGTGGCAAAGTTTTGAGAAAAAAAACTCTTCTCTGTTCTCCATATTTAGCTAATTTGCTAAGCTACTATCAAGTTTCTGTTTAGGTTCTCCAGAGGTGTGGTGCATCTCGAACACTATTGGCTGCTGTGTAAATCAGTCAAGCATTTCAAAAGGAAATACATTGGAATGTATACAGAATGAAATAGTTTTTAAGGGTTTCCACAGATGAACCAGCTGAATAAGATTAAGATTTAGGGTTTTTTCCCCTACACTATAGAATCAGCTGAGAGAAAAAAAAACAAACCAATATGGTACATAGCATATTTATGATCTATTCCCACTGCTCTAGATGATGGTTTAAATCATATTATAAGAGACAGACTCTGATTCTTGCCTGGAACCTCAGCACTGCTTATGGTATAGCTGTCTACTTTAAATTTTCCACCATCCCTTGCAGGACTGAAACCAAATCTAATGCTCTCTTGAACAGTAATGAAGACAAATAGATCTGTACTTTGCTCCTGTGTACGCAGGGGAGATACAAATATCATGACATCACTATTAGTTATATTTATCGCTGTCTATTGAAGAGAGATTCAGAGATTCTGACCGTTGTTGCTAGCATGCTAAGAATGCTGGGATGTCCATGGGAAGTCACTGTCAAGCTGAGCGACACTTGAACTACTCACAAAAACTGCTTCTCTCAAGAGTGCAAGGGGAAAAAAAGAACTGTCAAGATCTCCCAGCTAGTGGCTAACACCTAGCGGTGCTAATATTTCACTGTGAGATCTCATAAACAAAACCCCATGAGGCAAATCTGTAATATCAGCCACTCTCTTGGGTTGAAAGTGTAAGAAGAAGATGGGATTGAGAGGAGGAAAAAAAACATTAAAGAACCCCCCCTGAGGTGTTCTAAAGTGACATCCT
Organism: Pangasianodon hypophthalmus; assembly: GCF_027358585.1. Lineage (NCBI taxonomy): Eukaryota > Metazoa > Chordata > Actinopteri > Siluriformes > Pangasiidae > Pangasianodon > Pangasianodon hypophthalmus. The sequence goes on from NC_069725.1 coordinate 22,247,903, forward strand.
TTCTGCTATATTGTGTTGATGGTTGATGGTGCAGGACTATAGAAAATGAGCTTGGATATTGAGGGAAAAGAGAGATGGAGGGGCGGGAGGATGCTTTCACCCATCTCTCGGACATTTGCAGCGTCTGGTTCGGATTAGCGTCCTCTATTTTTAATATCTCGTAGCATTCTGTAATTTTTTTCATGATGAACGATGTGGTGAAATTTCAAAACGAGGTATGAATAGTGATCAGCGGGTTGTTCTCGTTTGGCCCTGCATCCCTTCCTATGATGATGAGCCATAGTTCAAGGCCCCGTTGAGTTGCACTACAAGACAGCCAACTGGCTGACGGCTTCATCTCAAAAAAACCTACAAAGCTCATCGATTATCTCTACAAACTGGACTTGCTGAATAGGGTTGTCCTGTCAGCACCAAAACAGGCTGGGAATTCATTTCTGGATAAGAGGAAGTGTTAACAGAGCCACATGTATAGTTAAAATACAGATTTGTGTTGCTAGCACGCTCACAATGCACAGTGGATGGCAAGGACTGCAGTCGAACACAATGGACGGCTCTAGAGGGGGAGTTTTCTCACAATGCTGCGGTCTCCTGGTTCTGGTTTTGGAAACGATTCCATGAATCATAACGCATCATGTTCAAGTGTTGCTCCAACTGAAGGCAGCGTTGATGACCAATTCCGAGGTCACTTTTCCAGGAATCAATATCGGTTCGGTTATCCTTGTCTGACACCAAGGCTAGAAATATGAATTATTACTCATAAATACCATTTGCAAGGTTATTATTCTGGTTTGTTCTCTCTGTCTAGTATGTAGAATTTAATATGTGCACATACGAAATGGGTGGAATTCTGCTTCACACAACAAATGTTTTCAATAAAACCTATACCTCCATTTGATCTGTATCCTGGCTTAGTGCAGCACAGTGGCGTGTGTTCTCTTCTCTCTCTGCCTCTCTCGCACATTTTTTCTTGTTCTCTCTTTCCATCTCTATTACGATCAATTCTTTTTTTCCATCTCAGTCCTCGTTCCCATGTCCTGCACTGTCTCACGAAGAATTCATGTGGAAAAGTAAAACATCCTGCAAAGTTCTCTTATGAAGAACGCATCAAAAAAGTCTCTGGTGGTGCATCTCGTTCTCTCGCTCCGTCTCTCAGCATTGCAGTTTCCTCATTGATTTTGACTCTGACCTTCCGGTGACCAGCAGTAAACCAATACGGAGAATGAAACACACCGCAGGGTGTGTTTCTGGATGGATGGCGCAAAATTAAAAAAAAGTGAAAAGAACAGGAAAAGGGGTAATGACAATGGTTTTATAATTAAACGCCACAGGTACTGTTAAGACGAAACAATGTAGACACATGACCCAGGATGGGATGACCAAGGTGCGCTTTGTGTACTTTTATGTACTTTTTTAGGTACTTTTGTGTGCTTTTTTGTACATTTTTTTTTTTACTTTTTATCTTTGACTCACTAAGATATAGTGCACCAGTAATACTCTAATGATTTACTAAAACAAACCTGGACAATTACATTAAGCAGTTGCAGTCTGATGTACGGAGAAGTAACTTGTCATTTCTGTAACTTGTCACTTGTTTACTTGTCAATTCTTTAACTTTCTTTGTTTTTTTTTAATTGACATTTTTGTAATTTGTCATTTCTGGCTGGTTTTTGGGTAAGAGTGCTAATTAATACTTATCTAGCATTACAAAAATCTGCAACTGGAGTATATTAAATATACCTACCTCCATAAAAATACAACTAGTTGGCTAGTATTACTGAGAGTGGTTGTCATTCATGTAGCTAAACATAAATAGCTTACCAGCTAGCAAGCTTTAGAGTCACTATAGTCACTCTACAACATAAAGTGTTGTAATTTCTACATCTCAGGTGCAGGTTCATCTTTATCCCCTTCTGAAAGGCACAATGTGGTCATAGATTTGGGGTTCTTCTACCAATTACCTGTCTCACATAATCCATAAGCCCCTCTGTTCCACAAATACATGCATTATCAACCCGCTTGATTCTGTACGGATGCACTTGAAGGCGCGCACACACACACACACACACACACACACACATCTGGTTTGCTGTTGTCTCGTTATCATGGTGCTGGGCCGCAGCAGGGTGCAGACGCTCTAGTGGCACTCGGCACGGTTTGATGGATGAGTGGAGATTTCTGCCGAACTGAGCGCTGGATTCCTTTCATGAGGCCTCCATCACAACCGCACTACCCATGCCAACACCTGGACCAACACCAGCGGGAGGCTCTCTGAGTCATTTAAACAATTTAATCACAGAATGAATATTGCACAACAGCATACCTAAACAGACAGAAAAAAATAAACAGTAATGCTAAAACCATTCATATAGGATAATTAGGAGTTTACTATTATTATCTATTAAGAAATCAATTTCAGATTACAGCATGGAACTAAAATATCTGTGAGTGTGTTCTATAAGTACACCAAATGGCTGAAGAGTAATTCACCAATGGCACTAATTTTGATTAACAGCATTTTTGAGATTGTTTCTGTGTTGATTTGCTCGTATTGCTTCTCTTCTTCAGTCTTAAAATGTTAATCCAGTTTGGATTTTTGAAATTTTGTATTTCCCCAATGAGTTAACATCGTGCAAGCCACCCTCTTCCGCATACATGTGCTCACAGATGCCAGTGATTGGCTAGTGTCGGTGTGATTCACAGGAGAGAGAGAGAGAGAGAGCGCCTCACCACATATGGCTGTGGCATCATCATCAAGAAATTTATAAAACGTTTGTTATGGCAACAAATTCATAGGCTATAGATAGCTATACATTTTCCTTTATGTTTTTTTTCAGAGAGAGTGAAAGATATAAAGAAATGAATGCATTAAGCTGAATGTGTGTTCTCCTTGTCAGATTATATGATGAAGATTCTCTAACGATAGACCTGTGTTTAAAGAAAATTACTACATTCTGCTTACATCATTAATTAGCGCAATCCAGAAATCATCAGGTGCAGAAAATGGGCTTGCAGAAGCACAAACATTCTTCAAAGTAAGCTTGGGGTAATAAGGAAATTTTTCTGTGTGTTAGCATGTTTCATTTATGCTTTGCTGTACTACCATATTTATAGCTGACCCGATAGCGTATATAGCGTAATTCTTTGCCATCCTCCTATTGGTGGATTTTAGATGAGTAACGTAGCAGCATTCACACTCTGAGATTTTAATCTAAAAAATTCGGAAGCTGACAGAACTTGTAAGCTGTTCTCAGCTGCTTTTGGTTGCAATGAAACAAAATTGGTCAGCAGTTAGCATATTACATTATGCGTACTAAGACCAACGATCTGAACTCACAAACAAAAAAAATCGTTTATGATTTTGTCTGCAAAATCGGACCAAAATCATACAGTGTAAAGCTGACTTTAGAGTGTTTGTGTCTGTCTTAAAGAGTAGCAGTGAAAAAGATGAGGAAAGAAATCTGTGTGTGTGTGTGTGTTTATAAGTGCTGCCTAAACAAACTGTGCTGTCAGAACAGATCTGTCTAACACTGGACCTTGAGCCAGCATCCCCTAAGAGGTATTAAATTGCACTGATGAAGCTTGAGTGGTGGCTATTGATTTTAGCTCAGCGCTAGCGGCTTCTCATCTCTCAGCAGGCGATTGGCCGTTCAAGCTTGATGAAGAACACACTAAAGATATCCGCCACATTCAAAACTTAACAACATCAAACCATCAACACTTCCAGTTCTAAGATCTCCATAATGACTACGTGGGTTAAAAGGGACCCCCAGGTGGTGCTGGTTTTGAGCTACACTGCTCAAAACATTGTGCAAATTTATTGTTGATTAACTGAACCTTAGAATGAAATATGTGCAGATTAATGTGCTCAGTCTTATATGCTATCATTTCTGTAGTAATATATAAAAAAACGCGTGTACTTGTTGCTATGGTGAAGCTTTCTGTGAGTTGTTTATTTTACATTTATAGAAGGAGTCTCCAGTGTCAGTGAAATGTCTTTAGGAGAGACAGATTTGCATTTTGCGGGTTTTCTAGACAATGTGACAAGCTGCATTTTTGTCTCATATTTGCTATAATGTAAGTTATAACAGAAACTATTTTGCTTTGTGAATGTTAATAAAAATTTGTTAATAAAAAAAATTGTAACAGTTGGCAATAAAGAGGAATAAAACATTTTGGGATGTTTTGCTATTGGAAAATCAACTGCCCAAAATCACACCACCATGTCATTGATTATTTTCTTATAAACAGCATGCTCCGTTGCGTTTTATTCCTTACATCACACTTGAATTTAGATTTAGTTAGCTAAAAAAAATTGCTTTAGGCTAATGTATTGTTAATCTGTTAACTGACTTCTAATCAGTAACTCTCCAGGTTTAAAGCCATTATCATGACTTTAAAGTATTGTTTCTTATCACATTTAGGACCAGATCCATATTTTCAGCATAATATTGTACTGCTTTGGAAAAATACTCTCCTGAAAATCAGTCTGATAAAAAAAAAAAAACAAACGGAAAAAGACAATATGACAGTTATAACCAAGTCACATGGCCTAACAAGCCAGGCATTCAATGTTACTGGCAGATACAATGAAGCACATCCATACATGTAAAATCCTATTTCCCAGTTCACATTGTGGTACGTGGATATGGACTGGAATTGGGGTTTTTCCACATGCCCCTCCTGATCATTAAAGTCTAATAAATTCTTTTATTCACACTCTGTATAGTCCAATTTGTTCTGCATAATAGAGCAAATTGGCCTTTTCCTTCCTGTTTAATGAGTTTTTCTTTGTTGAAAAGAAATCGCTGTGGCTGCACATTTCTCCACTGCATCTCCACTGTCATTTTCCAATTCCGATACACTCCTCAAATGACTTATTATTCTGCCCATAAAATGAGGCACTCACGGTTTCCAGAACATTCTTTTATTCTTCAGCTATCTGGAATGCAGGCGTCCCTCAGGCGAAGAAAGCAACAAAGGGTAGACCGCTGACGATCTTTAATAACACTGTGAATCAGCCAGGCAGAGATAAATAATACAATCTCTCATGAACAACAAACCTAAATACAGAATGTAAAGAATGTGCTCAGACAAATCAAAACAAAAAAAAAAAAAGAATGCAGCTTCTGTTTAATTAGACGTGCATTCGAAGGACAACAGGGCTGGTTCAGACCTGAGGCATGGCCAATCACCACACTAGGTCATTTCCCATCAATCAAGCATGAAGAACGCAGGGCTAATTGCCATGGCTAATTACTATCAACAGCTTTATTTTTACACCACATCAACACAGGATCTAAGAAAGCCTGAGGCCTGGCATCTACTCTAAAAGAATGAAGCCTTCGGCCACGTCATCCTTTAGCGATAAACACGGACTGTACATGTCAAGGGTGATGAGGACACAAAGATTAATGAGAGTTGAAAACTTCCAGCATCCGGAGGTTAAATGAGGAGTTGGGTTAACTGAAGGGGGGGCTGCTGTAACTAGGCAAGGAACACCAGCAAATATTCATGGTGTGATGGTACCAACCATCATATAAGCATATAAGACTGACAAGACAGAAGACAAGACCTAAATGTAAACAAAGACCACTTGGAGAAAAAAAACAAAACAAAATGCCATCTCAGCAAGTGTCACACCAGGACCTGGGACCTGGGACTATCTTGACAAAGTTACACAATCTCTCTAAATAACTACTGGACTGCTGCGCTGTGGCTCACTGCTATTGGAGCATCTGCTACCATGCGGTCAGAAAGAAGCTATCCAGTAGAAGCACTCCATTTATTCCATATGCATTCTCACAGATCCAGAACACATCACCTTCGTAATTTCTTTATTGTTTCTCTATGCTTTTAACAGACCCTATAAACGTCTGGACCAATCAGTAATGATCTTATAATCTAGTGCACTGAAAACAAGATCTTGCATTTACTAGTCACTCTTTAAGAGGACTCAGATTGATGACATCAGCAGTGACCACAAAGTGTCTCTCTGTCTTTCCATTGCCTCCTTGAGCCACTGCACCGCAGTCATATCAGCTACCGGTAATGACATGCTTTATACAGGGGAAGTGAATGGATCGAAAACAGAGACCACATGAGACAGTGAGGAATAAAGGAATGAAGGATAGAGCACAAATAGGGAAGCAGATCAAGATTCTTCACATGTGAAATCAGACACACATCCTCCCGTCTATAGCATGGGTAGAATTGATAAATCTCCTTCCATATCAGTGCTCATACCAAACAATCATTTACAGACCCAACATTCAGCAGTAAGTGTGCATCCATCCTTAACCACAGACATGAAGGCTTCAGAATGGGCTGATTTCGTTCATGGGAGTGAGCAGTACATTTTGAAACAAATTAAGAAAGCTGGAAAAATCCATTTTTCCACAATATGATCCTTTAAACAAGCTAGTTGACTATGTTTACTCTAATATCAAGTATGGTATCTGTTACAGTGATTTTGGCTCACTCTTTCTCTTCTGTCTCTCAGCAATTCTGGACGGATGAAGGCAGCGAGTTGGCAACTCTCTCAGCTACGGTGCAATATTAAATGGCTGCTAATGGCTGTTAATGTCCTTTGATGGTCCCTCCACAGTAAGGGCACTGTCCATAAACATAAACTGGACAAAGCCAGCATGGTCATAGTCGGCTGGTGGTGTGTTTGTGTAGGCAGCAGAGAGCTCGGCTCAGCTTGCCTGGATGTGGGTCAGAACTGGGATCATGTGCCCAAAAAAATTCACACAGTGCTTTCAGACATACAGGTTTACTGTAGACTAGAGTCTTGTAAAAAGTTCAAGGCTAGAAAGCCCATGCTTGCTCAGTGCTTGGGTTACAGGTGTGAGTGGGGGGTTTTGGCAAGCAGAAATGTGTGTGTGCATGCATAAGTTTCCAAGACAAGCAAGGGTATGTAGCACACACTGTTTCCAGGGCAGAATGGCGCTTGTGATTCTCAACCAAGCGCTTCATCTCGTTCCTGTTACACAGTCTCTCTAAGACCTTCATGATCCTGTTTTGAAAGGATTGCAATAAAACATAATCATGTAATGGAGCGATAAACTAGGATTTTCCATGAAAACGTCAAAACGTGTTAAAAGAATGTGAATATTATTTGACAGTCCTACATTTGGAACCAGTCCATCACATGGTTCCCCCTTGGTGTTGCTGAGGTTTGAGGGTAAATTATGCAGATCCTAGCTCAACACCGGGAGCTGCTCAGATGGATGGATCGGATGGAGTTTCAGCAGTATTTGAGTGTTTGCAGGTACACTGCCGAATGGCATGACGCAATAAACACGGGGTGTAAAGTGTGAACGTTCCACTGCTGACGCCAGTGGAAACAATTGTGAAAAATGATCACGTTTGCTAGAAGCTGTGCAAGTTATGAACTCGTGCTTTCTTATCTGGAAAAGTGGGGTTTCCAGAGGTCTGCTTTTTATAGTTAAATTAGAAGCCAGTGCCGACTTTCTTTTATTCTCTAACTCTCTAATTTGGCCAGCGTTCATTTCCTGTCTGTTTGAACTGAGGCATCAGTTTTGGCGTTGATTTTCGCCGCTCTTTCACACTTTCCCTTTTTTCTTCGCCAGAGACTGAGAAATGCCTCATTAACCAACAACTCACGCATACGTCATTATTCCCAGGTGGAAATGACATGCATCAGACTTTAACATGGCAACCAGAGCAGTGACCATCCCGTTAGGAAAATATCCAAACCTTAATATATGTCTACGTCTTAGCAAATGAGTTGTTTTTTCACACGCTATAAAATAGTTGTTTTTGGGACGCCTTTGCGTCTAGCTATTCAACTCGCGAAATGACTATGTCCTTTGATAGGTGTTCACGTCAGCCCAATAGGGGAGGGTGTCACCATGTTTAGGCTTTGTCAGCTTGTAAATGCAGCTCTGTCTCCTTCTCCATGTGGCTCCACCAGCATTCATTGCAAAGAAAGAACACCAATCACTTTGACCTCTTTTGCCCATCCAGGGCTACTATTCCATTTGATTAGGAGGTCATTCTTTTCCAGCATGGCTGTTTATCCGCTTTAATTGGTCAACAAGAAAGAAAGTTAAAGATGCATCACCCTCTAACTGCTGGTCATTTCTGCTCTTTTCAGCAACTGTTCTCTTTCTTTTCTGAGGTTCCGGTGGGAATGACTGGCTTAATCACTGTGAGCAGCACCGTTCCGATGAGAATCCCAGCCATATAAGTCTCAGGACTTAATAGATGTCAGGAGACCAATGCTGATCAGATACAACTTCCCCCCCACACACTTACTGCGTTTGGGGAAGAAAAGCAGAGCAGACTAACTGGCAGTTTGATGGCACAAACTTCAAAATGCTGGCTCTTTAAAGGAAAGCTCCACCCTGAAAGACATTAATATGTTTATATTGAAATATTTGTGATGTGTTTAGTGATTCTGGTGCTAATTTATTAGGTGGTGCTGTATTTTTGTTGTTCCTGGTTGTCACAGGGGCATACTGGTCTACAATCTTCACCATAAGTGGTCAAGTTTTGCTGTTAGCCACTAATGAAAAAGAGCAAGTATTGCTTTTCTCACTCACCATTTTCCAATCACTTTCAACTTCATATTGATGAGAAATCCAGCGTACGAGGAGTAGAGATGTTGGCGGACTCAAAGTTCCAGAATGCAATGCAGCTATACAACACAACAGTTGTGCTGAGACTCAGCTTGGGTATTTAATTATTGGTATTAGGTATTAGCTTGGGAAGCTGATTTGTTTGAGCAGAGGGTACAGATGAGGATATGAGAGAGCTGGCCAGACTAAAGGACTAAATCGCTGCTATATCGCTGTCTTTGGGTAATGGTTAATTCCTGCTGGTGCCACTATTAGCAAGTAGTCGAACTGCATTGTGGGTAAGAAGATGATATAATGATTATAAATACTTATCGGCTTCTTAAAATGACAAGTCGATTGCCTCACCTTCAGTTGATCATAATGGAGAAGTCCAGTTTTCTAAAAGTATCTCTTTCTATCTCTTTATTTCTTATCCTTCAAGAAGAAGAAGAACAAAAGAATTAGAGAGAGTTGCATTGATTTTAACCACTGTAGCAATTTTAGGAAACGAGCCCAGTCGGATAGAAGTAAGCGATGAACCTCTGCCAGTCAGCCTTTGGCTCCACTAAGAATTCAACATGACAAATCTTCACTCAGACATTCTTAAGCTGCTCTGGCGGCTGTGCCAGCCCCAGCTTGGCGGTGCTCTGAGTTATGATGTGAGCCGGGTTGGAGCGATACACTTTTTTCCTGCCCGCTCGGGTAAAGACGTGTCATAAATCTATCACAGACATCTTCATTCAGGGAGGCTGCGCATGATGGTTTTATAGGCAGAGGCTTTGAAACAAGGCTGTAAAGCAAGCAGTGGTTATGAGAAACAATGCAAGGTATGTGTGTACAGGCATAGCAGTGTGCCTCTTTTACAAACACTGATATTTTTTTTCTGCTGCTTTTTCCTTGTAAACCATAAAAACCCAACATGTAACTAAGGAACATTTTACCTTTGATTCCATTGCTCAGATTTCCTCAAAGGATCTAATTGTAAGAAAACAAGCTGCAGGCAGATTTCCATTCAACTACATGCAGGAAATGTTGGAAGATTGAAGGAACATCCAGTTTTCCCTACTTGATGTGTGTAAATGTTACGTTCATAACTAAAATGGCTACCTCATGAATCATTCTGACAAATGCAATGCAAGTACAGAGGTAAGATGCTTGAGAGACTAAATTTTGATGAGGGGTCTCGGCTAATTATCACTGGCAAACAACTTTTTTCAATAACGTAGCAATAACAAATTACTTACATTGATCACAGTGAAGGAGTAATGTCTAGCTTCTAAAATTTATTGTGAATGCCATACAAAGGCAAGTATTGAGTTTATTTTAGTTCACATTGCTAGTTTAGTCCAGTGTAAGTGCCTGACAAGTGTTCCTGCTCCTGTGTACATTATAACAAATGGCATAAGTACGCATGCATTGCAGTAACCGGTATTATGTGACTGCATTCATGGGCCCAGTCTATGGTCATTAACGTATGTTTTTTTATGAGGCATTCATGGCCCTCTGGAGACAAAGCTGATGGAGAGCACTCTGAACGGCTCCATTGACTGCGCCAACTGCAACTCCCGGCTAAAACCAACAGCAGAATTACATGCTTTAGTGAGCAAGACTCCTATAAACCAGTCCTGAGAGAATGCTTGGACCCCGGCCCTCGGTGACTCTCTGTCTCAAACTGAGATGGGATGGAGGAAGGGGAGTACTAGGGAATGGGGGGAGGGGGGCTCATGTTGCTGTTGTTTTCTTCTCTGAATACCGCAGCTTGGAAGCGAGGGAAATGCAAACATCATAACTCGGAACCTCCAAAGAAAACAAGAGACAGCAGCTCAGGGTTCGGGACCAACATAAAAGGTTTCACATGAAAACAAATCTCAATTAGTCTCTCAAATTGATACTTTATTTTCCTTGCCAGCTGAAACTGAAGTCAATTAACAGTGAAGCCAGAAGCAGTGGAGCACGGTAGAAAAGGTCCAGTGGGGATTTCCATTCCAAAGCACATGCCCTTTCTTCTTTTCTTATAAGCCCTTGTTTGGGACATTGTCCGAGTCCGTTGGGATGAAGCCCTTTCTCCCTCATTAGGGTCCCTAACTAGCCCTGTTCGAGCTCAACCTCATCTATCAGAGCACCTGATTGTTCTCAAAGCAGCCTTTTATCGGCGTGGGGTAATTTTGCTGTTCCTTTCGGGACCGTGTTCATTTGTTTTTTACCGCTTTGCGACGTCTTTAGGGGCCCTATTAGTGTCTAGCTCTGAGTGTCTCTAAGGGTGATGGAAAAAAATCTGAACCAATTACCTGTTAACCCAAGACAGAGAGAGAGAGGAAAGAAGGAATAGGAGATGGAGAGAGAGAAAAATAGACGAAACGGCGAGGCAATATAAGGTGTTTAAGACATCTCCAGGGATTGCCAGTTTGTGATGAAATATGGCTGTGCAGTTGAAGGTGCTGGGAAGTTCATCTCTGCCTGTCTCACCAAACAGGCCCATGAATTATAGCAGGCAGTGTTGAGGCAGCAGGGGCCTGAGAGGCAGAGAGCATAACCCTGAGAATGGAGCTGCTCGTATTCACCATCGACACTAATTGGTTTGGTTGGCTGCTGTTCCTCGGCCTACACACAGAGGCTCTGTTGAGTTCATTGATCTCAGCCTACATTGGGATGCCTGACTGGTCTTCAAGCTGCACTAGGAAGCTTGATGTGCTGATGCTTTAGATCAAGGTATCAGACTCATTTTAAGTAACGTGCCATGCTACATTACACTTAGTCCCATGAAGAATTACATATTATTATTAGCACATTTTTGTCAATAGTTTATGGCCTAGAGTTTATTGCTTTAGTTTGCCAGAGACTAGCCCTTTTTCAAATCTGTCAGTCCAATTACGACAAGACGATTTTAATTTCGAACACTGCTTCTAAACTCATTTCGGTCGCTGGATTAGAACCTTTATCAGGCTATGTGTTTGACACCATGTGTTTGGATGGTATGGACTGGACTTGGAGGTCCAGTATTCTAAGGATCTAGCTGCACTAATCAGCTAGTTACTTTCTTTATACTGGTCAGTCTAAAGAATTTCTAGCTGTACTAATAAGCTCAGTTTCCAGCAGTATCCTCCTGTGACATCAGTGCAGCAAATAACTGCTTGCCTTTTACGGCAGTAATGAAAATACAGCCCCAGCAACAAATTAGCTCCAGAGTCACTAAAGACGTGACAAATATTTCAATATAAACATAGCCAAACATGGCTAAAAGTATGTGGACACATGACCATCACATCATACGTGCTTGATGAACATCCCATTCCAGATTTAGTCCCCCTTTGCTGTTATAACAACCTCCACTCTTCTGGGAAGGCTTTCCACTAGAGTTTGGAGCGTGTGGCTGTGGGGAATTGTGAGGAGGCCTGGGGCGCGGTCAGCTTTCCAATTCATCCCCAGTGTGCAGTGGGTTTGAGGTCAGGGCTCTGTGCAGGACACTCAAGTTCTTCCACTCCAACCTTGGTAAACCATGTCTTCATGGAGCTCACTTTGTGCGCAGGGGAACAGGTTTGGGCCCTTATTTCCAGTGAAGGGAAATGTTAATGCTACTGCACACAAAGACATTCTAGATAATTGTGTGCTTCTGCCTGTGTGGCAACAGTTTGGGGACGAATCACATGGTCAGGTGTAATGGTCAGGTGTCCACATACTTTTGGCCAAATAGTATATCTGTCTGTTTCATCGTTTTATGTTTTATTTGTCTAAACTAATTACTGAATAAAGAAGGCCACATTAGTTTTTCCTTGATTGCAACCCAGATACCTGAAACATCTTTCTTGACAATGTGGCCTCACCAACAGCTCAACCACACACTTGATTTTGGCAAAAAATGAAACAAAATTCAGGAGCACAGCTAAAATGTTCATTTCAGGGTGAATGTTTCCTTTAATGTTGAACCCAGTTCTAAGTTCAGATTGCAGGTGAACAGTAACAGCACCAGTAATTTTACATCTATTTCTGTCTCCAGACGCAGCATTCTGTGTGTGTGTGTGTGTGTGTGTGTGTGTGTGTGTGTGTGTGTGTACTGTAGTACCCATTGTGTTTAATAGAGCGTGGCAGAACTCTGTGCACGAGAACGCGACTCTAATTAAATCACCGCTCGTTTTCTGCCTCACTGAGGCCACTTCACTGGGCTGTCAGATAATCAGTCGAACCTCTGCAATTACACACTCCCAGCAGACGCAAACGCTACCTGATGGCGGGTCAAATTAAGGACTGGGCCAATTGCTGTGAGCATTTGGAGCAGCTTGGTTTAATTCGTCTGTGTAGGGGGTCGTCATAAACGTAACCTCGGCTAGTTTTACAGAAACGCGTACGCACACACACACACAAACACACACACACAATCTGAACTTGTGTGTAAAAGTGAGAGCATAAAAACACATCTAAACAAATCTAAAAAGGGCTTTTTAGATTTTTAGTATGTGTGTGTCTGTGTGTGTGTGTGTGTGTGTGTGTGTGTGTGTGTGTGATGTCTCCCACCCGCTCAACCTCCTACCCACTGTCAACTCTAATGAACTTTTATTGACTGTGACACTCCAAGCACAGACAGAACGACCCTCTCCCCCACTTCGAAAACCAAGAGTGGAGCTCACACCACACACACCACACAATTCATCCACACATCTGTCCCATAGGGTGGGAAAGGACGTGATGAATGATGCAGAAAGAGTGTCTATTTAGTAAACGTACGTGCCTGCGTATCATCACGGCTCCAATCAAGTGAGAGAGAGGTAGATTCCCTCCATAAATATGCTACACCATCAGTAACTAATCCTATAAAACCTGAACCAAACAATGTTTACATGTCTGGCTGCTATTCCACAAATTCCTTGATCCGGAACCACCTCTTCGATTAGCCGTAATTCCAGCCGTCAAGACCCTTTGCCCCTTCCCTGCCATATTTTCGAGCGTTAGTGCTATTTCCTCACGAACGAACATGGTGCGCTGCTCTCACCTTCCTACATAAATATCAGAGAGCCCCAGGGTCTCGGTGCCTAGTGTTTGTGTAGCATCATCAGTAGAACCCAAAGAGCCACGGATCAGAAATCTGCTCTATTTAAGTCCCGTTACTTTTTCAGTCATTTATAAACCACACATCGTGTTTTGTCTAAGGCTTATCTCGCCAGAGTCTGCATTTAATGCCTATAAGCCTCTGCGGTCCCTCTGGGGCTGATCACAGATCAGTTAATACGCAATTTTAAGCCTCTAAATGAGAGAGGCGGTTCAGGGTGATCGGGGAGATTATTATCAGGATTTTTAGGCCGGAGAAATTCTTAGCAGTTTCCAGAACCAGACAGAGAATGGCCAAGAGGCAGATAACGGATAATCCCATGCACATATATGTTATTTATATATGTATATTTGAATATGAGACCAGCTCATCATGTACAAAATCTGACTCTGGATCAGAATTTAAATTCAGAGACAATTAGATGTATTTCAAAGTGCTAATGTAATGTAAATATATCTAGCAAATACTTATTCTACATCAAGATAATCTACATACACACACACAGGACGATGAGGTGATTTCGTTTTAGTCTGGAGCAGGTGGGACATGTTAAAAAACCACATCAGGAACATAAACGTTAATGAGAATGGCATCCAGATGTGTATTCCCAAAATCCATCTATAAATTATTTACACCAAAATCATTTTCAAATATTATCCATCGCATTTTTTTCACTCATCTATAAATTAAAAAAGAGCACTATTCCATTTTTAAGGACGTAAACTTTATTATTTAAGTAGGGTCCCTGGAGGACTAGTGGTTAGGCCACGGCGCTCTCACTACTGCAGCCCGGGTTCAATTCCCGGCCAGGGAGCTACATGACAGTGCGCTGCCAGTGCCAGTCCCAAGCCTGGATAAAACTTGGAGAAGGTTGCGTCAGGAAGGGCATCTGGTGTAAAAACTCTGCCAAAACAAATATGCAGACCAGTGATCTGCTGTGGCAACCCCTAATGGGAGCAGCTGAAAGAAGAAGAACAAGCTTGATTATTTAAGTGTATTTTTTTTTATTATTTTAATAAAATAATAAAGCCAATTACATCTACTCAATCAAACCTACTAATCAGAAACCACAAAAAATCAGAAATCACAAAAAATCAGAAATCACAAAAAAAAATAATAAAAAACTATAATCCAAGCAGATCAGCCATAAACATCTGTGCCAAATAATTATGTTAAATATGTTTATTTTGATTATTTAAATTTTCAGTGTTTCAGTGTTTAATTATTATATGATATATTCATAATTATAATTTATTACAATTGTAAATTTTATATATATACATATATGCTATTAAAATGGTAAATAATGACCTTATTATTTATATTGTATGTACATTCTTATTCAAAATATTTTTCTTAATTTCTTATATTTATTTATTTGTTAGATATTTATTTTTGAGTTTTTTTTATTTAACATTGTCTTTTGGTGCAACTAGTGTTTTTATGTACAATATTCTATTAAACTTTTGTGAAATTAATAGTGCACAATTGCAGAAATTGAGTGGGATCAATAGAAAATATAAAGTGAAGCCCTGTAAACAAGGCTGCTAATGCTCGAGTTGACCTCTGACCTTTTCCCTCTCTCAGGGCCAGCAGGGGCAGAAAATGGCTTCCATGAAGGTCCAAGAGGCCCTGTGACTTTTGAGCTGAGCGTTTGTTGGTTGGACGGTAGGTTAATGGCGACCTGTCACTTGTCGTCATCTTCGATTACGAGAGCAAGACGCTGTATTTGTCCTTGTTTATTAGTTTGCCATGCGCTGAGGTGATCTGCGTTTCATTACACACTTTCTGGAAGCGATCCATGCCAAAGCTCACTACCACGCACTCACACACCTACTCACAATTCTCACATTTCTGAAAATAGGCCTGTGTACGGATTTCCGTCAGACACGCTCGTATGTTTTGGTACTAAGCAGAGCTACATGCTTTCACAGTGGGCTGAAGAAGAACAATGTTCTGGAAGCAATCTGGTGTAATTTCGGTGTATGTTACACGAGCATGAAAAACATCTGAAGATCCATGTTTCATCTGATTCAACTCTCGCCAGTGAGAACATGCGTTGTGTCAAAGTGCCAGTGCGTTCAAAGCATTCAGCGTAATGCTAGTTCCAAACCGTTCCTGGTGACGGAGGCCTACGGTCTGTCGAGATTAGCATTTACATCCGCGAAGCTGTGTTTCATGAGAGACGAGGTTTATACGATGCCGTGTGCGAGCGATTGAGCGTGAGGGTGCGGAATGGTTCCTAGCGCTGTGTAAAAGACCACAAAGAGGCCACGCTGAGGTCATAAACCAAGGGTGGGTCATGAACAATGTGAAGCTAATAAGCTAGCAGAAGTCTTAAGGTCGTGAGGAAAGAGAAAAGCCTGGGGCGTGAACTGTGCTGACATGCATGGGGTTAAAATCCTGGCAGAAGTGTGAGGTCGTAAACCAGAGGTTAAGAGTCAGCAATATGTGTGAGGTCATAGCATATGGACTAAGATTTATATGTTTATATTGAAATATTTGTTGTTTGGTGCTGTATTTTCATTATTCGGGTGAGAATTTAGCAGCTGTGTCCCACTCTGACATCACAAGAGGACATTGTTATTGCTAGCAGTTACAATGCCGTTTAATAAGAAAAGCATTTCAACAATCTCACACATAAGTGGTAACAGTCAGGGTTCACTCTGAAAACTTTGGTTAACAGCTTCCTACATTACCCACAATGCCATTTGACTACCTGATGATAGTTGCACCAGTGGGAAATTATTTCTACCTAAAGAGATCGATGCGGCGGCACTTTAGTCCTTTAGTCCAGCTCTCTCACCTCCTCATCTGTACACTCTGCTCAAAGCTTCCAAAGCTTCTACTTTCATGCTGTCAGCACCATCATGCTAATCATCTCATAGACCTCTAACTAGCCGAATCAACTGTAGTCCAACTTTGAGTCCAACGTTTGCTCCACTACTTGTACAAAAATACAGCACCATCCAACAGATTAGCACCGGAACCACTAACACATCAGAAATATCTCAATAGAAATGTACTTAATGTGTTTCAGGGTGGAGTTTTGCGTTAACTTCCATGACAAGGTTCATATTTAGTTCTTTAGTTGCATTTGAACAATACTGGTAGCATTTCTGCCTTCTCGTGGTGGTAAACTGCACTGCCAAGACACGACATAGCAACGACATAACAACCAGTAATTGTGTTTAGTTGAAATTTTCACTCAACCTTTAAGAACGAAAATGACTTGCTTGAGAATTACTGTACTCGAGTGCCATATACCAAAATGATTCAATTATTTCAGATTTGCAGTCAGGATGTGGTTCCTGTCTCAAACCTAAACCAGATTTTGGTGCATTCGATTTCTCAAATCCGATAAAATATCAAAGGGACCGTGTTTTTCATTCTTTTTTTTTCTTTTTAGAAAGAGCTAAATGAGAAAAACATTTAAAGAAAACAAGCCAACGATGACCCGCCGACTGCTCTGCTTCATACCCACGTTCATGTTGAATTCAGCGTATATGACCTGCGGACTTGTAGATCTCCAGCGATATCCTTCGATTAATCCGACTTTTTGAAGTTCACATCTTGCCATTTGTCTCACCTGTGTGACCTCTCTCGGTTCATTCGTGTCAAACCTGGCCCAGATTGCATCCAAAGCAAATTCATTATCTCAGGATGTGACATCAGGGGGTCGGCCTCATGGAGTTATTTAGCACACGAGTTGATCGGATCGTGCGTCGCGTTTGAAGAAGATTGGACAAAGATTGAAAGAGCATGACTGACAGTGCCTGGACGGAGTTAGGAGCTGTGAAGAGAGCAGGTATGGAGAATCATGTTTCCTTTTTTAAGGCTTAACCACAAATCCAGTTCAGTTCTTTCCACTTACAGAGCTGATATTTGATATGCAAGAATGTTATAACATTTACAGTTGAAAATCCAGAATAGTCTTGATATAGTCTTAAGACCTTTTTCTAATTCCTTCATTTAAAAAAAAGACATAAAAGTCTGAAAGGATGTAAAACCTTATTTCTGTCACATTAACGTTAAATTTTATCATTTCCAGATGAACGTATCCTGTATACTTTACTAAAAAAAAAAAAAAGCAATAAATGTCATTCTCGATCCTGTTACAGACTCTGGCGCTCTGAGGCAGGTCCCTTGCCCTCGTATCTCCAACACTTTATCTTTCACGAGTTCAGGAGTACAGCTGCAACACACTGCCATCTAATGGAACATCTCTAAACCCTCAGATGAGTTTCTTCTCTCAGCCAGGAGCATCTGATCTGATTATAGGGACGTTCTGTTTCCTAAAGGTTACGTTGGAGCAAACTGCATCTCAACTTGACTTTTTTTAACGTGGTTTTTCTCCTTTCTGGCCACAATACATAAACATCATACGTTAAATAATCAAACGCTTCAGCTGTTTTCCATGGACTACACCAACACACATTGTGCTCACACACACGCACACTACAGTGTAAACCCATATGAGGATGGGTTCTCTGTTGAGCCTGGTTCCTCTCAAGGTTTCTTCCTATCACCATCTCAGGGAGTTTTTCCTTGCCACCGTCGCCCTGCTTGCTCATCAGAGACGGCACACACACACACTTCACTTTACTTTTGTTTGTGTAAAGCTGCTTTGAGACAATGACCTTTGTAAAAAGCGCTATACAAATAAAAATGAATTGAATTGAATTGAATTGATTCACATTATTTAACGAAACATTTTCACATGTGATTTATCCATATACAGTGCATGTGTTTATTTTAACATTGATTCATTTATTTGTGACTTTATATGTGACTTGAACACAATTTTCATATGTTACGCATATGTTATTTTTCACGCGCACGTTTTTTTTCCCCCACAGGTGATTTTTACACGATTAAATTTTTTACATATAAATCTTTCTAGTTCAGTGCACGTTTTTCTTTATTTTAACATGTACTTTTTCCATGTTATTCATTTACTGCATATTCATGTGATTTTTACACAACTTATTTTTTCACATGTAGTGTTCATGTATTTTCATTTTCATGTGTGCTTTTTCCCCACAGCATTCATTTAATTTTACCTTATATTCCTCCCCACATCATTTGTTCATGATCTCTCATGGTTTGTTTATTTTCTTATATTATATTTCTTATATGTTAATTTTTCATATGTAGTGTGTTTTATTGTGATTTTTTTTCCACATAATAAATTTACTTTCATGTTATTTATTTTTAAAATGTTGAGCATATCTCTTTATTTTCACATTTATTTTTTTTACCTTATGGTTCGTTTATTTTCATGTGATTTTCTTCACATAATTAATTTATTTTTCACATGTGTAATGCACGTTTTTATTTTCAAGTGTGATTTTTATGATTAGTTTATTTTCCTGTGATTTTTCACATGTAGTGCATGTTTTTTTTTCAAATGTCATTTGTACAAATGATTTTTCATTTAATTTCACATGTTTTTTTTTTTCATCTCATTTGTTTTCACATATAGTGCATGCATTTTTATTGTCACATATTAATTTTTCACATAGTGTTTGTGGTTTTTTTTTTCCAAAGCAATTTTTTTTAAAAGACTTATTTCTTTTGAGATGTTAATTTTTGAAATGTAAGGCATGTCTTTTTATTTTCACATGATTTATTTATTTTCACTTGTAGGGCATACAGTTTCATTTTTCAGATATGATATTCTAACACTATTAATTTATTTTCACATGTTCCCATATTGTTCACATGATTTTACAAGTTTTTACTTGAATTCACATGTGCAATTTCAGGGCATTCCCACCTCGCGCTCATTGTTCCCGTGACAGGCTCCGGATCCACCGCCACCCTGACCAGGAAAGATTGAACCTCACGTGTTTTTCACATATTAGTCGCATAATCACATGTGAAGTGTATATGATTTCTCTGTAAGATGTGTACACTGGATGGCCTTGAGCATGTCTGTTTGATATTAAATGGAGGTTGCTGGAAGGAAAAAAATGTCTTTTCATAGCTGACAAAAGCCATGCAGGGAGGTCTGTCATTTTCTTGGCATTTTGGCTTTTTGTTGCAGTGTAGAGACGATGTCGCACCACCCTGGACAAAAAGCATCAGGCGTCTGGCACTGCCTCTGTAAACAGCAGTTCTTTAGCAACACCGAAGGCGAAACAAATCAGAAAGCAATGGCACACTCGAGAGCAGTGAATAAACCACCAAGTTTCAAAGGCCCAGAAACACCAAACAGTTTGGATCAATAGGTACGCCAGCCAGTCTGGAGTTGTCGCATCGGCCCATTTCAGTTCCAGAAGCTTTAACGGAGGCTGTAGATTCAGTTCCACTCCTGTAAAACATGATGTGGATGATTCATGGCTGGCATGTTGTGGCTGTCTTCAATTGGACAGAGGCCAAGCTTTCTTACTGTGCCATTAAACCTGGTGATGTAGACTTGAAGTAGTTCCACTTAAGATCCAAACAGCCATGTAGAGCCATGCAGAGAAGAAGAAACACACATATTGGCATGTGTGGACTTGTTTCTGCCTTTTTTTATTATTTTTTTTTTTTACAGGTAATGTCAATTCAGTCTAGGGTATTAGCATCGTTCTTCCACAGCACATTGGAAACAGAATGATGGCTAACCAACTTCCATTGGAAAATTGGTAAAATTGGAAGAAAGGAGCAAGACGCAAGCCATTAGAATCGATCCTTCCTACAAATCAAAAACATTCACCAGGTCTTCACTGGAATCCATTCCCCAACTTTTTTACTCAAGCAAAAGAGCAGTTACTCACTAAATAAATCTGGTAATAGTCCTTCAGCTAAAGAAGAAAACTATAAACTCTTATTAAAGTAAACATACAAGAAAGACTGAAAATATGAATGGTAAATTAATGTCTCTTTGAACTGAGGAATGTGGAAAAACATTAGCTAACATTAGCTAACTAACAACAGAGTTATTCCTAATCTCTGATATGTTAGATAGCATGATACAAACAAGATGAATGCTAATAGCTAGCTGTCACCTCTGTGATAAATACTATAGATTACAGCGACGGATATTAGGTTTCATTCTCACTATGACATTTGTTAAAGTTTAGATTTGTTACGTATTTAGATCATAAGCCGTCTGATGCTAAAATGTCACCACCAATATATGATTTTAGACAAATGTAGTGAGTTGAAAGTTTTTGTTTGACATGGAGTAAATAAAAGTCAAAAGTATCAGGGGAAAGAAAAAAACAGATACAGAATACACATACTTTGGTACTTCCCATCACGAGTGGAATCTTGAATCATTTTGCCTTTAGCACCAAAAACTGAAATTGAAAATTAAATGAAACATAAAAACCCCCTGAAACTATGACCTCTGTGGGATTCTGCACCTGTTCTGGTCTCAAAGCCAACTGTCCACGTCTGTTTGGGCAGGATACACTGTTCCATCTCTGAAATAAACTTCACACCCAAAAACAAAGATTTCACACAGTCCACTTCCAATTAGGAAACAGCCCCGGGCCCCTGAGGGACTGTTCGCTGCGTAACCTTTCTTAAGACTGAACAGAGCAAAGCCGACGACTCGGGGTGAAACCACGGAATGCTGATCAGCCAACCAGAGGCTTCCTCTTCATCAAAACTGATTTATATCACAGCCAATCAACTTTGCCAGTCCCCTGGTTGACATGAGCAGTGCTGGGAACCAAAACATATGAGCTTTTTAGCCAGTAAAATCACTAGCACATGGTTCGAAGGGAGAAAACATGCAAAACAATCCTGAACTCTGAGACCTTGCGGGAAAAAGAATATAAATAAATAAAGTGTATGCTAATATATAATTTTACTTTATGTGAATAACGTATTAAGTATGAGTGTGTAGGTGTGTCAAGTGTTCACTGGAATTATGTTATGTCTAGTGTGTGTCCTCAGCATATAAAGCTACAGTGAGCTCTTTGTGAAGCATTTATGCCGCAGCCGTGAAACTTTGGCATTAGTTATTCAGCAGTCTCCAACTTTATGTCAGAAATCAGGTACCGTGTTTATCTACATTAACTTCCTTAGCTAGAAATATGCAGGTGTATTTACCTGCCTGCGATGAAGGCCAGCTCGTTGAGCCAAGTATTATCAGAGTGTTCTTCAGGCTAATGATTTGTAGCTGTTTGCTTAAGGTTCGTGTTATGGCTGGAATCAGGAATGTGTTGTCTTTTCATTCCTTTAGTTGTGTTTGTGACCTTAGAACTGATGTTTTAATGAAAACCAATCTTTTCTGACTCAAAACCCTGATTTTTCTCATGGCTATGTTTGTGCTTTTCTTGACATACAGTCTACAAGAGCACTACTTCACGGCTAGGTTTCATTTTCAGCATCCACATCACATTATTTGCTGTTAACAAATATTTTAATGTTTAAATTTTGTCTAACCAAGTGAAACAGCACCACTGATGGTCATAAGAAAATACACAGAATGTTATGGATAAGCGAGAAGCGAGGATGAGGCTGATTTCTTTCTAGCCCAGACTGTAGTTTCATGCAGCATATCAGTAACAGTCATGGCGTGTGATTAAACAAAGTGACACGGCCACTAGATTTGATCTTGCAATTGCGAATTTGAATCCTGTTGATGCCACAGCTAATTTGAGCATTTGGCTCTCTGGGTGGGAGGAATGGCATATTCTCTCTCCCCTGTCCCCTAGTGTCAGAGTGACACTAGCCAATCATGGGCATCTGTGAGCTTATGTATGTGGAAGAGGATCGAATGTGTTACGCTGCATGAACAGCTGTTCGAAGTGATGTAGTTGGCAGTTGACTGTCTTCATGGGTCTCAGAGTTGTCGTATGATAGGGGAGAGCTGGGTGGTGGGCGGAAAATGGCAGATGACCAAGTTGGGGAGAAAATAAGGGAAAAAACAAGAGAAAGAGTTACAACTTTTCCGTTTACCGTGTTTTGTATTTGGAGGAAACAAGCCCTGAACCTGGCATTGTGTTCTCATTGTCGTTGATGAGACCTTATGATATAATGTATTACTCAAACATGATAGTTTCACTGTCAAGCTATTGATAAATATTACATTTTAGCCTCATGACCAGCCGTCACTGCTCTTAGTGCTTATGGCAGTGGCTTTTGGAACGTGTGACTTTATGTTAAAATGATTAAACGAGCTGTGGGAGAGCAGTTGGCTGCCCTTGGCGCTCCCGGGGCGTGATGTGGGGGTATTAGCACGCTGAAAGAGTGATTTACGCAGTCCTCTCGGAGCAGTATATTAAACTATACTTGGCTGCCAATTTGTGGAATGATGCAGGTGTCGCTGGGAAAGTGTGAGGTGAGCTGGACAAACTCAATGGCCCCATTCTGAACTGAACTTGTGCAGTAAAGAAAGTGACATTCTGAGGACACACATTCACACACACACACACACACATAATCTAAAACAGGAAAACTGCTTACAGAAGCAATTGCGTGAAATGAATATGGTAGACAAATGCAAACTTCCCATGTTTATGTTTATTTTCAAGAGTCATAAATTAGCTCACAAATTTAGCATAGTTAGATAGATTCTCATCCTCTTGCTGAACATAATTCATAAAAATATAAACACGAATGAAGAGGTTCTTAAAAAGCACAAGCAAATGTTCCATCTCAGGCTGGGAGTGTACATGATGAAGTGTTCACAAAACTCATCAACCCAGACAAGATTCCCAAGCTCAGAGGTATCCAAATATCCTTATATTTAGTCAGATGGTAGCATCACAGAGTTCCCTTGCTATGTTGAGTCTTCACGTTTCAGATCGCGGGCCCAGGAATTAATAACCACAAACTGTGTGAGATTTGCTAATAAACTATAGTAGGACTGTTATAAAATACTGAGTGCAGGATAGAAATGCTGTCTTGGGATGTTTCTCAGTTATTTCCTGCTTCATAAAGTTATAAAACCTCATCTGCAACCTATGGTGGAGTAGCCTACATATACGGGGACAGTGAGCTCTTATTCAGTGATTTACAGCCAAGGCTCCAGACAAAAAAAAAAAAAAAAAAAAAAAGATGAACACAAATGGGCTAACAATCATGATACAGGCTCACATTACATGTAAATTACAGATACATGCTATAAATACACAACAGCCAATATAAATAAATAATTACAAAAACTCATACTTTTTGAATTCCAACCAAATATTAGGCTAGCAAACTTCGTACAGCTCACTCCCTAAAATAAAATATGCATGGAACTAATTTAGTGTGTCAGTTATCTCAGATTATTATCTCAGATCATGTGAGATATGTAAGATGTGAAAAGGCATTGAAAACTTGAGCACAGAAAAAGTCAAGATTTCTATCTGTTTTGTTTCTTGTATACCTCGACAGTTTTCAAACAATTAAAATGTTGTTTTTTTTTGTTAAAGAAAGACATGATATACTTATTTCCCCTCTGGTAACAATATGGTATTACTACCAAGATTTGTTAAGATGCTAATCTATGATCTTGCCTTGCTCTTCTTTTATATCAATCTGACGGCCTTTCTCTGTTTCATTTTCATTCTCTTGCTCTCTTGGAAGTATAAATTATGCCAATCCAATTTTTTCCCAATCCAAGGCCTGCAACATCACACTCTACTGATGGCTCTGTTTACAACCATCAGAATCATATGCTAATGATTTCCTCAGCTAATTTTAGTGTCTGTGGTGTTCTATGAAAAGGGAGAGACACAGATATCTGTCAAGCCCAAGATGCAGTAGATGATATAGGGTGTGAGAGGCCACATAAGGAAAAAGTTCAACTAAAAGATGTGCATTCCTGGTATCCTACCTGTTATAAATCAAGCCAAGGACTCGAGCCATCAACAGACCAACAGGAGCTGCAGGCACAAGCCCTGGGCTTGAGAAATTAATGGTTAGACAAAGAGGTAGTTAGATGGAGGGATGAGAGAATGGATGGATAGATGGATGACAGCCAGTGGCCTTGTTGAGCTGAGCTAGTATATTATCCGTAGTTCCTCTGTGCCTTCTGTCACATTCCTCCAGTAATCTATGTAGGAAAAAAGAGCTATATTTATGAACTGTTTACAACAGGCAGACTCCTCCAGGGAGTGTCGTATCAGTCATTCTCTCTCACTCTCTCTCTCTCTCTCTTGCTCTCTCCAGTAGTGTGATCATACCTAAACAAGAGCAATCAAGGCCACCTCACCTTTAAGGGAATGATGAATGGAATGCCCCGTCTTGCATTACAAGGGCTGTATTTCTCCTGGCTGTAAGTCATGACTGTCTTCCTCAGTCAGGAACTAACCAGAAGCAAACATTCTACTTCAAGTTCAAGGTTATGTGATTTTTTAAAAACCTCTCATCAATACCTAATCCACCTGTTATCTATAGCTCACCTCCACCATGGCGCCAGTGGAGGTTTCATATCCACACACATCATGTTTTTCTTCCTTGGACTCTCTCTCCGATTTCTTTCAACCTTGTACACCAGGTCTACAACACCCTCCCATTATCTCAGTAATTATGTCTACTGTAGGCTATCTGAGGCCCTGTAATGTAAAGTGGCAGCCGACTTTGGGATTGTTTTTTGAGCTTTCATGGAAAGGTAGGAGGCTGCATGGTGGTGCAGCAGGTATTGTTGCTGTCTCAAAGCTCCAGGGTTCCAGGTTTGATCCTAAGCTTGGATCATTGTTTCCTGTGTCTGTGTGGGTTTCCTCCAGGTTCTTTGGTTTCCTCCCATCTACCAAAAATATGCCGGTAGGTGGATTGGCTAATCTAAATTGCACCTTTTGTGTCCCATCTAATGTGTATTCATGCCTTGCACCCAGTGTTCCCAGGATAGTCTGTATCCACTGTGACCCTGACCAGTGTAAAGCATTTACTGAAGATGAATGAAAGGGTAGGAGTAAATCTGTATTGATAGAAGGGAGAGTGGATGGATGGATGGATGGGAGAACAGGGACATGGACTAATTGGAAAGTACATTTGGGACTTCTTACTGGACTTTACGGCCTCTACTGAACTACATCTCTGCCATGAATCCAGTGGAGGTTTCACATACACACATCTCTTGTTTTCCTTTCATGGCTTCACCAGTTTCTTCCAAACTTATACACCAGGTCTACAATATCCTTCCATTGTCTCAGTCATTCTGTGTAATCTACTGTAGGCTTTCCCCAGCCCTGTAATGTGAAGTGGCAGCTCATTTCAAGATTGATTTTTAGGCTTTCAAGTAAAGGTAGGGGAAGATCTGTAATGATAGAAAGAAGAGTGGATGGATGGATGGATGGATGGCAGAACAGGAAAGTACAGTTCGGAACTTCTTTCTGGACTATTGTGCCTCCATGGAACTTCACCTCCACCAGCATAAAGCATTGAGAGATTTCACATCTACACACATCTTGTTTTTCTTTATTGGATTCTCCGATTTCTTCCAACCTTGTACACCAGGTCTACAACACCCTCCCATTGTCTCAGTCATTATGTCTAATCTATCTTAAGCTTTCTGAGGCCCTGTAATGTGAACTGGCAGCTCATTTCAGGATTGTTAGCTATTAGTGGAATGCATGATTACTAAGCTGGCTGTTTGAAGTCTGCAGCCTTTGATGGTGGGTCTGTTTGTGTCAGTTTATCCTCACACTAACCAGGTGCCCATGAGATCCTTGAAAGAGTAAATGTCAGGAGGCTTGGCTTAAATTATGCCCAATCATAGCAGCATACAGGGCCAATTTTTTTTTTTTTTTCACTATTTTCACATCAAGTCTCATAGTTCATTCTAACACCATTTGGATAGCGTGGCAAGCACTCCCTACCACAAGACAAATATTGGTATTACTATGAGATGTTCATTTGTTTAATAAAAGAAAATTCTCTTTGAGAGTTTTGAGACATTGCATGATATTCCAACATCCATAATTTGCAACATTTGTCCCTCTGAAGCTTTCAGAAACATGGCCAGGTTTTAATCAGATAAGAAATCAGAGAAAGTCATCACTTCCCTTTATGGGATATTTGACCTGAGGCCTTAGACAGCAACAATGACCTATGACTTATGACAGCATATCACGCGAAACTCAAACCCATGTATCTTTTTACTGCATTCTATTCCTTACAGACTGACACACCTCTTATATTTTGAGGTCCCGGTGATCCCAGAAGACTAAGCTGTAGTTTAATTTATGATTTAAAAAAGCAGAGATAATCACGGTGAAGTGTGGTGGGGGGATTGCGTCTTAAATGACCAAAGCACTTTATGTTTACGGTCTTCTGATCCAAGGCAGACGAGCAGACTAAACCGTTCTTAATTTTACCCAATGCGGTTTTGGTTAAGGTTTCATGCGCGGACTCAAGCAGAGATCGGCATACCAGGAAGCATGATGAGGCTATGACTTTGAAAAGAGAGACAGGGAGGAAAGGAGGGGTTTATGGAGGGGGTAAAGGTTGAATTAAGTCGAAAGTGTCACTGTAGGAGTTTCAAGGTGCCCAAATGGAGCCAATTACCACACAAAACCTCTTTCTTTAAGCCTGGTGGAGGGAGGAGGGGGTTTGAGAGCAAGAGGGTGTCAAAGACAGGCCATGAGAAAATGAGAGAGACTGCGGAAAAAACAAGGAACTAACGGAAAGAAGCAGATGCAGAGTTAGAAAAAAAGAGTAAGATGAATATTTTAATAAAAGAGGAGAGTACAGTACTGGATGATATCTAAAATGTATTAATGCTGTATGTATGATATCAAAAATTTATGTAGTGCTGCATGTGTGAGTGCGTGTATGTGTGAGAGAGACAGAGTAAGGGCTCTGTGAGGTTAATTCCTTGAGGTGAAGTTCCCTGTGGTAAAGCTCAAGGGACGCAATGTTTATTTGGATTGAAATCTCCTTCATGTAGCACAGCCAATTATCACTGGAGGAGATGATGGCCCTGTTATGAATTCCTCTTTCTTTCCTCCTCTTGTGTTTTTTCTTTGCCATTTCCTGGACTCAAAGGCCCATGACAGACAGCACCGTGTGAGTTTTTGTTTCTCCTGCTGTCCCTCCATCCAAGTTCATTTTCTCAAAGGGATCACTGCCAATGACCTCACCGCTGGGCGCCAATCAGAGCAGGACATATGATAGCAAAACACATTCAGCTCCTATTACTGCCAAGGATGGAAAGATCGCTGAGCTTGATGAAGGGATCATGCCACTATTTGTTTTAGCAGTGGTACTTTTGGATCTCCAGGTGCGTCCTGCGTGACATTTGAACTGGTCTAAGCTAATCCATTTAGTTCGAGCTGGGTCAGTGTGCTATGTGAATACAGTTACATCTTCAGCAGTGGGGTCCATGTTAAAAAAAAAAGAACTACTGCTTATTACAATTATTATATGGATGGATGGGTGGATGGATGGAAGAACAGGCCAAGGACTGAGTAGTTTAAAGTGAGTTTTTATGACTTCTGTTTGGGTCTTTAAGTTTTTATGCAGATGTAAATTGAGAGCTAATCTGATAGATTGGATGAAGCATAGATGGACTGGGTTGAAAGTGGATTTTGTGACTTTTCATTGGGTGTTTTGAAAATGTAAAGGAAATGCCATCTTTAATGGAGCGAGAGAGGAGGGATGGATGGATGGATCAACTGCAGATCCAAGGACTTATTTGAAATAGGATTTTGAGATTTCTGATTGTGTCTTTAAGCTTTGATGGAGAGATAAAGGGAAAGCTATACTGATAGCTGGGTGGATGGATGGATGGATGGATGAATGGAAGAACAGGCCAAGGACTAAGTGGAAATTACATTTTACATCTTTCTGGGGGATTGTATTGAATTCACAGTATTGACATCTAAAAGCTAGATTTGATAAATTATAAAAGAAGACATATTGCATTGTTTTACTCGAAAGTCATGATGGGTTCTTTAAGCTTTTATGAGATGGGAGAATTGGTGAGTAGATGGATGAATGAATGAATGAAGCACAAAGTTGAAAACAGATTTTTTTCTGGACAATTTGGCCTCCCCACTTTGTAGTCCTGATATCAGACATATATAAAGGTCATATATATATATATATATATATATATATATATATATATATATATATATATATATATATAATGTGTGTGTGTATATATATATATATATATATATATATATATATATATATATATATATATATATATTTGAAATGTAACATGTATTATTTCTCTGTTGTAGCTGGACTACAAATGAGCCTACCTGCTTTAACACAAACTTCTGTCTTTACTTATTAACAATTCACTTTGTTTAGCATGCCTGCCCCCACACATTTCCGAATTCCCCCTATAAACCTCCTTTAAACACCTCTGTCATATTGTTACTGGCAAATCGTTGTCTAGGCATTTCCTAGGCTCCATCAGCCACACATATTGATGGATGCAGCCAACATCTGGGGCTGTGATTATGTGTAATATGTTCCATGCACAGCCAGCGAATGGTGTTTTAAAGGGAAGGGGAGCGGGAAGAAGCTTGGCCTAGCGTCAGCTTGCCAATCCTGGGGGATCAGGCTTGATTTTTCCCCTTTAGCTCTCATTAGCCCGGATAGGTGGAGAGAATGGCTCGGAGTCAGCAGTGTGATCCAAGGCCAAGAGCATGTAATTTTCAGTTGCCTGAAATGAGACGTATACACACACTGACTTCCGCTATCAAAATGTCTATCCTGCTGTTTTTTGTCTGCTGACAGAACTCATGTGCTGGTTTTAAATGGATGCATAATTTTGGAAGAAATATGCATCCAATTTCCACTTAGTGCAGGAAAATACACACGTTATAGGTTAAGACAGAAAGGGAAGAGAGGATAAAAGAGCGGAATTACAGTTTATTCATTTGATCAGTCTTTCAGTTCACTTTTATTTGTAAAGTACATTTAACAATAGACATTGCTGCGAAGCAGCTGTACAGAAATCCAGATGTAGTTTATATTTAGATTGCTAATGATCAAACCAAAGGCAACTGCGGCAAGGAAAAACTCCCTGAGAAGACATGAGGAAAAAAACTTGAGAGAAACCAGACTCAAAAGGGAACTCTTCTGGGTGACACTGGATAGTGGGATTATATCATTACATCATTTAATCATTACATTATACAGGTGTAGAAGAGTAAAGACAAACAGTACTAAGTTGAAGACCTGAAAAGTCTAGAGTCCACCTAGAGCAGCAAAATCTTTATTAGCATTATTTGTAAATGTATTTCTAATACAGGTCCACCTATAATATACCTATACATACCGTTTATATATATATATATATATATATATATATATATATATATATATATATATATATATATATATATATGTATATATATATATATGTGTGTGTGTGTGTGTGTGTGTTTGTGTGTGTGTGTGTGTTGGAAACCCAGCTTTTAAGGGATTTATTTCAACCCCAAAAGGCATTCTGTGTGTTCCTTTAGTTTTAGGTATGGAGGTTTGGACCAATTACACTCCGTTATTTCACAAGAATGAGTAAAACAAGTAGCAGCTCTTTAATTATGTGTTGCTAGATGGTAATATCATAGTAAAAAGATTTATATAGCCATATTTCACTATCCCTGTATCCCATAAGTATCTTTAATGTAAAACATGTAAAGCATTAATGATTATTGATGTTACCCAGACATTTATGATTTATCCATCTGTTTGTTTCTGGGAAATGGTTCTAAGGTCATAATACGTATAAATCTGTGTAGACAATTTGCCCATGCAAAATACCTTGTGATTGCGATGTGGAATTTTTGAATCCATCACGTTTCTAAATACTGTCCAACTGCACTTTTGGTCAATCATTATATTTCCATTTATTTCCTAAATAATTACCTGTTATTTAACTGAAATATTTAGGTGGAGATAGATGTAGCAAGCTATCAACAGTTTCTGTTAAGACTGAGAAAGTCACAGAAAATAGAGGGTTTGCTTGCAGGAAGTGGAGGATTTACCCGCAGGAAGTGGAAACTTCGATCACCTTAAATGAGCTTCTGCCCCGAGTTTGATATGATTTATCCATTAAAGCCTCAATGCCTATGGTTTCCCTTCAGACGATTCCTGCCATGTCTGAGAACCTCAGCAGATCCTTTTGGCTGTTCTTACAGGGTGTGAGTTGAGCCGCTGGTGATTTGCGTGTGTATGTGTGTGTGTGTGTGTGTGTGTGTGTATGTGTGTGTGTGTGTGGGAGTGGTGCGGCTACTGCGGCTGGGTGAACTGCTCCATGGGAAAAGCTGCACGGGAAGTGTTCCTTAGGGTCACCTTAGTTGTAAAAAGAAAAATGTCTGGAACACAATTAAATGCTTGAGTCACTTTGATAACAACAGCTCACAATGACTTGCTTGTGTTCATTATTCTTTATTAGTTTCTTTTGCATGCATTACTATATTGGATGCAGGGAATAAAACACTCTGTGACATGCGGTTTTTAGGAAAATAATCAACGACTGGGTGGTGTGATGCAGCATAACACAATAAACCTCAATCACACAACAACACAATCAACCTCTAAGTTGATTATTTTCCTTTAACACCCTACCATAACAAATTTTATATTTATTAAAGAACAGCGCATCATATTTTGTATCCATTTATTGTTATGTTTAACATTGTGGAACAATCAAGAAAGAAGTTATCACTTAAGTTTATAATGATAAATAATTAATTAATATTCTGACCAATCAGAATCTAGAATCGAGAATTCAACAGCACAATGCAACAAAAAGTAAATGAATCTTAAATACATCAGTGAGCATCAGTGGTGTCAGTACACATGTTAAGTAAAGAATTAATTTGTGTTGTCTTGACTTGATGAAATTATACATATATATATATATATATGTGTGTGTGTGTGTGTGTGTGTGTGAAATGACTCTTGTGTGACCTTTGAACGCGTATTTGTGTACTGTATCAATAATACAGAGTGCATAGATGCTAAAGCACTCATTCTCAGACATTCCAGCACGCTTCCCCATGTGAGGTAATCATTTAGAGATGGGTGTCCTTGCACAGAGTGTTTTATGTCCACCTGGGGAGAGATTTCATATTCCTTACATTAACTGGTTTTTTACGCAGGACAACAGGGACAGTATGTCCCCGAGCAAATCAGCTTTGTACCGTGGTGCCCCAGTGTCCCACGCTGCTTATGCAAACACAGCACACATGTCTTCTGTGTAAATCAGCCCACCAAATATCTGGCGTGGTGAATTGGCCGAATGCGGCCCGAAAACAAACAGAGCCGTTTAGCTGTTTGGCCAAACATCGATTCGCTGTGCCTCTTTAAACTGGGGATTTATGAGAGCGCTCTTGTTTTTCGGAGAACTGTAATTCTCCCCTGGAGAGAACAAAAACTGTCAGAGAAGAGAGAGCTGAAGAGAGAGAGGGATTGAAGGACAGAAAGGAGTAGACAAAAAGTGCTCTAGACTCAGTGAGAGCTGGAGGACGGTGTGACGTGCTGTGTTATTTATTAACGCAGGAAAAAGTTGTTACAGGACTGTTGGTCTTGAGTAAAATCCAGTGTCAGCAATTATGCAGTTACGCCTGTGTGAGTGTGTCAGTGGCACTGATACTACAGTCCTGGACAAGCTCCATGTCTGCATCTGGCTCTATCTATCTATCTGTCTTCCACACGTTTTCCCTCTCTATTATTCACTCTTTTCTCTATGATGCAGATCACTGGCTGAGTTATATTCTGTACCAACACACATAAGAACGAATATCCTTAGTATGTCTTCTTGGTACAGAAATAATGTACCTTAATATAACTTTTGGTTTCTGAAATGATATATGTTAGGAATAAAACACTTGGAGGTGTGCTGTTATAGGAAAACAATCAACCTCAGGATGGTGTGATGAAGTGGAATTGCTGTTACCACCCGAAAGTTGATTATTTTCCTATAACATCATATCTTAAAGTGTTTTATTCCTCATACCACAGCAAATTGCCATTTACGATTTATACCATTTATTCATTATTTATTAATGAAGACTTGTCATATGTTTTATCCATTTATAGTTACATTTAATGTTGTGGAACATCCAGAAAAGCAAGTTAGTTCCTGTTCTCACTTATGGTCTATCAGCAATAAACAGTTCCTTCCTTACCAGATTAATTTGAAAGGTATTTCTAAGGTATTTCTTTACAGCACAACTTAGCTTTACATTATTAGCTAGCAATGTTTGTTTTCATTGTTTCTAGGACAATATTTAAGCTAGCATAATGGTAACCCATGAGGTAACTTATAATAAATAATAATAATAATAATAATAATAATAAAGAAATTATTAGCTTTATGATTTAGCATTTTAGCTTTTGGACATAAGAATTGTGTGCCGTGTGAATATTCTCATTTCACTTTGCTCTGTCGACATGTGTGTGTACTGAGATTCTTCCCAGCTCGTATCATTGACCAGTACTGATAAACCAGCACTGTACTCTCCTCTACCTGCCTTAAAGCAACAGTTAACCCAGAAAGAATTTATAACTGTTCCGCAAAACTGGTAGCTATAAGCATTTCTTACGTGTTAGCTCAATCAGATTTGTAGCTCTAGTATAAAACAATGCGGAAAACTTTACACACAAAACATCTGGGCTTGGAGCAAGTGAAGCATTGTGTAAAGAGCTGTGTATGAACTATTCCTTTAATGCGTGGAGGTCAGTGACAGCTATATAAGCTCAATGCCACGCGTCCACACTGACACGCAAATATACATCATGCTAAAACGACTGGTCTTCTTCCTGCTGTTAGCAGCTTATGGTGAGTACGGTACCAGCTGGAGATATAGGTTTCATCTGAACATTGGCCTTGCTCTTAACTCGAACCTTAATCTTCATACCATTTTATGCAAATTGATTTGTTATATATGCTAGCTCTGCAGAATGCTAGTCATCTCCTCACATTGTATTTTAGTATCAAATGTTTAAAATTTTTTTTGGAAATACACAATAAGGTAATTTACCTTCACCTGTATTCATAGCTTGGTAATACTAGTTATTATCATTATCATGTGCATTTGAGATACATGGACTTTCTCTGATAAATTGTCTTTCCCAGCTTGTATTCTCTGCTTTCAGTGTAAAATATAAAGAAACATATTTGCCTAGATAAAAGTGTGAGTGTGTGTGTGTGTTTGTGTGTGTGTCTTTCCTCTAGCCTATGGATGTGGCACTCCTGAGATTGAGCCGCTCCCGGGCAGAGTGGTGAACGGAGAAGAAGCCAGGCCTCACAGCTGGCCCTGGCAGGTACTTCAGTAACTTTGCTAATCCCTTAGCTTGGAAAGCTTCTTACAATCTCAAAAGCGCTGTTTTTCCTCCTTGTATGTTCAATAAATTAAAGTCTGAACTGCAACTTATGCTCAAAGTGACTGTGGAAACAAGACATAACCATTGGTATTATTAACTTTTCCCTCAGAGATGTTGGTAAATTAATAAGAAAAAAAGAAAAGACAGACATTAAGCATGGAAACTATTTAGCTAGCTCATAGCTGCTAAGTCTCTGTTATAGACAAAGTAAAAGCAAAGTGACTGTAGAAACAAGACATAACCATTGGTATTATTAACTTTTCCCTCAAATGTGAAAATTAATCAAACTCTGTATGAATAAAGTTACACTGTAAATATACTTGACCGATATGTTGCGTCTGATTTGCGCTTCGTTAGCTTTGCACTGAAGCTACAAGACTGATACTTTAAAGCTTCTGACATTTTAATGTACATTTCACTTCTAAATAATTAATTCTCGGAAATAGCTGAATTGCAATGTGTCCTAAACCACATCAGCAAAGAAGATTGAGACAGATATTTACAGAATAGAGTTTAGCTGAGATGGACTTCCATTACTTGCTAGATATAGTATCTCTATAGTTCCCAAGAAGCAAACATCAGACATGAGATAAGACATAAATGAGATTTTTATTTTGC
This sequence comes from Pangasianodon hypophthalmus, assembly GCF_027358585.1. Lineage (NCBI taxonomy): Eukaryota > Metazoa > Chordata > Actinopteri > Siluriformes > Pangasiidae > Pangasianodon > Pangasianodon hypophthalmus. The sequence goes on from NC_069725.1 coordinate 22,282,373, forward strand.
ACTATTCCGTTGATGTCTTGATGACAATTTTTTTTTCATTTTCTAATCAATTTGTGGTGTGTGTGTGTACAGATCTCGCTCCAGTATAAACATGGAAGCCGCTGGTATCATACCTGTGGTGGGACACTAATCGCTCCACGCTGGGTTCTGACAGCTGGACACTGCATTTTGTAAGTGAAGAGAACTTTAGTGTCCAAAAACTCTAGCAAAAAATTGAATGTGATCTTCCAAGTAAATGCTCTCTAGAACCATATGTCCCGCCCCTGGAGCTGGGTCTTGCTCTACAGTAGTAGCTTATTCACTTGTAGTGAACATGGCTCACTGGTGCGTTTTTGGCTGTGTGTCTTCCTACACACTGTTCACTTTTCTAAGCATTGCTTAGTTTAGGGGGGAAAAAAAAGTCTGGAGTGTATTTGTTTTAAAAAAGAATGGAATTTCTAAGAAGTCACAGGAACATCTTGGAGGTGTTTTCCCAGCTTGGTCTGTTTTTTGTTTTCTGTATTGACTTCTACTTGTCCTGTACTTATTGGCATTTGTTCTTGGACTTGTCTCGGTCTTGGGCATGGTCTCGCTAAATACGGTCTTTGTCTTGATGGAGAGTTTGTAAAAAATAATGTTTGTGTTGTCTTTTCTTTTCAAGTGCACAAAGTTTGAAACAAAGTAATTCCTCCTTCGAGAAAACAGCCTAATCATTGGCACAATGCATAAATGAAGCTGTCTAGTAAAGGCTTGGCCTTGAAAAGAACTTGATGTTTTTTGGTCTCTATTTTGACTCTGTCTCGCTTTCATCTTGACTTGGCCTCGTCCTCCTAAAGACTTGGTCTTGACTTGATCTTGGCTAGTTTTAGTCTTGGACTTGTCTTGGACTTGACAGTGGCGGTCTTGACCAAGGTACAGATTCTATCCAGTACCATGTTCATTTACTCACTCTCAATGAACAGACAACACAAAATGACAGCTATCTGGACATATTTCATTATTAATTATTAAAGCAAAGCAGACAACAAACTGTACTCTGTGAAAATACCAAGAGGAGGAACAACAGCATCTTCCTACAGTACACGAACCCTGATAAAACACCTTTATATGGTTAAACAGTATCTTTAATAGCAAGTGCAGTCCATAGAAATCTCTCCTGCTTACTCAGACTTATATGTGGAAATTGTGAGAAATATACTTTGACAAACATACAGTATTAGTTTTTGATAAATGATGAAATAAACACAGTGTTTGGTAGTGGACTGGGATTTTTGGACACACACCTCACAGCAGGACCGTTGATGTATAAGTGATGTGAAAGTGATATGGCTAGTAGCTGAAAGGAACTTCTTCTCCGTTCCAATAGGGTTTTTTTTTTTTTGGTGATTGTGGTTAAATGGTCATTGCCTCGAGTGCGTCTGAGTGAAATAGCCACCCGGTACCAAGCGTCTTTTATTCACACTGGGTTCAGTTACAGCTCCAGCATCGATGCCAGACCCCACAAAGAAAATAAGTACGACCACAGAGTTGGCCAGCACCTGAAGGAACACAGCAGTTTCTAAAGGGAAATATAATATTAATGATTATGGTTATTCAATATGCTTCACAGAACATTATGGCCGCCATCTGTGTGTGTGTGTTTGTGTGTGTTATTTGGGTGTGTTTCTGTGCATATAGCCCAGGTGATATTTATCGCATTGTCCTGGGAAAGCATGACCTCAGTGTGCAGGAGGACACGGAGCAGATCAGAGACGTCCTCCGCATCGTCGTCCATCCTAAATGGAACATCGAGTGTGTGGCTTGCGGGTGAGCGAGAGCTATTTTTTTTTTACCAAATTACATTTTTGCATACAAAAGTGCAGTTTCCACTGTTGCAGGTTTGCCAGGTCTCCTTCACAAAATGTCAAAATGTCAAAACAATTCGAAATCTACAAGCCCCAAACCTATCCAAACCCTATGCACTACTTTTAAGGTCCAAATTGATGTAGGTTTAAAAGCAGTGCTCTTTACTGAAAAAATATTAAACTCGCTAACTAGCATTTGTCATGTATTATGCATCACATCTACTGAAACACCACAACTAATAAACACCACAACCTGAAACTGAAAGGGACATAATTGGGATTATATATCATGAATCTACACAAAACAGCCCAAAATATTGTACAAATAACTCAAAAAAATGTAAAAGTTGTGATTGCATAAGTATTCACCCCTCCTTCATTATGAAACTCCCAAATTAGTTCTGGTGCCATCAGAAGTCACATGATTCATTGAATGGAGTTGACTTGCGTGCAATTAAGGTATCACATGATCTCAATATAAAAAGAGTTTGCTAGAGAACATTCCTAAACTAACAGCACCATGTGTGTGTCGCTGTGAACGTGTGTGTGTTATTACAGTAACGACATTGCTCTGCTGAAGCTGGATAAAGCTCCTGTTCTCAGTGCAAGCATTCAGATGGCCTGCATTCCTCCTGCTGGAGAAATCCTGCCCCATGACACGCCCTGCTACGTCTCTGGCTGGGGCGACCTCTACAGTGAGCCTCCACACACACACACAAACACACACACACACACACACACACACACACAAAATAGGACATCAGAAGAACATGATAACGTGAACATGGCAGTCAAGTGTCTTTAGTTAACATGTTACTTTGTGGTTTATTAATCCTGAAGTTTAACATTTGTTAATGTTAGTTAATCCAGTAAATAATGCTAGTTAAGAGAAGTTTAATTTAAAGTGTTACCTTATTTTTTATTCATTAAAAATTAAATGAATTAATTGCTAAAGCTAGCTAAATTGAAGCAAGAAAACAAGTACCATAAACAGTATGCAAATTAGTAATGGTGCTTTTATACTTGATGTTTTTTTCCCAACTACTAGCAGACGTTTTATATATAATCCTTCAGGAATACGTGGCTTTCAAAACTTTTTGGAAAAGTCATATGTAACATTTAGTGGGAGATTTTTTTAACCTCCCAAACAATCAAGTCGCAAGTTGAGGGACAACCAAGAAAAACAAACACGGAGGACAAAGTGTAGGTTTTGTTAGTGAGCGGATATAAACTGTACAACATGTTGAATCAAAAATATTTCATTGCCAACATTCCAACATTGCAATGTAACTAAATATAACAATGTGTGTATTTTCTTCTCTAAAGCTACAGTGAAGACATACAAACTCCTCATCACCAGAGTTACACCAATCTTTATTTCCTTTGCATTACTGATCATCATAAATCTAATCTAGCTCACGAGATAAGCTAGTTATGCTAGTTAGGAAGCTAGCTAGGACTGGTAAGAGTGTTGTCATGGCTGCAGTGTTTGTGTGTGTCATGTTTTTCTGTGGCTGATGTTACACGGGGGAAAGACAACCGAGTAACTAAGCTAGCTACCTTGGTAGTTAGCTAGCTACTTTACTCTAGCTAGATAGCTAGCTAACTTGTATGAGGTTCTAATCAGTGATGTTTGTGTGTGTGTGTGTGTGTGTGTGTGTGTTTGTGCGTCGTAGCCCATGGCCCCATACCTGATAAGCTGCAGCAGGCCATGTTGCCGGTGGTGGAGTACAGTGTGTGTAGCCAGAGCGACTGGTGGGGCAAAAACGTGAAACCCACCATGGTGTGTGCAGGAGGAGATATTCGCTCTAGCTGCAATGTGAGTGTTCATAAATATCCCTAAATACTACTGAACTCTACGAAGTTCTTCCACACACACACACTGGGAACGTCCCAAACGGCAGATCCGGACTTACAGTACAAACTTCAGTCTCATAATTACACTGTAGTTACAGAATAATTCATATTAAATATGGACTCATTTTCTGAATAAACGTAAAGATTTAGAGAACAAGTGAAACTCCACACAGACAGCATCCCGAGTTCAGGATCAAACCGGGAATTCCCGAAGCTGTGAGGCGACAATGAATCCCCACTGCATCACTGTCATTGCTTTAAGGAAGATTTTAACAAAAAAAAAAAAAAAAAAAAAAGAAAGAAAAGAAATTGAGCACAAATCCTCATTCATTTTAAAAAACATTAAAAACTATTTTATTGAAGAAGAAAAAGATTACAAAATTCTTTGTATTAAATATTAGTTTGGTTACATTTAAAAGTTAATGAATGATACAAACATTCTTAGAAAAAAAATCTGTTTTTAAGCTCAAATTAAAAGTTATAAGATGTTTTATGCAGATCTGAGTGCTAAAAAGTATTTTTTAAAACTCTACATGAGATTTCTAATAATTTATAAATGAAAGGGTTAAATTTAACCTTCCACTTACTCACTTCTCTCTTTCTCCATGTCTGTTTTTCTTCTTTCTTCTCTTGTTTAATCCTCTCTCCCCTCATTTTTTTTATATCCATCCTTTGTTCCTACTTTTCTTCCGCTCAATATCATTTCTGTATTTATCTCCTCTCTCCTTTTTTTCAACCATTTTTGTCTCTTTCTCCATTTGTTTCTCTTCATTCTCTATCTTAATTTGCCTTTCTATCTTTTTCTCACATTTCTATCTTTCTCTGTTCTTCCTCACTGCTCTCTCTATCACTTTAAAAAAAAAAAATTCCCATTTCCCACTTTTTGTCCCTTTTTCGTTTTTTTTTTAAATGTTTTTTTTCTCTTGCTCTTCTGTCTCTCTCCCTTTTCTTTTTCTCTCTGCTCTTTCTCCTTCCACTTTAATTTTTCTCTCTTAACACTTCTTCTGTCATTATCACTCATATTTCTCTCTGTTCTCTCCCTGCATTCTCTTTCTTCTTTTTCTCTCTCATTTTCTCAACCTTTTTCCTCTGTCGCAATACCTTTTACCCTCCTTTATCTTCTCTGTCTCTTCTGTCTTTCGTCTCTCTTTCCACATTTCCACCTTTCTTTCATATTTTCTTTTTATCTCATCATTTTCTTACTTTGTTCTTCTATCTATCTATCTATCTATCTATCTATCTCCACAGGGAGACTCTGGAGGTCCTCTGAACTGTAAGGGGAATGATGGTAAATGGTATGTTCAGGGCGTCACCAGTTTTGTGTCGTCCACCAACTGTAATGAACTGAAGAAACCCACAGTGTTCACGCGCACATCCGCCTTCAACGACTGGCTGGATGAGGTGAACACACACACACACACACACACACATCAAAATACAATCCAGAAGATGTGCATTAATATAAAGCTACGATTTGAACTGGAGCCAGCACTACTGTCAGAGCTGCTGTTATAGAAAACGAATCTTTGAAACGAAACATCTGACCAATCAGAATAGAGAATTGCGCTGTGGTATAATCACAAATCTAATGTTAGCCTAAGCCTGTTTTTATGCTAATTTGTGCATTTGCAAAGTCCCAGATTTCCCCTTGGGATCAATAAAGTACATCTATGTATGCATGTATGTATATCTATCTATCTATCTATCTATCTATCTAGCCTTGTTAACAAAGATCAGGCTAAGTGAACTGTAATACCTAAATGAAACCAACATGGGGACATTTTCTCTGCTGAGTCTGTCTATTCGAGGGTTAAAAATGAGATTAAAGTGGTTTAAAGGTGTTGTTGTGAGTTGAAAATGGCCGTTACTCTTGAGCCTTTGCAGACAGGTACCCTTCGGAGTGAAGTAGGGAATAGTGAGGGAAGTAGGACGCAGTCATATTCAGTTAACTTCAGAATAAACCACAGTCACGGTTAATAATAATTTAATAATGTTACACATTACATCATCTGACTGTCCTGCCCTTTTTGTTTTTTCCTCTCTCTTCCAGGTCATGCTTAAATACTGAGAATCTCTCATGGATCACTGAACGACTGTCGAGAATATCAAACCCATTCAGTATGTGCATTAACCCCTTAATAAACCCATTGTTCAGTGCTGCATTAGGCTGTCAGTCTTGATTTAAAAGCATATGTGTGTTTTATACGTTAACTTTCATGGCATGCTAGCTAACCACTGGCACGTCTACATGGTGGTGCACTTCTCATCCAGAGGCTGATCCTCTGTCTTATTCAATATTCTTGATTAAAGCAAATCGTTGCGGTCTGCCCCATGAGGTAAACACAGTGTTGAGAACTTCTAAACTAATTTTTTTAAACTAGTCAGGTTGGACATTGATCCGATATCTTACTTTTTTTTAGCTCTTGTGTTTAATGGATGCTGAGATTTATCTTTAAAGGAACTCAGCTATTTGTAACACCTTTTAATACACAGCGCTGTTAAATTCTCAAATCTGATTGGTCAGAAAGTGTGGCTCTATGGTGACATCTCATTCACAGGGACCTGGATGGTGAACTATCTAAGTAATCTAATGCTAATAATAATATGGCTTTTTTTGGAAGGAGTCTCCAGTGACAGAGTTTGTAACTGAGTTTGTAATATGACAAGCTTTTGTTTTTTGTCTTATCTGTTATAGAAAGTGAATCAACACCTTCTTGCAAATCAGAATGGAGAGTCCTGCTGTGGTATATTAATTCTTATGCTAGTTGTTTAAGCTTGTTTTTTATGCTAATCTGTGCATTTGTAAATTCCCAAATTTTCCAACTTGAGGGGAGTGAGAAAAAGTAGGTTGGTGAGTGACTGTTCATACCTGCTATAACAGAATTAACAGATAACATTAAATGTAACTAGAAACAGATAAAAAACAATGAAAAACCAATGTGTCATTAGCAAATTGCTGTGGTATATAGACTTCAGGACATGCTGTTGTAGGAAAATAATCAACAGTGGGGTGATAACAGTAACTTACATCACTGTGCCATTGATTATTTTCCTATAACTGCATGCCCCAAAGTGTTTTATTTTTCAGCACTTTAAGTGAGGCGGAATAATATCAGCAATGATGTAGTGCTTTACTTTCATATTTTGTGTGGTTGTGTGTGTCTTTCTGTTTGTGTGTGTGTCTGTGTGTGTGTGTGTGTGTGTGTGAGAGAGAGAGAGAGAGAGAGAGAGAGAGAGAGCAAGAGAGAGAGAACTGATCTCCATTTTCCCTCAAAGATAAGAGGAAGCAGAGACATCTCAGATCAATCATGGCAGAAGTCGGTACAGTCCAACCTGCGGGGTGTGTGAACGTGTGTGTGAGTGTGTGATACTGAGAAAGAGAGTGAAATAGAGAGAAGGTGGATAAATGAGTCTTGATGTGTAACCTTGGTTCGAAATTGCTACCATTCCGACTCCATCGAGGTTTGATCAAAACGAAGGTCTGACATGGAAAAATATAGATTTCCCCCTCGTTCCTCGTTCTTTTACCATTTATTTCATTTTCGCTTCGCCTTGAGATGACAGAGGAGGGTGATGAGTATGTGTGTGGCAGGGGGAGAGAAAGATAATTGTGTGTGTGTGTGTGTGTGTGTGTGTGTGAAGTGATTAGTGTCAGAAGAGTTTTGGTGTGGTGGAGGCTACTGTGTTTCTGGAAGCTCTGTCGAAACTCCAGAAACATCCGACAACAGTTGACCTCTGATTCTGTGTGTGTGTGTGTGTATGTGTGTGTGGCGTGTAGAACATTGCTCAGCGCACCAGTCGAGCCTCCTCCAAGGTTAGACCACTGACTATTAGCGGTAATGTTGTTAGCGTGTAATATCACCTACACGGGAACATTTTTTTCACATATCTGAAACCAGGAGTTACAGAAATATGTACTCAATTCTGAGAATGCCAGACCTCCAAGACTGAATACATGCTTCAGGAAGGTGTGGAACATATCAGGACATATTTACCTAACTCTCACCATCACTGTCTTATCCAGTTTACACAAGGGTGCATATAAATGTGGCAGTGGGACTGTGGGTGGCCAGGGGAGGTGATAAGTAGGCTCCAGAAATAACTACACAATGTCAGCATTTTTATACCCCAAAATCCCACCAGCCATCAGCTAGAAACACATTTTATCAGAGTAAAATGGTAACTTTTCTGTGATCTCGGAGATGTAATACACAACTAGAGAAAGATTACACAAAATAATGCAGAAGATCTGACAACAATTATTGCCAGTGATACAAAAATAAATCAGTTTTACAGGATTTTTTTTTTCAACCTGATTTTCAGAGTATATACGATTACCAGGGATAGAAATGTAAAGAGAGTTGTTAATTCCACAAATAAATAAATATAAATTTATTTTTATTTTTTCTCAATTTTATTTGAGAATCAAGCTCTCAGTCGGTATAATTGGTCCTTTCAAGGAAGAAGAGTTTTATTTATTAAACAACAACACATTGTACTTTATTTATATTTACGTCATTTTAATGAACATCCATGAAACAAATCCTCATTTAGGCTCTTTTTAAGAAGTTAACAAGACAAAAAAACACACCTAGAATCCAAAAAGTCCTTTGTCTTTGTCTATGTCTGACTGCTACAAAGCGCTGACGCTGGAGACTCCTTCCATAAATGCTAAATAAATATCTCCCCACAGAAAACTTCACCATATCAACAAACACAAAAGTTTTTGTTTATGTAGTGCGTCCATACACACAAGTCCAAGCATATGTTGTTACTATAGAAACAATACGTATTAGAATGAGAATGGTAACATTTGTCTTGTTATTAATAATTTTCTGTAATAGAATATTATTAAACACCTTTTGACCAATCATAATCGAGAATTCAACAGCGTTGTGGTATACAGCTAGATCAACTTTGGCACCTTTAACGTTTTCGTGTGACAGTTGTAGTTTTGAATGTTTATCCACAGGCTTCCATAATAACTGAGTTTTGAGTCAATGAGTTTTCCGTTCTCTTTCTCAGTACAGGGAAATGTATCAAAGCGATCTTCTGTGGTAATCGTACAGCCAGAGATTAGGTCGAAAATTCTTCTGTAGCTCCAAAATGCCCTAAACCCAAGTCTCGAATCGTGAATGCCTCCCCTGGGTGAGCGCCTTGCCAGGAAATAAGCACACAGACTCGACTGTGAAATGGGTAAAGCACGCATTTAAACCATAACTAATACTTTTACTTTGGAAAAACAAAAAGGCTCTCACAAGTACACTATAGTTTAGTGGATTAGGAAATTGCCCATAGAGAAGATCAAATTTATTCTTAAATATAGGATCAGTCATTTTCATAGAATCTGGCAACATTTCTCGTACCTTGATGAAGTTCCTCAGGATAGATTTCAGCCAAACATCTCAGGGAACAGAGGGAGAGATGGGAGTTGGACTATTCATGCGTTTCATTCATTCATTCATTCATTCATTCATTTCTGTTCATATATCTGTTCATATATTCATAAACATATAAATATGTGTTTATTTAAGTCTGTGTAAGATCAGTATTTAACTCGCAAGTTTTCACAAAATGCTCTCGTAGCCATATTTTACCTCACACACAGTCAGAACACGCATTTATGCCTTTACCTCATACATACACACAAATTCTCTTGTTCACACTCTTATTCTGCCTTATATTTTTGCCTCACACTTTCATACAAAATACTCTCATATGCAACATTTTACCTCACACAATCATGCAAAATACTCTCCTATTCATAATTTCACCTCATACAATCATGGAAGATGGTCTCATATTCATCATTTAACCTCACACAATTAAGCAAAATACTCTCCTATTTATTACTTTACCTCACACACACACACAAAATGCTCTCATATTTATTACTTTACCTCAAACACACACAAAATACTCTCATATTTATTACTTTACCTCACACACACACAAAATGCTCTCATATTTATTACTTTACCTCACACACACACAAAATGCTCTCATATTTATTACTTTACCTCACTCATTCACACAAAATACTCTCATATTTATTACTTTACCTCACACACACACAAAATACTCTCATATTTATTACTTTACCTCACTCATTCACACAAAATACTCTCATATTTATTACTTTACCTCACACACACACAAAATACTCTCATATTTATTACTTTACCTCACACACACACAAAATACTCTCATATTTATTACTTTACCTCACACATTCACACAAAATACTCTCATATTTATTACTTTACCTCACACATTCACACAAAATACTCTCATATTTATTACTTTACCTCACACACACACAAAATGCTCTCATATTTATTACTTTACCTCACACACACACAAAATGCTCTCATATTTATTACTTTACCTCAAACACACACAAAATACTCTCATATTTATTACTTTACCTCACACACACACAAAATGCTCTCATATTTATTACTTTACCTCACTCATTCACACAAAATACTCTCATATTTATTACTTTACCTCACACACACACAAAATGCTCTCATATTTATTACTTTACCTCACACACACAAAATGCTCTCATATTTATTACTTTACCTCACACACACACAAAATGCTCTCCTATTTATTACTTTACCTCACACACACACAAAATGCTCTCATATTTATTACTTTACCTCACACACACACAAAATGCTCTCATATTTATTACTTTACCTCACACATTCACACAAAATACTCTCATATTTATTACTTTACCTCACACACACACAAAATACTCTCATATTTATTACTTTACCTCACACACACACAAAATACTCTCATATTTATTACTTTACCTCACACACACACAAAATACTCTCATATTTATTACTTTACCTCACACACACACACAAAATACTCTCATATGTATTACTTTACCTCACACACACACAAAATACTCTCATAGTCATTATTTTTACTTTACATAATTGTGCAAAAATACTCTCATATTTACTAGTTTACCTCATACATCACAAATACTCTTATATTCATTATTTTACCTCACACAATTATGAAAAATGCTCTCTTAATTAATACTTTACCTCATACATTCACACAAATACTTTTTACCTCACACAATCATGCAAGATGCTCTATATTTATTGATTTACCTCATACATTTACACAAAATACTCTCAGATACAATATTTTACCTCATGCTGTTATACAGGATGCTTATATTCCCACGACATATTCTCATCTTCCTCATCTAACCTCACACAATCATGCTTCACACATATACATGCAAATAAAACATCACACATATTACACAAAAAATGCTACTTTCACATACACACACACAATATTCTTAGACTACTTTACCTCATATTCACTACTTTACCTCACAGATACGCACAAAACATTGTAATATACTTACACTGACTCACCCATATACAGAAAAAAACTTTCACATACACCTCAGATAACCGAAACACTCTCATATATAATAAATGCTCTCACATTCACTGCTTTACTTCATGGATCCACAAAAAACATCCTACTTTCACATACATGCAGAATGTCCTTAATCTACTGTACACCACACAAACACACAAAATGATGTCATATTCAGTACTTTACCTCACACATAACCTCCCACATATTTACTAGCTTTCTACACATATATATATATATATATATATATATATATATATATATATATATATATATATATATATGCAAATTACTCTCATATCTCAAGCGAGCAGTGTAAGATGTTTCAATAATATCCCCAGCAATATCCAGTTGTTGCAGCTTTTTGTGTGAAATGTTTTTTTTTTTTATCTTGGCACACCCTCTAGTGGTTAAACCTATTAATAACATAGTCAACACACTGACATTAAACATATCAAATTGTATATGGTCTTTTGATGTAACTACAAATATAAATAAGGCAGATATAGATGTCAGCATAACTAGGCATTACATGTAAGCAAGGCTAAAAACATGCATTGCTTCTGAAGATAGATGGTGCTCGCTAATAAAAACAGAGCAAAGGCAAAGTAGTAGAAATGCCATGTGTGTAAATTTGTGCAGAAATAAATGTTTAATCAGTCAGGCACATTCAGGCACTTGAGAAATGAGGTCTGTAATGTGATTTGTCTTATTATTACAATACTACAATGGGCGAAATGACTAATATATCTCATCTTTCGACAGAAGTGTTGAATTCTCAGTTCTGATTGCTCAGAAGGTGTTGATTAATTTTCTATAACAGCAGCTCTGACAGTACGGTTTATTAATCCAGTCGTTTGAATGTGGAACAGCTGACACAGGGATGGGTTTAAAAAGGTATAATTTTTTAATGTGAAGTTTTCTGTAACATTTTTGTGCCACCGGTGTCAATGCTTTGTTAATTCAGCTTTAACTTAAAGTTTTCAGATCGGAGAGTTTTCTTGGAAACACGACAAACTGCAGGGCTGCTTTTTTATTTGTTTGTTTGTTTGTTTGTTTATTGATTGTCTTATTAACTTCACCAGAGAAAAAAAAAAGAGAGTCTGGTGAAGGAACGACTGTTTATTGCTACTATGTAACGTGAGTGAGAACATTGCACAATTTTAAATGTAATTATAAATTGAAAAAAATATGACTGTCTTTCTTTGATAAGTAGAACATTTACAGAGAATTGCTGTAGTATAAGAAGGCTATAGCACTTCTGGACATGTGTTTATAGGAACATAAAGGACTTCAGGGTGGTAACAGTACGAGTCAGCCGCATCACACCATCACGTCTTTCGTCATTAAATGTTTTCCTATCATAGAACAACCCCCAAGTGTTTCATCTCATCCTTTAAAACTCACAATCAGTAGTCTATTTTGATTGTAGTCTAAAAACTTCTGGGGTTTTGTTGTTTTGTTTTGTTTATGAGAACTGAAAAATTAGCAAAAAAATTTAAAAAAGCTGTAATTACAGACTTTTGTGTTGCATACTGTCAGCAGATTTCCATCAAAACTATCAAATAAGAGGATTTTAAAAGTAATAAATAAATAAATTCTGTTCAGTTAGACAAATTGGCCAAAGGAAGCAGACAATTGAATTAAAATACATTCAAAGTTAAGTTTCAAATATTCAGATATATGATATTCCGCTTTACTGTATATGTATTTATCTGATACACACTTTTATCCAAAGCGACTTCCAAATAAGCCTGAACAGTTAAGTAGTTATACACAGTTACACACACACATACATCAGAAATAAGTCCTAAGGTTATAAAAATCAAGGTTTATTTCAGTCATTCCGTTCTTGTAAATGATTCACCATTCTACAAACTGTGTACAAATTCCGACAAATTCGCAACCGAGCAATTATATTGGTGAATAAATGTTCTAAACAATACCTACAATCTGATTCAGATTTTCTGATTCTGAATTCAGATTCAAATTCAGATTCAGAAATGTAATAATGTATTAAAAATCAGCTTTCTATATCATTTCTAGTCTTTTCTAAAATACAGTTTGAAGACACGTTTGTCTTACCTTATATGACTCATCGTCTAATTATCAAGCTCAAACCCGGAAAGTGTTTAACTGTGCACTGACCCCACAGTAATGCAGTTACAGGTCTACTAGCACGAGGTGTGAGTGTGTGTGTGTGTGTGTGTTTGTGTGTGTGTGTGAAGTAGGTCCATAATTTATAAGGTTTTTTTCTTTTTCCATCACACTTTAAAGCACTGTAGTTTTTGATTAACTCACTTCTCTACTTCTCTTCGTAGCGCTGCACTGGGTTTGTAGTCCTGCTCCTGCAGTATCAGCACTTTCCATGCTCACACACACACACACACACACACACACACGCATTCATTAATTAGCGTATAATCAAGCTGTTTATTGAACACTTTATGAGCTACATCAGGTGTGTTAGAGGAGGAGATATTACAAAGGGCAACTCTTTCATTCCCATGTTATTCCAATCTCATTTCATGTTCTTTTCTGTGTAATTCTTCTAATTCGCTCTTCTATTCATTTCATTCTGTTTTATTTTACTCTATTTATAAAATTTGCTTTTAGATATTTTTATATTTATTTCATTATATTCTACTTTACTCTTCTAATTCTGTTTTATTTCACTCTATTTAATGATTACATTTTCTATTCTATATTTTTTTTTTTTATTTATTTTTGGATTCTATTTTTCTACATTCAATTTTTCTATTTCTATGTGCATTTTCCTACTATTTTCTATATTTTTTAAATATTTGTTTTATATTCTATAGTATTTTATTTTGTTCACTCTACTGTACTGTACTATTCTTTAAATTGAATCCTATATTCTATTTTTATGCTTTTCTATCCTTCTACATTAATTCTTATTCTAATTAATTCTTCTTTACATGACCTGTATATTCTGTTTTTGTGATATGTTTTATTTTTAGATTCTGTTCTGTTCATTCATTTTACCGTATTGTATTTTTCTGTACTCAGTTCTAGTTTTATGTGATTATAGTTTTATTCATCTCTGTGCTTTTCTACTCTATTCTATTCACCCTGTTTTTCTATTGTTGTATATTATTATTATTATTTTTTCTATTCTGCTATATTTTCATATTGTGTTTTATATTCTACTGTTTTTAAGTTTTCTATTCTAATCCATTCAGTTTTGTTTGTTCTGTTGTACTCTAGTTTTGGAATTTAATTCTATATCATATTTAATTCTACATCATATTTAATTCTACATCATATTTATCCTATGTTCCTCTACATGCATTCCATATACATATACTATTTTATTTTTATATCCTGTTCTACTCATTTTATTTTATTTTACTCTATTTCTATAATCTATTTTTGTACTCAATTCTAGATTCATTTGATGATAGATTTATTTTATTCATTCTGTTCTGCTTTACTCTATTTTCTTATTGTGTTTTAAAGTCTATTGTTTTTTCTATTCTACTCTATTTTAATTTATAATTTAATTCTGTACTGTGTTTGTATTCTATCCAGCTGTATGCTATTCTGCTACATTTGTGCTATTCTACTTTACTCCATTTCCATATTCTATTCTTGTAATATTTTCTGTTCTGTTCATTCTGTTTCATTTTGTTTCACTCTGTTCCTATAATTACTTTTTTAATATTTCACTTTAATTTTATTCAACTCTAGTATTATGATTATTATTATCAATTTTACTCTATAATCATTTTATATTCGATTTTACATATATTTTTATTCTAATTGACTTCTATTGAAAAGATTATTCATACTCCCTATGCTGATTATTGCTTTTTTATGAGTTATTTTTCAGGAAAACAGTTGAAGTAGTAACATTTGACTCTTAACGTTCACTCGGTTGATTTGTAATCGGACGGATGTGCGCTTGTTTGCATGAGCGAAGGGAGATTACATGAGAGGAATCAAATGCCTGTTATACTTTACCTCATGTGGCTCCACTTTATATATCGCAGTAAAATCATAGGTGCCAGGGTGTGTTTATTAGTGTCCACACTCCATTACCATTACCATATATGATGTAAATATTTGTTTCAGGTTGATCCTGAAGTAAAAAATAAGTGACTTGTACATAATGTCATGCTGTTGTGGAACTGCAGTGACTCTGACATTCTCCATAAATAGTGTTTAATGTTATTTATTGCAGACATAATGTACTATTTAGAGTAGGTCAGAGAAATAAGATACAGAGCCTTTCCATAGATTCAGCTGCTGAATGTTTTCCATTTATTCTGTTTAATCAGAATCTTTAACAGCTTTAATAAACTGCTCACTTGCTTTTATTTAGCTCTGATTTATTGCATATGGTATCAGAAATGACTGTCATTGCAGTTCGACTCTGTAATAGCAGGTGGAATTTACTTTGGTCAGTTGAGGTGTAATACATGACATGGCTGTGACCTTTGCCTTCATTTCACACTGACAGAGAGGGAAAGACTTGTTTGGACACTTTTAGCCGTGGTGAGCGGTTTATGACTCTATGCTGGAGCGAGCTATAGTTTAGTATTGGAGTTTAATATGAGAGATGTCCCGGGTGACCTCAGTTATGAACTTATTGAACCCGGCTATTTTAATAAACACTCTGTGAATCATTTACTACAGCGCTGCAATCACAGAGCACTGAAAACACTTTTATTCTACTTATAGTTTCATGATTTAGATAAAATATTAAAGCAGATTGTTGCCATTAAACATTTTACTGTCAGAGATTTTTTGTTTTTAAATAACAAAGCTACTTTTTTCCTGCACATTTTTCCACAGTGAAAAATATATTTAAATTTTTTATGCCTTCTACACAAATGCTTATTTACTGCACAGCCAAACAGTATATTTTACAGCAAGTGTATGATGACGCACACATGCAGTTTGCATTAGGCTCAACTGGTGGCTAGAAGTTTCTAGTCCTTGTCAGCCACATTAGCCAAATTTCAGATACCATTTAAGTCTTGGAAAATGGACTACATTTAAAGTTATGATCAAGATTGTGTACATTTTTTTATAAAGTGTGATTGGTCAGAAGTTGTTGATTAATATTCTATAACAGCTGCTCTGACAGTAATTCAAGGTTTATATTAATGCCCTTGTTCTAAAATGGTGACGTTTTCTGTAAGGAGAAATTTCTTTAACATTTATGGAAGGAGTCTCCAGTGTCAGCATTTTGTAACGAGAGGTTTTCCACCATGAGAAATTCTTCAAGGATGAAGGACTTTGCTCTTTTCAGTTTCTTGTTCGTGACAAGCTGCAGGTTGTTTTTTTTTTGTCTCATTAACTTTAAGAGAAGTGAAAAAAGACATTGGTGAGATAGCGGCTGTTTATAGCTGCTGTAACATTGCTGTAATATTTTGCAGACTTTCCACAGTATTAAATGTAACTATAAACAAATAAAAATATGAACGAAATTTTTCAAAAATGTAATCATGGACAAATTGATGTGGTATAAAAGGAATAATAACGAACTTCAGGTTGATTGTTTTGCTATAACAGCATCCCCACCAGGTGTTTTATTCCTTATGTAATTCAGTTGTAATGATTTTGAATTAGAATGATATCACAATTAAATTATAACTAAAATAAATTCCATGACTTAAAGGAAAACTTGGATGAAAATTAGACAGAAATGTGTATTATTACACACATAATTAAAGCAATTAAAGAAAATTATATTGTGATTTGCACATGATTTTTATATAGGATTACAAATATCCATAATAATGTGATCCACATGTGAACAAAAGCCATCTGTGTAGATCAGCTGTGTAATTCAGATATAGATATGATCTTTTTTATGGCTGTGTGGGAGTACTATAATCACTGCTGTTTAAACCACGACTTTGTGGCTAGTACTGTCCTTTGATCTGCAAAAAGAACAACAATAATACAAATGATTGCTATATCTAGCATTATTGTGTTGTTTGTATAGAGATTAAACGTCACATTGTGAACAATTTCTATCGTTTCTACCCAGTACAAAGGAGGATTATACTATAAGTGTGCTTTACAGTTCAATACAGTGACCTGAGTGGAATTCTGGGAAAATATTTACAGTACTGTAGATCATACTGTATCAAATGACCTTACTGTGTGGCTACAATAACACTTCTGTGACTGTATTGTAAAAACACAATAAAACATACAGTATCATTAACTTTACTAAAACTGGGTGCCAAAAACTGTTAACTCTTTCATTTTTCATGTCTTTGTTTCATGTCTTTCATTATTTTGACAGATCAGGTTTTGGGATGTACAGCTTTAGCTCATTTATGTTTTGCAACAAGTTGAAGCAAGCAGGTAAAGCTAGGCAATGTTAGCTAAGATTTGATAGCTAGCCTATATTTCATTTCATTCCACAAGTAAGACAAAACTAAGATATCGACTTGCTAAAATTACTCAAAGACAAACAATGAGTCCAGCGACACAAATGTTACATCACAGTCCTGACCTATTTTTTTCTATACATATCTGGCTAACTAGCTTCATTTATTTTAGTGAACCAAAGTGGAGGTAAAGCTAAGCAATGTTTGTTAGCTAAGGTTTGCTAGCTAGCAGGATATTCCAGATATATAACACACATAGCTTACTTTCTTCTTGTTTATTTGTTAGTTTTTTTCTGTGCTATTCAGGAAAGTGACTCTGTACATGTTGTTCTCATTGTTCATTTTAGCAGCTCCTTATTGTGTAATCTTTCATTTTAGAACTTTGTTATTGCATAATATCTTCGGTTTGTTCTTATGTGGAATGAAATTGTAATAAAATGCGAGCACACTATGATCAGAGTAAGACGCATATTTGGCAATAAAACAGGTAAAGCAACAGTATAAGTACACTTTAACTGTACACTAATGTACTGTTCCCAACACATAGCCGTGTAAAGAGACATTATTTAAAAATACTGTACAAAGTGCTGTAAATATTAATTACAGTAATTACACCTGCCACTTATGCTGCCAAGAAGGTACTATAAATTTACAAGGTCATTTTTTTTACAGTGCAAATGAATTTATGGTATATGGTATTACATAATCAACGATGACATAAAGTGATTTTTATGACAAAAAAATTCAAGTATTCCACAGACACACAATATCACAAGATAATGTCAGTTATTTAAAGTCAGTAAAAGTCCAGGGAGTCACCAGTGCTCAGATTCAAGTTCAGAAGTGGCGTGTTTTTGTCTCACAAAGCCTCCAATACCTTATCTCTCCAGAAGACACACACATGCACACACGTAACCTTGGTCTCTAGTCATGTAGCAAGTCACGAGTGATGATTGTTTGTGCATCAAAATAAGACTTGGCTTATAAATGCAATAATTAACATAGGCTACTGATGAATATTGATAATTATTGTAATTAGCTGATAAGGCCACATACACGATCCAAAGGGCATCACTCTCCAGCTGATTATCGTATGAAGAACATCCATCAAACCCACTCCATTATATGGAGCATCAAACATCTCACACTTATCTGAGATTAATCAGCAACCGAACATAATGACTTGATTTCAGTCATAAAACCACAAAGTGATATGGAGTTTTTGTAATGTATCGGTGATTGCATGATTAAAGTTTCATTGAGCATGCTTAAAAACCTTATTTTTATCATGTTTTTTTCAATATTAAAATAAAAAATGGTTTGAACCCTTCTCAGGCCATTATCTCAAAGTTTCGTTCCTGAAAATGGCCACATTTTGCTCTTTAATAAGTAGCATGTTTGAGTTTTTTTAGCATTTAATTAGCAAATACACAAAACTAGCATCCATGCTAATGACATGAAGACACTAAAGACATGGTAATGTTTTAATTTAATAATTCTGTTTCAGTCTACAATTTGGTATCATGGCTGTATTTTCAAAGACATCTTGTCAATCAATATCACCATGTGATGAAAATTTTTTAAAAAAAACTGTATGAGAGAAATGTTTCTTCTTCTCAAGATCTTCAGGAAATACAGATGATGCAACTTCCTGTTGAACTTGAATGTTGTCGAAATAGAAATTTGCATTTTACATAACCTATATTGAAAAAAGTATGTTTCATGTATAAGATGGTTAATGAATTTATACTTTAATGTGAAAATAATATGGTTTTTGTGTATTTTCATGAATATATTTCAAGATAAAGCTAGTTAGTAGTCATAATGAACTGGGGCAGGTGAGATGCCGTAGATTCATTGAATATGTCAACAAATGCACTACACCAGAAAGTGACTCATAAATAAGAGTGTAGCATAACTTGTATAACTCTATAACTAGCATAACTAGCATAACTCTGAAACAACTTTAGATTTATATATGTCATAACAGTATGTGTCATGTCTTTTATTTCTTTAGAATTTGTGGATCTAGGGTTGTTTTGGCATTTAAAAATGTTGTATATCATCCATTTAATCATGAAATTGTGATAACTGTTTTACTGTCACATTTACAAAAAGAATTACAGTAAATACCATTACAACCAAGAATGCAGCTATTAAATTATTTGTTTAGGGAGACTGCTGCAAGCATGCTAGTATGCAAGTATAAAACTGTGCAAATGCACAAATATGCTACTGGGCAAGTATATAAGTACACAAATATGCTTGTATGTGTGTACGTATAAGTATGCTAGTATGCAAGTATTAAAGTATCCAATTACACAAGTTTATGTTCTATTAAAGTCCTTGTAAAAGAACAGAGAGCTGGATGAAATTGCAAAGTCCTTTTATTGTATTTTCCATGAAACATAGTCATAGTCCATAGTCAAGGGTCAAAACACCTGCAGACGTGGTTAATGCGGGTAATTCCATTATCAGAGGACAATGAAACAGAGGAACTGGGTCAAAAAAACTCTTCTGTTAAAATCTATTAAACTTCAGCAACAAGGAAACAACGAACAAGGAAACAAGGCTGAGAATTACAGTTTAATACACGCAAAAGACGTGATGGAAAATCACGGGGAGTGGACAGGGCGGAGCTGGGAGATGAGCAGAAGAAGACATGAAATAATCAACGCCCCTTGTTTATGTGCGAAAAGCAGCAGATAAGAGACGAACCCTGATCACAGAGCAATGCAGGCAGCACTGATACACCCTGAACTAAAACAGAAACAGGACCAGGGACTAAAACTGGGTCTCACAAGGGCTAGATTAGGGGTTGCATTGACTGAAACAGTGAAATATTTTGTAAGCAGGAGCAGGGATTGACATGGGGCTACCACTGGCTGTATAGACTGATTGGGCCAAGGCCTTAAAGAGGGGTAGAGACTTATACTGAGACCCTGATCCAGACTGGATCAGGAGCACATGCTCAGACAAGAGCAGCAACAGAACCAACCTCAGAGCCATGAGTAGATGAAGAGTGAGGCCAGCGATGAACCTCAGGGCCATTGAAAGGTGGGAAGGAGCCTACCATGGAAATCCAAACTTGACCCACTAACCCACTTTTAAAATAAAGCACTGTATGGAAAGAGTGGAGGCTACAAATGGAGGACAAGATGCTGGGAATGGAAGTTGAGGGACTCTCCTTTTCTTCTCAATTCAAAAATTACAGTGGAATTTGGTATATCTACTCAAAACTTCATCTTGGGTTCTTGCTGAACCATCTGGAGGAACTTTGAATTGTTATCCAGCCTACATGCCATTGTATGTAGTTTGTAAAGTGTAAATGTAAATGACGATGGAAACCATGTGACATTTAATCTGATATGTCCTGTTTCAGTATTTTATTAATACACCCTTGTCGACTTGCCCATTGGGGACTTCCTGAAGTCGTCTTAAAGGTTGTTCAGTTTCTCTGTTAGCTCAAGTGAAGTTTGTTCAGTTATATTTTGGAGGGGCAATGGAACATCTCACCACAGAGCTACACTTCAACCGCAGAACTTAGCAGAAGCAGAATAATAGGGAAGTTTTTCCTCGCCACTATCGCCTCTGGCTTCATCATTAGGATTGAGATTTCTGTAAAGCTCCTTTGTGACAATATGAATTGTTAAAAGTGCTGTACAAACAAATCTGAATTTAAATCATTGCTCGCTGAAGCAGTTTCATTTTCAAGTCTGGAACCAAAGCCAAAAAGCTAGCTGTAAGTGTCAGCCTCCTGAGCAGTAAAATTAGAGAATACTTTGAAAAATTGATATTTTAAAACATTTGTTAATTTGGTATTTCTGTAGCACAATAAAGCAAAATCTGTTTAACATGAATGTACCTGTATATGTAACATTCTTTGCTTTGTGAGCTACATAGTGAGCTTATACTTTTGTAGCAAAGATTTATATCAATCTTATGTTAGCATTTTTGTTCAAGGTAAGATAAGACACATAAGTAAGACATAAACTTCTGTTCAGTGTTCAAGATTACCAAGAAAATCACTTTGTGCATGTTTATGCTTACTACAGAGGGTTCAGCAAGTGGTCACTTGTATGATGTATGCGTTACACACTTACACACTTACACACACACATAGGGCATACTGAAAAGAGGATTGAAATTGGGCTATAGTCTCTAAATGAGATTGAAAACAATAATAGTTATTAAAGAATTATAATATTTTTGTATCATAAAAAATAATACAATACATTAAATTGTTAAATATTGTGTCTAAAATAGACATGTAATTTCCTATTCATGATATATATTTATGTGTATTTTCCAAGCTTTTGGTCTTAATGATTTTTATATTGTTCAACTAAAACCCACTGAACTATTTTAATCAGACTCTCAGGAGTTAATGTCCTTGAAGCATCTACACTTTGATAAGGCAACACACAGGTCAGTAGGCATAATAAAGGCAGATTAATAAGCATAATTGTTTTATGATCTTTTATCAGCTTCTTTGCTAAACTTTGTCCAAAATATACCTGTCATTGTTAGGGTTAATGCATTTCATTATGTTTAGCTGTTCACTAAGAATTTAATATAAACAAATGACAAACCTAACCATAGAATAGGTATAAATGAATGGAGATGTTTAATATATGTTTATTTAATTGAGAAATATTAGAAATTACTTTTATTTTTTCAAACAATCTAAAACAATCCAATTTAATTAGAAAAAGGCCAGAATCTTTACTACTCTAATTAGGCACATTTAGCACATATTTAGGTTTTACAGTTAATAGTAGTGCTGTCTATGAGTCTTTTACTTGTGTGTGTGTGTGTGTGTATATATATATATATATATATATATATATATATATATATATATATATATATATATATATATATATATATGTGTGTGTGTGTGTGTGTGTGTGTGGGTGTGGGTGTGTGTGTGCATATATATATATATATGCACTTACGCACACAGATGCACACACCATCCACTTTATTAAGAATTATAATTACATAATTATAATATATATTAATCACACGTCTTTATTAGCTTATTAACTGGCTTATAATCATAATTAATGAGGAATAAACCATAATACAGATAAAATTCTCATAGACAGTATTGATATAAAATGTAATTATGTAGAATGTATATGAATATGTTGTATGCAGCAAGTGTCTAATTACGGTGATTATGATCTCGAACCTTTTTAACTGCATCTATATTGTTTATGATAAAATTACGTTATTATTGTGTGTTTATAGCATTTGCATGGGAGAAACTAGTCTAGGAAAGAGAAACCGATCTAGGAAAATAAATACAAATGACCTTGCAATAGCACATCGATGACATTGCAATAGCACAAATGACAGCAATAGGACAAATGACAGTACCATAGCACATAAATAACAGTACGATAGCACATAAATTGCATTGCATTAGCACAAATGACAGCAATAGTACAATAGCACATAGGAAGAGTATAATAGCACAAATGACAGTATAATAGCACATGAATTACATTGCATTAGCAAGCAAATGACAGCAATGGGACAGTACAGTAGCACAAATGACACAATAGCAAATAAATGTCACAATAGCACTTAAAAAACAATGCAATAGCACAAATGGCACAATAGCAAATAAATGTCACAATAGCACATAAATAACAATGCAATAGCACAAATGACACAATAGTACATAAACAGCAATAATACATGGCTAGACACTGATGCACGAAATTATTACTTCATTAAAAAGTACTTTTTTAAACAATAAATTCTCATCTTTAAACAGGATTAACAGATCTAGAGCTTGACTTTTGTCTCCTTCTACCAACAGAGGGCGCGCGGAACTGATTAGAAACTTATTTAGTAAAATTTCCACTAATAAATGATGACAAGTTTAATTGTCTTTTCCACTGATTAGGCGTTAGAGCTTATGCAAAAAAAGAAAGAAAGAAAAAAAGCGTTTTTTATCACATTATTGAATCTGAACATTGTCCAAAGGCTGTTTATTGGCGCTCGTGAATCTGTAACGTGCCTCCGTGCGGCTGCAGGGCGCGCGCTATGTGCGTGTCGGGGGCGGGGGCGCGGGCTGGGGGGTGGTCTCGTGCGTCAGGTGTGCTGTATAAAAAGCAGCGCGCGCCCCGACTCCGACAGGTACCTCAGGTGGACTCTGCTTCCTTGTTCAGGACTTAAAGCTGCCTTAAGGTCAATCCAACAGGTAAGAACAGGTATATTTTAGATTATTTAGCGTTTCTACAACTTTACGGCTCGGTGGGTATACACACACACACACACACACACACACTTGGGCTCAGGTGCAAACCTGAACTCCATTGAAGTGCATTAATGGTATTTGGAGGTGCTTGTGCAGTAATAGGGTTTATTTCTTTTTGCTTGGTGACTTGTTAATCAGCCTTAAAGCTCTGAATTTATTTATAACAAGTCTAAAGAGATACATTTTACCCAGGTAATAATTTCACTCATCTCATCTAATCATAAAGGCAATTATATCTGATTGCATGTGATAAAATTAGATTTTTTTAAGAAGCGTTTATCTAGAATCATATTCCACTTAATGCTGTTTCTTCGATGGCAGTGATTCTTAAAGTTGGGTCCAAGGAAGAATAACAGTGGAAATTCTGCCATTATCAAATTAGCTATTAGATTACAATATTATGTATATGACAGTATAATAGCGTGTAAATGACAGTACAATATTATGTATATGACAGTATAATAGCGTGTAAATGACAGTACAATATTATGTATATGACAGTATAATAGCGTGTAAATGACAGTACAATATTATGTATATTACAGTATAATAGCGTGTAAATGACAGTACAATATTATGTATATTACAGTATAATAGCGTGTAAATGACAGTACAATATTATGTATATTACAGTATAATAGCGTGTAAATGACAGTACAATATTATGTATATTACAGTATAATAGCAGGTAAATGACAGTACAATAGTACATGGGTAGGCGTTTATATATTAACTGGATGGTGTGAGAGATGGTGTTGTAGTAGGTCAGTAGGTTCTAAAAGCTACTACCATGAAAATGTTGCTTAATATTTTTTGCCTAAAATGTAGCTTGTTTTTAAAAAATAAACAAATAAATAAATAAATCTTGTCACTATCCTACAGGCAATGGCTCCACGGCCAGAGATTGGAAGTGACACTTCAGTCTCTCCACCGGATCTTGGTACATATCTTCTTTTATTAGTGCCACAATGGAAAACGTTTTCCCTTTCTTCTTTCTCCATCTTTTCCTTTCCTCACCCATGATCCATAGTATTTCTGCTCCTTTAAACAGACCAAAACTCATCCAAAGATGCAGTGGTGCTTCCAGCGTACTCCACTGTGGCTCTCGTGGATTTGGATCCTGAACAGAGCAACCCATGGGACCTTCCTGAGCTCAAGGACGTGGGGCCCAAATGGTCAGGTGAGCTGCCATGCCAGTGTCTGACGCTCAGCAGTCTCCAAAGATGAGGCACGTGTGCAAAGGAGTGCTGGGTATGAAACAATCTTTCATTTCTGGTTCTTCTGTGCAGAATTGGACACAAAGGGTAAAGTTCTGCAAGTCGTGACCTCAATCGGAAGGTGCATTCTCTTGCTTGGATTCCTTTACATGTTCGTTTGCTCTCTGGATGTTCTGAGCTCGGCATTTCAGCTCGTTGGTGGTAAGTGACAAGAATTATGTTGGGTTTTTAATTATGTTATTAATGAAATTTGTAACATTTGTTAAGAAATTATTATTATTATTATTATTATTATTATTACTATTATTGTATCAGACTCATTCGTAAGTCAGGTCACGACTTGTACAGCTATAGTAAGGTTTTAGTAAGGCCACAACTTGTACAGCAAATTACTGCAATCTACTGTGATTGTAGTTTATGTGGTTAATGTGTAGAGTGTTGAAATGTTCTTATCTTTTCATGTGCTTAGATGTGTGTGTGTCTGGGCATAGGTGAGATTTCATAATGCCATGTGTTTTTTTTAAATAGGAAAAGCAGCTGGAGATATCTTTCAGGACAATGTGGTGTTATCCAACCCTGTGGCAGGGCTCGTAATTGGTGTCCTGGTTACGGTGCTGGTTCAGAGCTCCAGCACTTCTTCATCCATTGTGGTCAGCATGGTGTCATCTGGATGTGAGTGCATTTTTTATTTTATCCAAATGTTAAATGTCGTATACACGCCATAAGAGTCTGTGGTGAATGGTCTTGAATGTCACTTTTGCTTGGGATTTAAGAGTGTTTCTTATGTTTTTTCAGTACTGGAGGTGCAGTCAGCAGTGCCTATCATTATGGGTGCTAACATCGGTACCTCCATCACCAACACCATCGTGGCTGTGATGCAGGCCGGAGACCGTAACGAGTTCCGCAGGTAGACATAACACGCCAGATTTGTAGAAGCTGCTCTTCCAGAGAATTTGGATTACTCTGTAAACTTCGAAGGCCACCTTAGTAAACTTTAATGTAACCTCAGAGGTTTGCGGTTTTTACAGTAAATTGGACAAGTCTGTATTTGCCTTTTTTTGTAATCAATTTCTGCAAACATAGGCTAATAAATAGGTCAAAAGTAAAGTGTAAATGCAAACAATGTATCTACAATGAAAATGGTTGTACTTGCGGTGATGACAAAATGTGCTTTGCAGATACTGCACATCAAAAATGTGTGCGCACCACGGTGAACTTCTTTTCCAAACAAAGACTAAAAAAATAGAAGAAAAAAGACATGTTTCTAATGCCTGGACATTTTGGCCTAGTTTCATGGGTTTTTTTGTGTGTGTTTTGAGATGTAGTTGGGCTAGAAATTGTGCTGAGACCTGGCAACCCTATGTAACGTCAATGTAACAATGTAACGTCTCTATGCCAAATAATCCCTAAAGTATTGAGCAATGTATAAGATTTCATGTCAGGTCTCAACAGCAGTACTTGGTTCTATTTCTTAGTGTCAGTATTCTTCAATATTCTGCTTACAAAATTATGGACCATACACCAAGCATATCACATCAAATAACCAGCTTTTCATTGTCTAATGCCTTTTTCTCTGTGTGTCCCAGGGCATTTGCTGGAGCCACAGTGCATGACTTTTTTAACTGGCTGTCCGTGTTGGTGTTGCTACCTCTGGAAGTGGCCACTGGTGTCCTGTACAAGCTTACCAAACTCCTCATCGACTCATTTAACATTCAGACAGGCCAGGACGCCCCAGACTTGCTTAAAGTCATCACCGAACCACTCACCAAGAACATCATTGCGGTAAAAAAAAAAAAAAAAATACTATCACACTGAAGGACTTAGCATCTCAAGATTAATGAGGCAACCCAATTGTGACTTAAAAGAATGGCTTGGAATGGCTTGATCTCAGATTAGCCCACTGAGCCTATCAATGAAATCAAATCCATCTCAGTTGAACGTCTATGCTGAAAAATGTGCTGTTTTTCCTCTAACAGAATGACTTCTAGACTCTGATTTAGTAACTAATCTCATTCTGCATGTGACCTGAGCTGTATTCTGCACAGGTTAAATCTAAATAACAGCTCTGTAGTTGGAATTTGGTCTTGTGACTCATATTTCTCTCTCTTCCTTTCTCTCTGTAGCTGGACAGCTCTGTCATCAGTGACATAGCAATTGGTGATCCAAGTGCTCGAAACAAGAGCCTGATCAAGATATGGTGCAAAAAGCAGAAAGTCACGGTAAGGACTGAGAATGTTGGCAAACATGCCACCTATAGATGTTCACTTTTTCATTTACAGCAAATTCTGGGAGACAGAAGAAATTGCATTATATAGGCCTAACATTTGACTTGTGTTAATATGTAACAGCCTTTGTGCTCCACTGAAAGGTGTGTAAGGGCTAAAAAGCATCGAGATAAATACTGGTTACTAATAGCATATACTTTGGCACCGACTACATTGTGTGTTAGCTGTTCTGTTTGGAAATATATTAGTGACATGAATATGAACTTACAGATTTTATTGTTTTTTGGTATTTCAGAGTCTGGTGAATGTCACCGTTCCCGGAGAAGCAAACTGCACAGTTGGTGTCCCATGCTGGATGGAGGGCAACCAAACATGGACACAGAAGAACATAACAGAGACCATCAACTTAGAGAAATGTGAGTGACTTGTCCTTTGTGGGAAGGTTGGATCAGCCGAGGTTGATCGTTACCTCTCATCCCTGCGTACATACTTCAGACCATTAGACCGCGACTCCCATTAACTACTGCACCATGAGGACAATGGTTTTCTTTCAGTTGCTTATGATTCGGCAAACATCTTCCCCATCTTCCCCTCCCTCTTATTCTACTCTTACATGCTCAATGGGGCTATTCTTCTCTTTGAGTAGAACTACCTGAGGCCACCGAAACCAGACAAAAAAAGGCCCAGCCAAATAGAGAGGAAGGCTTATGATCGGGGGTCATGTTTGGAATTGACAGCGAAATTCAAGCTTGCTTGCAGTTTGTTGGTTCTAGTAGGACTTATGTACCTCCTGTAGCCTTTTAGTGAGTCAACATTATCAAATAGCATCATTATCATTCAGTCCTGTCTGTACTGAATGAAGTATGATCAATTCATGAAATTGGATTTCCATCAACATTCCTCCAAATGGTTGTATAGTATAAAAGTGACTTGTTGTGTGTTAGGACCTTGAAGATGTATTAGCACTCTTCATATATGCTTCTGAAATACATCATTATCAGAACTGATGAAGGCATTCAAAGGAATTGTACAATGTTTTCAGGATCCTTGACTTACAAATGACCAATGGAATGGCCATCCATTAGTACCCCTTTGACTGAAATTTGGCTGAAAATCTGCAACTTCTCTCTTGCTCCAGGTACTCATCTCTTTGCATCAGCGAATCTGCCAGACCTGGCTGTGGGCCTGATCCTGCTAGCTCTTTCCCTGCTGGTGCTCTGTACATGCCTCATTCTCATCGTCAAGCTGCTCAACTCCATGCTCAGGGGTCAGGTGGCCGTCGCCATTAAGAAGGTGCTCAACACAGGTGAGGCTTCTCAAATGATTAACTTGCATAACTTGCATGATACTTGCATTGAATTGCTTTCTTGAGGCAACGTAGGATTTAATATTAAATCTGGACATTTGATTTATTTGGGTATGGTTAGCTTTGGTATTGATTTGGCAAACAAACTGGGTGAACCGTCAAGGCACCAATTCTATTTATGAAAAGGAAGCAGTAAAACCTCTCATAGACACGTCCGAGTGGATACCCTGTCAATGATAGTCAGCGCAGGCTTCCTCATCCTGATGTCTGATGAGTTAAACAGGCACAAAAATGTGAACCTGGGCCTCTCTCTTTATGTTTGAGCATGTCATATGTCACGAACAGTGATCAGGTACACTACATTCCCGAGTATGGCAGAATGTGCTGATTACAGTTGTGGCTTTGTTAGGTGAATCTAGATAAGGTTTCTTTGTATTATCTGGTGACTCTTGAACGGCTTTTTATTGTTGCCATCATCAGTCCTTTCCCGAACACACATATAACCGCATGGTTTGAGTAACAATGCTGGATTCTTCTTTGCAGATTTCCCCTTTCCATTTGCATGGGTCACTGGTTACCTCGCTATCTTGGTAGGGGCAGGAATGACCTTCATCGTGCAAAGCAGTTCAGTCTTCACCTCCGCCATTACACCTCTTGTTGGTGAGTGTGAGCTGAAACACTTTGAATCCTTCTAAAGACAGAAAGTGTGCACTACACTACTTATCAAATAATCTAATAGTCTGTTAAATGGCAGTGTGCAAATCAGTCATAGTATTTCCAGTTTTTCCACCAAAGATTTTTTTTTCTAGTCCTAGTTTTATTCTGTTTAAATATCAGTGCAAAAGCTGATACTATTTCCATATTTCTTTTCAGGTATTGGTGTTATTAGCATTGAGCGAGCCTATCCCCTTACGCTTGGCTCCAATATTGGGACAACAACCACCGCTATTCTTGCTGCCATGGCAAGTCCTGGAGAAAAACTGGCCAACTCACTACAGGTTAGCCCTAGAAATATGATTACATTGATTAAACTTCCATTTGTACTGCACTGGCCTCGTTAACATCATGCCAAACTCATGACGAGTCTCATTTCCTTGCAGATCTCTCTGTGCCATTTCTTCTTCAACATCTTTGGTATAATGCTGTGGTACCCAATTCCATTCACACGTATACCTATCCGGCTGGCTAAAGCACTGGGCGACCGCACAGCCAAATACCGCTGGTTTGCCATCATCTACTTGGTTTCTTGCTTCTTCATTTTGCCCTTGACGGTGTTGGGGCTCTCCATCGCTGGCTGGCAGGTCCTCGTGGGGGTCGGCGTGCCCGTGGTGGTGTTGGTGGTCTTCGTGTTGGTGGTGAACATCATGCAGTCACGCTGCCCACGCTTCCTGGTTCCAGCGCTGCGGACTTGGGACTTCCTTCCCCGGCCGCTGCACTCTCTCAAACCGTGGGACCGCATTGTCACCAGGGTGATGGGCTTCTGCGGGACACGCTGCTGCTGCTGCTGCAAGTGCTGCAAGAAGGGAGAAGTGGACGAGGAAGAGAAGAGTAAGAAGGGCTTGGAGATGTATGACAACCCCACACTTTCTGTGGATGATGAGAAGAGCCAGATTCAAACAGTGTCTGGAACACATCTGTAGCATGTAATAAAGTATATATATAATAGGACTCTATTACATAGTATGATTTAACATATGCACTGCTTAAAGGGGCTGGAAGTAGGCTGTGTAGCAGTTTCCCATGTGGCTTGAGGTCTATTGTACCTGAGGCTGCTAGATGGTTCTTCTAAAGTGGCCCAGAAGGAACATGTAGAGCCATTCTAACAAGAGCAGATCCCACTGAACAAGGCTTGGATAGCTTTAAAGCCTGGTTCCTGGTCCTGAAGACGTTCTGCTACACATAGCTAGACTATGCTTGCTGTATGTGTATTTTTAGTCTCCTTGTGAAGCTGCTCTCATTGCATGGCTGTCTGTGATGTGCAATGCGAAATGAAAATGCAGATGGCCTTTATTATTAATTCATACATGAGGATTTTGTTTAAAACTATTTAAAGAGTTGTATTTTTTAAAGAATTATATATGTAAAGAATTACATTTGTTGCCTTTTAAGCCCATGGCTTTTTAGGCAGTGTCTAATATGTATCTTTCTTATATATGTGCATTGTTTTTACGAATTAAAAAAAAAAACATGAGTAGGATCACTCTAGGCGGTCTGTATTGTATATAAGGATTTTACACCAGTCAGAACTGTAAAGTATGGCCTGTAAATAAATATGTAAAAAAAAAAAAATTGATTGATTTATGTGGTTGTATTGGTTGTGTGTATACTGTATGTGGGGTTTTGCTCCAACTTGTTTCAACACAATTTCCACAAAGCATGCAACATAAAGCATATTCATAAAAATGGCTAACATTTAACACACTAAAATGGACCTGTATGTTTTTATGTGCAACAATGCATAAATAAGTATTTCCATACATAGTACAAAATCCCCTAATGTAAATAGATCAAAATAAAATACAGCGTTTTTTAAGAGCAACTAATGTTAGCGCTATGGTGGATGATAGCTAATATTGATACTAGCTATTATTCGAAAACCATAGTAGTAGTATGCACTAAATTAATGAACATCAATCAGTTCAACAGTTTCTGGTTTCTAAAGTATTACTGTACCAAAAATTCCTGTGTGTTAGCTACAAGATCACAACAACTTTGCTTGCTAGCTAGAATCCAGCTTGACAGCTAGCAAAAACTATGACTAATAATAAGTAAGTAATCAAACACTTGGGACATGCTGTTAAAGGAAACTAAATCAACAATGTGCTATGATGAAGCAGTGTTCCTGTTACTGAAGATTTTCCCATGTCGGAAAACTTACTACCTGTTACAAAGTGCTGGCACTGGAGAAGCCTTCCATAAATGTTATATAAACATCTCCTAACAGAAGAGTTCAGAAAGGTGGAGCGTCCACCACAGAAAATAAATCAAAACCTTCTGATCACCTTCACAATTCAACAATGTCAAGTTAGCAAATGCTCAGAAATGGTTTTGATCTTGGATGTAGTAGGATCTTATGCTGAAATGACTTTTGTTTGTCAGTTTTTGCGAATTTGCGAATTTTTCAAAAGGGCAGACATGCACAAGATACAGCACTTTATCATCACACTGCATCGTCTTATCATTTTATCATCTATCTTATCATGAGGCAATGATAAGGTATAGTATTGACTTAGCACATTAGCGCTGGCCCGTTTTATGAGAAGCCTATCAGTGGATATCTGATGGCGAAAGCTTTTTCCGTAGAAGAACTTTGCTCTGAAGAAGAACACGAGCTTCGAAGCCAAGTGAATGTCTCTGAGCAGTGCATTGACGCTGTAGGCACCAGGACAGCAGTAGAAGATAATCATCTTGCTAACTGCAGTTATATAATAAGACACAATAGTTTGTACAGGTGTAAACGTTTTTAAACACGGGATTTGTGCAGTCTGTGTTCATTTTCGAGCATGTATACTGTGTACTGTTTATGTGTACATTCATTTTTGTGCATGTACGATGGGCAGCTTGTGTAAGTGCATACTGCATTTCCTGGAAAATAAGCAGGTTCAAGAACTGGAGGACTTGAGACTTGAGCTCCTGAGTTATCACATTGTGTCAACAATAACTTCAAGGTGTTTAGTGTCTAGCTCCGTGATATCAGCGTTAAATCTGCAGGGGGAAAAAAAGCTTTGATTTTAGATAGGTTCATTCAGCAAATATTTAACATTTCACACAATTCAAATAGTCTCATTGTCAGAGTGATTGGCAGATCATTGCATAAAACTAGGCTTACGTGTCACTCTTTCAATTTAATTTCATTTTTAACTTTTACATTTTAATTTTTAACTTTTTTAATTTAATTAATAACTTTTTTATTTTGTGAAGTGAATAAGCTTATTCTGTGATATAAACACATTGCGACATTTTTAATAGATTCCTGTATTAAATCTAACTGAATAAGTTAGACTGACTTCTAGTGTCAATGTTAAGGCTATGTTAAGTGTAATCTCCATTACTTTGTATTTTGAGACGTTTGGAGGGGATATTTTATAAAAAAAAAAAAAAAAAGTTTGGGGTCATTACTGTGCCATTTGTGTCCCACTGATATTACATTCACAAATACATAGGTAAAAATAAAGGTAAAAGCCATCTTAAGCATAGAAAAGATTTCCTTCACTACATCCTCTATGCATGATTCAGATAAATAACAAAATCGACACCGCTTAATGACATCATTTTGCCATTCCCAACTTATTATAACTACACTTTACCTTGAAATATAATCAATGCGCTACTAAGGTTGTAATATTTTTTGCATTGATGTGTGAATCTGTTTAACTTCTGCCATGAATCATCCATTATAGTTTATGAAAAATGAATTTATTTATTTATTCACTCAACCATGTTACCTGAACACATTCACCCCAGTGAAATATTTGGAGCACTCCAGAACAGGAAGTTGCATCATCCGAATTTCCTGAAGATCATGACAAGAAGAAAAGTCATTTCTCTCTTTGTTTTTTTTTTTTTTTTTTTTATAATGATAGTGTGATATAGTCTGATGAGCTCACTTTTAAAAACTTTTTAAACACTACTACTGAAATTAGACATTGAAAGTAAATTATTACTTTTTTAAAAAAAATGAAGAATTAGGTCAGTCTTTAGGATTTCCATAATATCGTCATGTCATTAGCATAGATGCTAGTTAACCACATTTTGTGTAGTTGCTAATTCTGTGCTAAAAAAATTCAACCCTGCTACTTTTATTCATTTAAGAAACCTTGTAAAAAAAAAAAAGTGAGAGAGAGAGAGAGAGAGAGAGAGAGAGAGAGAGAGACTGTTACTGGGAATTGGTTAACACATTTCTTAATGGTTAAATGCATATTTTTTTAGATTCAATGTTGAAAAATTATTTTAAGAGTTACAAGAGCTACAAAACTTGATAAGCATCTGTTAAACTAAATCAAAGGTGTCAATTAAGAACTTTGGGCTAAATGCTATGAATAGGACAAGAGATAAGTTTAACAATTGTTTGAAATCCAATAAAATGTGTTTGAAGGCCAATAAAAACTGATGGAGTTTATTTTAGTGACTACTAGAATTAACTTCAAAGCAATATTACAGGTCAGAGTCTGTTTTTTACTCTATTAATTAATTAAATAACTGTCATAAAAAGCTTCTGTTATAGCAGAGATAGAGAGAGAGAGAGACAGAGAGAGAGACTGATGACCTCTATGACAGTTATAGTTGGAATCTGGGACATACCATAGATATCAATATTTTCCAGAGTTAAGGCCAAGTCTACAATTATCCTTTGTTAAGTCATATCACAGATAATATGTCATGCTTATTACAAAACAACTGATTGCTGGATTGACCTGTGCTCAGGTTGTACCATTAATTACACTCTTAAAGTCTTTTAGGTCATCTCTATGCAACAGTAAGGATCATTTGACAGATTTATGTCTAAAATACAATGTTAAAAAATAATAATAATGCTTACGTATATACTTAAATACATTTATGAAGGGTTTTATATATTAATTGCCTTTCTGCTTCTTTGTCAAGATGGAAACTCCGGCATATTGCTCATTTACAACATAATTGCCACACTACAGAATGGTTGACGTCACTCGTAGACTAACTCGCTATTGTTGGAATCTGAAAAAAAAGCATTAAAGAGACGTCACAGGTGAACTTGTAAACCTGCAGCAAAGCAATTAATAACCTACTGACAAAGAATGACCTTTTGTTGTTGCTCCCTTGCAGATAGATTTCTCCAAAGATGGCTAGCTAATACTGTTGTGGGATGTTAGTAATCACGTGTCCAGTCTAAATGCAACCCTCAATTTTCTTCACCACATCTCATGAAACCCTTAGCAGCTATGACTGAATAACAGGTTAGCATGCGAGCTATCAGGGAAGGTACGGTCAAGGCACCAATGCATTTTTAGCAGGAGGAAATGTAAGACTAATCCAACCAAGCATTTACAAACCGCTAGAAAGCAGATTAATACCACAGTACATCTTTTAGGCCAAAGGGCATTTCTCGAAACCCTGAATATATGGCCCTACATTTGAATGACTCTTTGGAGAACACCAGTGGGGCCAGTACCATTTATGGTCAAGTTAAAGCTCTAAGGTTTCGACTTTGGACAGTGTTCCCCAAAGACATTACTCATGGTCTCGATAAAGCAAACTTGTCGAGTCTTGTGTTTATCAGTGAATAGCACAGAGACAATTTGAATTCCAGAAGCTGAAGGGACTTTGGATCTGTGTCATCCAGCCTTGCCCTAGAGAGGTCCCTTTTGGGTTTAGTTCCAGATCTGCTGCACAAGGTCTACCTTCCAGCAATGATTATTCCAGATCTGCTGCTAGAAATTTACCCTCAGTAAAAGTTTAATTTCAAATCTGGTCCCTGGAATGAATTCTTCAGTTAATAAAGTGTTCAATCTGATCCTCAAGATCAACTGCCCATCAAACTTTGTTATATATTTTATATATATTTTATTATTTATCTATTAATACCAGATCTTCCACTTGAGTTCTACCCTCCAGGAAATCACAAATTTTTTTTCTTTCTTTTTTTCTTTCCTCCTATTGTTAGTCTTTAATACCTGCACTTTAACTGTCTGTGAGCTGCTGTGATAAGTGAATTTCCCCACTGTGAGATCAATAAAGTTTATCTTATCTTATCTTAAATCTGGTCCTGGAGCTTGAGTCTTCAAAATTTCTGCTCTGCTCCATCAACGTTTATTCCAGATCTGTGTCTCAAAATTTACCATCCAGTAAAGTTTAGTTCCAGATCTGCTCATTGAGCTCTACTCACCAGAAGAAATTCATTTCAAGTCTGGTTCTGGAGACTAATTCTTCAATAAAGTTTCAGATCTTCTTCTGGGGATCTACTGTCTGGCAAATTTATTTCAGATTTTCTTCGAGTGTCTACTCCAGTTTATTCCAGGTCTGTGCCTTGAGATCTACCCTCTAGGAAAGTTCCTTCAGTTCCAGATCTCCTCAAGAAGAACCCAAGATAGAAGGTATTGGGCCAAATCTGTTTAGATTTATGTACACAAAAGCAAGTTATGGTAATGGCTGGTTGATTGTGGGCCAAAAGTGGTCCAATGGTAAGCAGCCACAATTACAGTTTTCAATGGGATTTGCAATCTGGGACAAAAGTGGCCCAACTGAGCGCTTTAACATAAATGTATAATTTGCCTTGCAGACAGCACTACTTTCAGAACTGCTGTTGTAGAAAATCAATTAATCAACACATTCTAACGAATTAGAACTGAGACTTCACTAACAATGTGGTCTTTTCAAAGTCTGGTGTGAATGGCACAACTGCAAATTCTGCAATATCAGCATGAACATAAAGACATTTGAGTCAGTCAAACACCAATGCTACACTGTCAAGCAAAAGTTCTCATGCAGACCAACAGCATGAAGCAAAAGTTTTTATTGTTGTGCAGACCTAAGACTTAAATGATTGTTATTGTCCTTGAATGAACCCCTTATGGACAAAAATAGTACTTATACGTGTTTTTCTATGCCACCTCAAACGTAAATTACAGACATTCGCAGTGATCTGGTTATGGTCGGGACTTGGGGAAGGAAGACTGGATGATGGTCTGTTCATTCTTTCTGTCAAAAACCCAACAAACCACGGCAGCTCCTGGACTGCGAGTGATGTCAGAGACTGGCCACGAGCGCTGAGGCTCTCCCTCCTGTGAATTTCCACAAATCAGTCAACACTGATTGAGCACAATAGCGTCTGTATGCAGCCAAAACAACAACAAAAGTACAATGGCTTATTATTACGGTAAAGCCACACCAAGGTGACTGAAACAAACATAAAGTCTGAACTTTTTTATTACGGCAAATGTAAGGTCAGAGCAACACTGACTGGTGTTTAGTGAGTGAAGACAACTACAACAACAGGACAGACAAATCTGAGGAAAACACTGACATAATGTACATATCTCTAGATTATGTACTATTCCACTTCATTTAATAGCACATTGTATACAGAGCCATGTGACTTAAAGGTATGTTCACTGAAATATCCATTATTTCAATTAAGATATTTATTTGAAACCCTTCACCAGCTCGTTCAACTCATTCTCGATTCTGATTGGTCAGAAGGTGTTGATTAAATTTCTATAAAAGCAACTCTAACAGCAGTGCATGCTGTAATTCAAATGTATTAACGTCTCTACAGTAACAAATTACACCTGGCCTTTAATGACGGCTGCTGTATATATACTGATTTAAAAATGTGTATAATTGGTGAAGTTTTCTGTAAGGAGACGTACATTTATTGGAAGGAGTCTCCAGTGAGCACTAAAATGGTACCATCTTATGCAAACATTCTTGAATTTGTTCATCAAAAGTTTTTCAAACTATCTACTTGACAGCCACTCTTGGTTATCATATTCAACCCATCCCTGGAGTAAACATGGAGTATCACACACCCTCTTACAAGCCGCTAAAATCACAGGCGCTAAAGATGTGATCAGCTGCACATCAGGGAAACCACAGCTAATTACACCTCTGATAGCATTGCTAGTTGTTGCCATGGCAGCGATGAAGTGAGGAAGCTTAAGAACTAATAATCTCCACTCTCTGGACTTTAGCATCTGATGGGATGCTATTTACAGTATGAGAAGCACCTGGTTTGCACCACTTTCTATTCTTTACATACTTTATATTCTACTCTACATTTCTTTCTGCTTCTGTTTGGAATTTTTGTTCTTAATCACATAATCCACTTAACTGTAGTTAAATATAAAATATTTTGCAGTAGAATGCTATCATTCTGTAATTCAGAGATTTCGAATTATTAGAAAGTTGTAAACCATCGCAATGGAAGCATCGCTCGTAAAATTGGAGTTTTATCGCCCTCTTGGGGTTCAGGTAAAAATTACAAAAAAAAATTGTTTATGTTTGTCAACAGTTTTGTTGTTTTGTTTTTTTTGACAACTTTTGAATTTCTCTTGAACTGTGTTGTACATTTATTAGAGATACACTTTTAGGGAAGAAGTTCAGTATGTACCCCCTACACAACTGAGTGTTTTTTTTTTAATATAAATAAATAAATAAATGAATAAAGGTGTTTCAGGTGCAACCCATTTGGAAAACTAATCTCCACAGTACCCATACAGAACACTTTTTTCAGTGTCTAAATATTATCCATTTCTCTAGTTTGTCCTAAATTCCATGCTTCACCTTTAAAGCACACACTCCTCAGTCAACTACAGATATAGACTTCCTTGACCATATAAGGACTTCCTTATCCTTTAAAGCCGCTTACTTCCTGTGCCTTGTGCCTTTTAATCTCTTGAGATAATAATGAGACCTTTGGGGCTTGAGCACTCTTATTATCTCATGCACTAGACCTCGAACATCAGAAACCACCTAAAACCAGAATAGAACTGTGTATAATGACAGAAAAGCACAAAATGGCACATTGAAACATGGTGTGTTTATTTAAGATTCTAACAGATAGTTTGCATGGTGCAGTGGATGAATGTTTCTGTAACACAGTTTAATATAAACTTTGCTTTGGCTATTTGTAAAAAAAAAAAAGTCAAGTTGTTGAGTCAAGTTGTTGTATTATTAGCTTAGAAAGAGAAATTTAAAATCTCTTTTTGGTGTGTAGCTATGTAATATTTTTGTTTAAATCATACATACAGCTTACTGTGGTAAACGATTTTTCAAATCTGGCTTTTAATGTTTAAAATGTGAGGTGTTCACACTTTGGACAAAAATGTGTCACGTGTTATTTCTATTTTAATACTTGGTTACTCTTGTTCCTTGTCTTAACAGAGGCGCTAACAAAAATAAATCCAGAAAAAGACAGAATTTTACCACAAAAACCCTCATGTGTGGTCTACACTATGCTTTTGTCCACAAAGCATCCACAGTCCTGCCATCTTGTTTTCTTTTCTTTCATGAAATCCTTCTTTCAAGGATTTAGTTTTTAAGGAGTCAATTCCTAGCTCGCCTAGAGCAGATATACAAAGTCTACGCACCCCTGTAAAAATGGCAGGTTTTTGTGATGGTAAAAATTAAACCAAGATAAATCATGTCAGACGTTTTTTCCCACCTTTACTGTGAAACAGCAATCAACAAAATTCAAGTGTAAAACAGACAGGAAAAAAAAAAAGATAGAAAAAAACTTTTATTTTAACAGGGGTGTGTCGACTTTTTATATCCACTTCAAAAAAATAGTTGGCGTGAAAGTAAGCACTATTTGAAGCAAATACATTTTTCACATCCCACGTCCTTTCCCCTTCAGTGAATTAGCTTTTCCAATTGTTGGTGTTCAGCATGAATGCTAGACTCGGCTAGAGTCCTGGCCTATTTTTTTTCCTCACTCGTTTTCTGTGGGATTGAGGCTCAGTGCCTAGTTTTTTTGTCTGTGGGGCTTAAAAGAACTGTACTGTATTTTCAAAACCATAGCACGACCTCATCCTAGAATAATACTACTTGAGTACACACTAAGCAAAATACAAGACTAAGCAAGGATATTGTAGCACTGACTAGCTAAAAAAAAAAAAAAATCAAAGATTTGTTCACTGCTGATAATATTGTTTCTGTAAATTTTGCAAGCAAAATTGTTTGTATGTTTGAATTTGATAATAAACTGAAAAACTGGTTTAATGTTATCGACTCAGGTCTGTGTTTCTGTCAGAAGATGGAGCTGTTCTGCAGCTTTGTGCACTACAACCCACTTCCTCAGGGGTTATTATATCACATAGAGAACTGGTTTCTCTTTTACTGTTTAATTCAAACATTTAAAAAACGATGGCTCTGTTATTTTACCCAAGGACCAGTTTAGATCAGTCTTTTTAAAAACTTTCTCCTTCACATTTGTATTGTTCTTCTACACAGTTAAAGCAGATGAGAGACAAACATTGTGCACAAGGCACACACACACACTCCAGTTGCCGTGATGACCAAATCGGCTGCCTCCTGCAGGGATCGG
This sequence comes from Pangasianodon hypophthalmus, assembly GCF_027358585.1. Classification (NCBI taxonomy): domain Eukaryota; kingdom Metazoa; phylum Chordata; class Actinopteri; order Siluriformes; family Pangasiidae; genus Pangasianodon; species Pangasianodon hypophthalmus. The sequence continues at coordinate 22,321,897 of NC_069725.1, forward strand.
ACATGTCTGGTCACGTAGGTTTGACCGATCCGCAGAACTCGATTGACTCTTGAGGACCCTTCCTGATCTGTTGCAGTGTCTGATTCACGTCCTCTGACTTGGCTGAGGCGAGGTGATTCCCGTTGGTGCAGTGATGATTGGTTAGGAATACTGCGTGGAAGATCTGCAGAGTAGTGAGCTGAAGGAATGAATAAATAGATCAATTTAAATGAAATTAAAATGAAATGTCTTACTACACCATCTATTTCAAATGTCAATGCACAGGAAATGTACGGTAGTGAAGATCTTACCAAGTGCACTTTGTGTCAGGACGGCGAGCACTAACATGATGAGAGTGGTGAAGATCATTGCGAGGTGGACGGTGCTGCTGGTGAAGCTGTGCCACGCTCTGGCCATGCGCAGTCCAAACAGAGCCAGAGAGCAGGGACTCATTTCCTCCCCCTTACCCTCCAGCTCCCTGCATCTAGACAGAGACGCAAAACAACACGTGTTTATCCACAAGTACACTCACACTTAGACATAACTACACATATGATCCCACGTAGAGGTGCTCTTGTAATCAATACTTGTGCTCTTATTGGAGCGTCCATCAGATGAGAACGTGTTTTGTGTCTCATGTTCCTCAATTTTTCACCCGAAAGTTCTTAATAAGTCACTCTTGCCTTCAGTTTGCTCAAGAAGCCTAGACCTGGGTTTCTAAAAAGCGTATTTAAGCGTAAAAATGACTGCCAAGCTAACAGGCGATGCGTCACATTGTTCTTATTATGCCATCATTGAGACCTTGTGATATAATGCATTGCTCAAAACTAATAGTTCCATTGTTGAGCTATTGATAGAGTTGCTGCAAAGATCCAGGAGAAAACGGAGAAATCTTACAGATCCCACATGAAACACATGTTTATATGTAGACGAAAGTAGACAACGGTATATAAACTCCCCACCTGAGTAAGAGTTTCTCCACTACAGTGCTTTTGTTCAGCTGAAGCTCAGTCGAGATCTTCATTTGCTCCAGTACATTCGCGGGGATGTTGTGTCCTTCCTCAGTCAAAACTGCCAGGTTGTACATGCCCTAAAAGTTTAAAGACAACATCATCAGACTATAAGATCCATATTTAGAAGATTTGTGTAGCATCTGTCCATTTTGGGCTCATAAATCTGGACAATAAAACGAGTACTGGACATAAAAATGAAGATTTTCATATTTGTTTGTTCATTTGTTTGACCAGACATTGCAGAGCCAGTTTAATTTGGGAGAAAACCCTAAATCTATTGGCATGTCTTTGGGAGGTGGGAGGACACCGGAGAACTCTGGGGAAACCCACACGGACAAAAGGAGAACATGTGACACTCCACAGAGTCTATTTTCATGTTGGTTTCATCCAAAACATTTTTAATGCTTTATTACATTTCGTCTGATTCAATAGAGAACTTTCGCCCTATTGTACAGCAATAGATGTGACACTAATAAGAAAAGCAAAAAAGGAGAGGGGTGTGTGTGTGTGTGTGTGTGTGTGTGCTACCTGAGCACTGCCTCTCAGTGCTGCTCTGCTGTATAGCGCTATAGCCTTTACTATGTCACCTACTGCACTGTAGTGGTCTCCCATCTTCAGCAGACCTGAGAGAGAGAGAGAGAGAGAGAGAGAAAATGTAGAGATAGAAAAATAATCAATGACCGGGTAGTGTGGTCAAGTGGACTTACTGTTACTACCCTGCAGGTGATTATTTTCCAAGAACAGCATGACTCGAAGTGTTTTACTCCTCTTCTACCACAGCAATTGATCAACGATTACAATTTTCAACTTATGAAAGAACAACCTGTCATGCTTTTTATCCATTTATAGTTACATTTATTGTTGTTGAACATCCACAAGTTAGTTCCTGTTATTACTTATCACTTACAAAGACAATAGACTCCTTCCATGGATGTTAAACATCTCCTTACACAAAACCTTCTTTGTTAATGACATTATGAGCAGTTGCTATAGAATCGTTAGCATACTAGAGCAAGCACCTTTAATTAATTAATTAATTAATGTGAGCACAATAATTAATTATTTGAATTACAGCCAGAACTACTGTCAAAGCTGTTCTAGAAATCTTCTGACCAATCAGATTCCAGAATTCAGCAGCACAGTGGTATAAATTGGTATTAAGTACTAATTAGCCGTATTCTTTAGCAGTCAGTGCTCACACACACATCTTGCCGGACACCCACCCGATTCATGTGGAGCGTGGTTATGGGTGGAGTAGTTATGGTACCTCCACTGGCATGCAGAACTGTGCTTCAGCACCTGCCATGAACAAGAATAAAGTTTAGCTAAATGACATCATCATCTTACCTACAGTAGTTACTCACTTACAGCCTTACAACTTTCAAACATAATTGAAAAATATAGGTCTGTGGTCATAAAGCTCGTTCACAGATCCAAATTCTATTGGTGTAAAATGTTCTAATGAAACTGTAGAGATAGTTTGGCAGGAAATCGGAGCCTTTTTAAACTGTTTGAGCTTAACCAAGATTTTTAGACAAAATTTTAAAGCATTTTAAAATCTTTAAAGCATCGCTGTTCCATAGTTGGAGTGAGATAGACACATTTTCCCTGGAAGACTAGAGAAGTGTTATTCAATATGTTTAAATATCCGAGCCCCATTTTCAGTGTGGAAGTAAAATATTATCTTGGTGTTTGTTAGTATTAGGTGTCCCAATTCAGAGATTAGTTTTATACTGAGATAGATAGGCAAAGGGTTTAGGAAAAGAATTTGGATTAATAAATCTAATAAAGAAAAGAAAAACAAAAATGTTTAAGAAATGAAAAGCAAAGCACACAGAGAAAAAATAAGAGCATAGAAAGCAGCAGTGTGTCACATGACACTAAGCTTTCTAAAGCTGTACAGTTTGTTCTTTAAGATTACTGACACTGTCAAACCTGCAAGTCACATGATCCATTTTCTCCATTTCCCAACGCATCCAAGTGACGCTATATCGGTTTTAGTGAGCTTTTTTCTAAAGATAAGCAACAATTAACTGTGATACTGCGGAAAGCTTGTCAGGGCTCCAGGGACCATAAATGTGTTTCCAATCTCAGAGCCAGATCTTTTTAATACATTGCTGTTGTAATGATTAGAGAACACACCCAGCGTGGAAATACGAGCGTCCCATCAGGACCCAGTGCTTATAAAATGTACAGTAGAGGACTGCAGATTTACCTCACAGAGGTGTGCAGCGTTGATCTGCGCCACAACAAAGCCAGTTTCGGCGAGCATCGCGTATTTCAACAAGGCCTCATCCCTTTACACAAAAACACACATTATATACACAAACAATAGACTGATATAGTCTATGAGTCATGTGAGTGATGAAAGCTGCAAGTCACTTTGACTGAAAAAAAAAGCTATAGAATTATGATTAAAAGCAGAAGGGATGACGTGCAGAATAAAAAGAGAGGTGAAAAGGAAAGAATGGATGGACAGATAAATGATTGTGGGTGTTACCATGACCCGTGCTGAAATGCTTTCAGAGCGTCTCGGACCGTGAAGCCCAGGTGGCCGTTCTTCTCACTGATCGGCTTCAGGAGACTTTGGAAATGAAGATGGTAAAGTCAAACATGCTGGTAAACTCAAACAAGAGCAAAACTTTGAAATTAATCAAGAGAAAAAAGCCTGGATCACAATTTCAGCCCTGTTTCTAAGATATTTTGTTTTATTGTACTTTTCCATTGGTTCATTTGATTTGCACCGCAGTGTTCTTGAATTCTTGACTCTGACTGGTCAGAAGATTAAACTGTCAGATTGAATTGACTTGTTCTAACTGTTGTTATTGTTTCTATAGTAACTGCTCATTTACAGGGAAAGTCTTCAGGAGATTCTTGGTCACATGACAAGCTGTGGTTTTTTTTTTTTGTCTTAGTACCTTCCGGAGAGACTCATGAGGGACCGACTATAACGATAACAGAATCTTGTAGACATTCCACGACATTAAATGTGACTATAAATGGATAAAGTGTACAGTGTGGCATGTCTTTAATAAATAAAAAATGTAATCTTTTGAAAAATCGCTGTGGTATATGAGGAATAAAACACTTTGGGACGTGCTGTGGTGGTAACCGTGTCGGGCTGCATCACACTACCCTGTCGCTGATTACTTTCCTGTAAACAGCATGGCTACAAAGTGTTTTATTCTGTACTTGTTTCTCATTTCAGGGAAGCTGCACTGAGCCTGTATACATACGTCACGGCTCTCTCAGGATCTCTGTGCATGTCCGGTAAGTGACCTCTCGAGAGAAATGATGCAGCCTCCACTGCGCCCTCCACATGACCCAGCTCACCCGCCTTCAGGAAACACTGAAACGCAGCTGTCTGAAACACACAAAACACACACACACATCACTACAGCTGAGACAACACACACACACACACACACCATGTCCTCTAACACTGAGAGGGATGGCCAGGATTCAGTGTGATGATGAAAGCTGCAGGATCTGTTTTAGCACAACAAGTAAAAGCCTTCATATGAGACTCACAAGACGGTATAAAATTATTTTAAATGGCCTCTCTTTGTAAACATGAAACAAAACGGTCACTGCCATATCCCCTTTACACTCCCTCCTATCCATTTTACATTCCTTGCTAAGTAATTAAACAACATGAGCCTTAAAATGCATGTGAACGTGTGTGTTATTCTTAAAAACTACCTTGTTGTTAGAAATTGCTCCAAGCTTTTTTTTTTTTTTAACTGTTTTACCAAATGTTCATGTGTACATGCCGCCTACCTCGTTCTTGCCTGGCGAGTCTGGGATGGCGCCGTTCAGGTGATACACACCCAGGTTAAACACACCGTCTCGACTGCCGTTACGAGCAGCCAGGTCAAAGTAGTATGCGGCCTTTCTTTCGTTTTGTTCCATAGTGCCATGGTACCAGCCTAGAGCATTCAGAGCATCCACGTAACCCTGAGAAATACACACATGCATGTATACACACACACACACACACACACACAGACTGTTAAGAGCAATACTGACTTATCACATACACAACACGTACAGTATACCATTCAAACAGGTGAACAGAATAATCATAAATCAGCTTACTGAGTAAGTACTGCGAATCATTCAGTCATTACAGAGAAATTAACATGTAAATAAGCAGTTATGAGCGTCAGGAATGGAAATCTGGACATTTCACAACACTGATAAATCAGACAGTGATGTAAAACTAATCAGCATTTCTGGATTTTGCACTAAATGTAAAAGAATATGATGCACTTGTTCACATTTACACAGCACAAACAAAAAGTACACACTTATTTAATCAGTCTTTACAAAAGCGTAAGCTAATTCTAGATTCAAAAAGCAGGCTTGAGTTGGATTTGACATCCAGCGTAGCCACACATTTTCTTACCATGTCAGCCGCCATCTCCAGGAGGTTTAATGCCAAGGTTTTGTTCTTCTTCCCTCCAATTCCCTGAAAAACAGCAACCGGTACACAGTCATCACACCCTGCCTACATCTGAATGAACTGAGCACACACACATTACCGAAACAGTGCACATACACATAGCTGACGAGTGCTGAGTTGGTTAACTGAGAGATTTCTAGCAAACAAGCCTGCTAAACTGACATGGTGATGTTTTAGCATGAAAAAGTGCCTACCAGTGACAAAGGCTTTCATTTGGCTAGTCCAATATCAACTTAAAAAAACACTACAGAGAAAAGTTCTCTTGTACCAGAAACAATCAAACAAGTATGTTTCATGTCTGAAGTTTGCTTCTTTAAATTTGCATTTGAGCTACAAGGCCACTGTAGCTAACAAGTAAAGGAAATTATACATACATGTTTAGCATGACGCAAACTGCATGTTTACCCCTTAAAAAGATTTGTTTTGTGATTTTCAACACTGTATGACCCACAGTAATCGAAAACTCGACAAAAGGATGCTACATGCTCTTTATGGCATACCTTAATTCTCAAATTCTATCATAAATAATGACATGTATTTTATTTTAATTACAGAAAAGCCAACCGCAAACAAGAATAATATGTAGCTCCCAAGTAAAAACACAAAAAGAGTAAAAAAAAACAAACAAAAAAAAACAAATAAAACCGTAAATATAACCAAAATGTAAAGTGTACAAAACTGTAAACTTAACAACATGTAAAGAGTAAAAAAAACATGAGAAGAGTTAAAAAAAAACAAGACAGTAAAAGAAACAAAATGTAAACAATAAAATACAAAATATAAAAGATAAAACAGTTTAAAAAATAAACAGTAAAAACTAAACAGTAAATGTAGCAAAATGTAACCAGTAAAAAAAAAAAAAAAAAAAGTAAATTTTTCTATTTTGGTCAAAAACCAAAACTGCCATTTTTGACTGTTTTTCGACTAAAAATATTTAGTGACACAACAACACCGGCCGAAACATTACTAACGTTTTCAAATGGTGAGAAGTGGGCGGGGCTTCCAGCTGTGTCATTTAATATTGGACAACTCAAAAACATCTATGCAACTGTCAATCGTTCCAGAATTATTTGTCGAATTGTTCATCTGCCATTTTGTTTTGGGGAAAAAAGAAGACTCTTGACATATTTTTTAGTGATTGATGTTAAAATGAGGAGCTGCTATGCTAAATGTGGGAAGGTTAGCAGATCTTGAACTGAGTGAAATGTGTTTTTAGGTGAGTGTGTGATGGTTTAGAAATGCTAGTACAATGATAATCTGCTAGCTTTAAGCTTACTCGTTATCTAAAGCAGCTTCAGTACAAAACTAGCTGATTGGTCTTAGCTGACTGGCAACATCTGGAGTAAGTGAAACATTGTGTAAATTTTACTTTAGGTCAAGCTGTTCCTTTAACTTGGGTGTATTTGGGCTTTCTGAGCAAAAGCTCTCAATTTTGCTTTTTGCTTTGCATGGCTGCACGTCTGTAAATAAAAATAATCCAAAACGCATACTATAGGTACGCCCTCTCTACACTGAGTGTAGTGTCAGCACACTGACCTTCAGCAGCAGGATGCCGTAGTCATACATGACTGAAGCGTCCGTCATCTGCACTGCGCTCATGGCGTACCACTTCAGAGCTGCGCTGATGTCCTTCGTCATGCCATTACTGCCAAAGAATGACATCCGTGCCAGGGTTTTCTATCACACACACACACACCAGCAACAATTCTGAGCAACTCGAGCCATATGAGTCAAAACAACATCAATATAATTTTTCAATGCTACAAAATTTTAAATTAAAGGTGATATCAGTGAGTGAATTAAAATCAGGGGGAAAGTACACACTAGAAACTACTTTATTAGAAACAATGATGTTTGTGTGCAAAGAGCGCACCTGGGACTTGATGTCTCCTCTCTCTGCCTGGTGTTTGAGAAACTGTATGATGTCATCGGACTCGCCGGCTTGCATCTGGAGATCCTCTGGATTGGTTAAATGCACGTGCTCAGTGAGGCGTTGCTGGATATAAACAGGTCAATAAATCAGCTATAGTCGTGATTAGACTCAGACTTACCCATAACTTACTGTTGTTTAGTGTTTATTTAATTTTTAAGTAACTTTATGTAGTTCTTCATATTGTTGTCTTGAGCTGCTTTGATCCAATAGAAATGTAATATTTTAGTATAATAATATGTAATATACATGTACTGTATGTACTGTATGTACTGTGTGTATTGGGGTGGAAGGGCATTTAACCAGGAAGTGTAAAATTACAGATCCTCAAAATGAGGTCTGAGGTCTCTCCATTCTTCTTTTTAGCCAAAACAGAATAGTAGACTTATATTGTATTAAGATTTATCTTAGACTGATATAAAAAATTTCTCTTGTTTTGTATTCCTAAGTTGACAAGTTTTGCTAAACTGCCATGTCAGTGTCGAATAAAGTCAAATATAATGTTAATGATAATGTTTATTTAGATGGTGCCTCATTAAAAAAGACATACATTAATGTTTTAGTGACAATCTAATTTCCAAATGGTATCTCCATATATTGGATTATATTTCACATTCTAGATCATTGCTGTCGAACATCCGGCCTGTGGCCCGAGATAAAGGATCTAATCTGGCCCACCAAATGAATTCATGAATCCGTGTTCTAAATTGAACCTGGATTGTGGACAGTAATTCATTTGTTATTCCACTAGAGAGCAAAACAGAGTGATAAACTCATTGCCAAATGTGCTAATTATACCTAATTCTTCATTAGCATGTTACATGTTTGACTGTGTAACCATGTCCCTGTCCAAAAGAACTAATTTTTGAGTTTCACGGCAATGAGATTGAAACTACTGTACTATATCAATTTGCTCCTAATGTTTGGCCAATAATATGGGCTATATTTTATCAGGAGTTGTTGATGTGTTATTGCTCCGGCAGACTTGACATTAGACTAACTGTAATGTAATGTGGTCTATTACCTAAACTGTGTTTGACAGTGTTTCTTACTTGTGATAAATCAATGCCATTTAAAAACTGGTAAATTTCTTTGTGTTTTTTTGGATGGTACTCCGGTTTCATCCCAAATTCTTTACAGACATCAAACGAATGAAGGAATCTCTGGAAACTGACTGAAATGATACTGTCTTTACATTTGGTTAAGCAGCATCTGTTTTGCAGACACCATCATTCAATCTGAAAGCTAGTTTGCATCCACTCTGTCAGGTGCCCTGTCAAAGTGCAGTCAGGCATGGGCTGGAGTTTTTACATATTGAAAACTGGCTGTCTTTTGGGACCCTTGTGAAATGGTGACAGGAAGTTGCACAGAATCAAAATTTGAAGCAGAGCCTAACCTGGGAACACTGAGTGTAACACATGAACATACCCTGGATTCTAATCATCACCTAGGGGCAATTTAGCATATCTATTCAACATATTGGCATGTTTTTGGAGGTAGGGGGAAACCGGAGAACCCAGAGGAAACCCATGAAGACACAGGGAGAACGCGTGGAACTCCACACAGAGAGAAACCCAAGCTCAGGACCAAACAGAAATGTGCACCACCGTCACACCTATTTGACTTACATGCCTTGAAATTTGTATAGATGTAAAGGAAAAAGGTATGTAAAAATATTTGTAAATTTCAAAGTTGATTTAAAAAGAAAATCCCTTCATATACTGAAAAATGGACGAGCTGAGGATATAAATGAGGATATGACCTTTTCTTTCTAAACTACATCCTGTTTTAAGACATTAATTAAGGTCCATAGTGATCAGGTCCTAAATACCAAATTATTAAAGAGAACTGATTATAGTTTGGGACTCAGAGGTGTATACTGATGACAGTAATGGAGATCTCACCTCTGAGTCCTGGACTTTATTGTGGTCAATGCTGGTTTGCTTTCCCACATTGGCGTAGTAGCCGTATGCCATGTCCGGGTCCTTAGGGAAGCCGTCCAGACCCTCCATGTGCTTGTAGCCCAAATGCAGCAGAGCCAGACGCTCGTCTTCTACTCCGGCCATCAGGCTGTACACGTGGCCCTGTGGTCAAGGAGCACATTTGATATTCACAATATTCACAAGCACATTTGAGTCATGTAGCATGGCTACATACCAAATGAGAACTTTTGCACAAGTCAATAAGGAGTCAGTTTTTTCTTTCTCTCTCTCTCTGGGTGTTGAACCTATTTGTCCTTGTCTGTATGGCAACTATGAATAAAAAAACTAATATCCTGGACACAAAGGCTAGTCAAGCATAGTGTACTTTTTAACTTTTAGCTCATAAATGTATAATTTTTAATTCATCCCCAATGTTCATATTTCATAAGTTTTATCAATCTATACACACAGGATATCGATCCAACATTCTACACACAATGTCCGATCCTGTGCCGCTACCTTCTCCTGGTCCGCTGGCACTCCGAGACCTGAAAGGTGTAAAGTGGCGAGCATGAGAGAAGCCTGGTGATGACCCCAGCAGGAGCTCAGCTGCAGCAGCTCTATTAGTGAGGTATCGATGTCTCTCAAACCAGCATCAGCTAACCTCTTTACCACATCTTGGTAGAGGTGCTGGCCAAAGAGTGATGCTTTCTTGCTGCTCCATGGACCTAGAGGAGGGACAAAGCATCAATGCATCCCACAATACCCATCATGCATTACAGAGTACACCCTGAAATCACTGGAGAATATTAATCCCAAGGAACCAATCTGTTATACAGTGCTTGAAAATAAGAAAAACAAACCAATCATGCAGCAAAATGCAGGATTTTTTGACAGAATACAGTTAGGAATGTATAACATAATGGAACAAGACCGCTGTTTTCCATCATCACTTATAGCACAGATTTTAACTTTATTTTTTGCCAGTAAAAAAATAGAAAAGAAAAATGTTGTGGTACCTATTAATTATTACAAATTTAAATTTAATTTATCCAGACTGTGTGCTCTAATCTAATGACACAGATACCTGACATCAGTTCTTCCTCATGCGTTCTCAGTATTTTCAGTGCAGCACTGTATTTCATCTGATGGAACCAGGCCCATGTCTGCATGCACCTCGTCCGGACAAACGTCCTCCTTAACTGCTCGTAATATGATACACACACATCTGAAAGAATACAGAAGTATACGGTGACAACATCAATATCCACCCAGTGTTTTACAGTCTCTCCAGCTCAGTGAGTATGAACTAAACAAAATCCTGATAGCTGATGAGAGACAAAAGGAATATAGACTTATTACCAGATCTAGAGACCTTTATTTTAGGTTTCGCTGTAATTTCTGATGAAGTCATGGCAGTTAATGAGTAATATACTTAAAGAACTGAATAATAAACTAGGAATTAGGATGTTGAAAGATGCCACCTGGTCTCTCTCCAGTGTGCCACTCTAGCCTCAGATTCTTGTTATTGGGTGCTGTTGTAGCCCATCTGCCTCAATGTTTGGTATTTTATGCATTCTGAGATGCTTTTCTGCTCACCACGGATGTAAAAAGTGGTTAGTTGAGATACTGTAGCCTTCCTGTCTGCTTGAACCAGTCTGGCCATTTTTCTCTGACCTTTATAGTTGAGGTGTTTTTTCTCGCAGTACCTGATGGTTTTTTTTTGTTTGTTGTTCGCATTCTGTGTAAACTCTAGAGACTGTCGTGTGTGAAAATCCCAGGAGATCAGCAGTTTCTGAAATACCCAAACCAGAACATCTGGCACAAAACAACCATGACGAGTCAGGGAGATCACACTTTCCCCATTGTCATGTTTAATGCGAACTTTAACTGAAGCTCTTGATTTGTATCTGCATGATTTATACATTGCACTGCTGCCATATGACAGGCCGAGTGGATAATTGCATGAATGCGCAGGTGTATTGGTGTTCCTAATAAATGGATGATGAGTGTAGCGATCTATAAAAAGCATTTACCGTTGGCGAGACTGGCCCTGCTGTCTTGTAGAGCTTTTACGTAGCCTTCAGTGATCAGTTTAACATCCTCACACCGTCTGTGGGCTTCGTTCAGTTCCTTCAGTGTTCTCTCTGGAGTCAGAGGGTTCACCACCTTCACAAACAAATCCACATTACTGAATTGTGTCATATAGCCAAGTCACCCACTACTTTAAAAAATGTCTTTTTACACCCGGGTAAAAACAGTACTGGACATCAGACAGTGCAATTATTTGCACCCAGAAACACCAAAAACAGAATGTGCAACATAACTGGTATGTCCTTAAGAAGCAACATAAGCTAAGCTAGCTGGCTTTGTAAACACAGAAATAAACTAATACTGTCAGCTATCTCAAACAGCAGCTATTTAATTTTATTAGCGATTTAAGTTTGCTAATAAGCTATCTAATGTAAATTAAAACCAACCTATTGAAAGCTACCTGAAATTGGGCTATTATACAAAGCAGCCATGTTTGATTGCAAGCTAGCTAACATTAGGCTAGCTAGCACATCAGTTGACAAGATCACTAACAATTTTAGGGTAAGTAGCTTATAATTAAATCCATGGAATAGCAATCTAACTAAAAATAAAGTTATCATAGTTCAATAGGAACCTAGTTAATATAAGGTTAACTTATACTGTGTAACCACTAGACATGTAAACACTAACAAGATAACCAACTTTAGGCTCCTAAAGTTTGCAAACCAATAGCCAAGCTAACTCCAGGCCAACCATTTTGTAATTAATATCACTAGCCAGGCTTAGAGCAAGCTAATTAACATTAGGGTATCTATTACTATGTAACTAGAAGGTGAGGCCACTAAACTGAATGAACTCTGAGTTCGCTAGCTAACATGAGATAAGAGTAAGCGCTGAAAGAGTGGTTCGCGCTCACCATTTCAGAACCTAAGCGGTAATATTTAACTGGTCCAACATAACCGTGAATTCCTGGCATGTAGACGCCGCCACCAATCACGAAGTATCCTGAAGTGTCATTATACAGAACAGCATCCTGAAAACTGGAACATGTTACATAAAGATTACTTTATGACAGCTCAAACCAATATATCTGTGAAAAATGAATTGTACACAATGTCCTAATGTAGTCAATCGCCAAGACATATCTGGTGTTTAGTTCTGCACTGGAACTACAATGCTAATGTGGCTAACATGTACAGAAAGTTTATCTCACCAAAATAATTTCCATAAAACATGCTCGAATCGTCATATATGTGCTTTAAACATCACTGTCATTCTATGGGATATAGTAAAATAATATAAATAGTCCATATTTATATGCTTAAGTTAAACTATATGGAAATTATCATTTACATCACTTCCAGGTTTCATTTTGTAGCTCCAGTGGAAAGCTAGCTACATTCACACTAGCAAGCAACAAGTCACTCATGTCGCTTGTAGTTTTTTTTCTTGTAGTCTGCTGTGAAGTGACCACTACCATTGTCGCTTGTGGCTATTCACTTTCCAGCATTTTTTTTTAGTTCTGATTCGTACTAGCTTCTTGTAAGATTAGCAAAACAAGCTAACGTTACTAGCTATATACACTCCCCAGAAGCAGCACTGATCTTTGCTACTTCCTTCCAAGCTTTATTTTTCTTCAAAATGTCTTTATACAGATTTACTGAGAGATCCTATATGACAGGATAACAGATGAAAATCACAGTGCAGCACAGCTCCGTGTCACACACATACACAGAAAAACAAACAGTCGACTGTTGCTTTGTCGCTCGCTAAAGAGCATAGAGTAAAGAAGCAAACATCATACACCAAACATGTCTTGCCTGATCGACTACATTTCAGGTAAGGCAAAAAAGTGTGTAGACTCCTTTAAATCATGAAGATCAGCATTATATGTTACAGAAACGCCTGGTACATAATAGCAATCTCTGTACATTTTAAATCAGAAACACAATGCATACACTGGATTCACACTGTGAGTTCACACTGGATTTTCCATGCAAAATATTTGTCCCAATCAAACTTGTGGGAAACCAACCAACCTGGCAACGTTTCAAAACATTCACAGCATCTTGTCTCAATTACGTTAATAATTTAATGAGTAGTTATTTAACACCAACACCAACCAGGAAGCTGGTGGTGTTGGTGTTATATACACATGGAAACCATGTAATTAGCTAGCATGCTGTAAATGTGTAAAGCGAGAGCATAACACACTACAACAAACATCATCAGGACATCACTCTAATAGTGCTAATATACAATATCCTATTTAATTTATTTACACATGTTCTTACTCATACTTGTATACGGCTTCCATGAGGTGATGTTCAGAGACGGTCTGCGTGATTATGAGCTTCACCTGGAGAGAAAATTACAACATGATTTTAGATGTCATATTTTCTTCATATCTCTTATTTGCACTCCACGTGTGCACACACATACACACGATCAAGAGAATTCCCAAGCATGGGAAGGACGTTTGTGAGTACACTTCCATAATCACTGTTTATACTGCTAACACTTGAGATAAGGGTAAGTATTTGTACGGCTATAACGGTAGGTCCGTCCTCGGTCAACAGTTTCTAAGCAATGAACAGTACACATTGGTCTGGTTATACGAAATACAAGTTTTAAGAAATTCGGTGATTCATTGAATCATCATGATCATCATTTGTGCATCAAAATGTGTTACATAAAGAAGGAAGATTTAGTGAAGCAGACGTTAGGACAGTATGTTAGTGGTTTCTCTGACTATTTTTTCACCTCCAAAATATCATATCCACATCATACAAATGCAAGATGCTGTGTGGCAAGCAGCCGCTGATTGATTGAGCAATTTGAGCAGTGTGGAAAAATAGTGCGGTGAGGAAAACTCTTTAGCCCTTCCCCACCAAGTGCTTAGATCACTGTGAAAAAGTTTGAGCACCTCTGAGGTCTGGATGAAGAGGTCCAGCCGGATCCAGGTCAGGAGAGGGAGATCTGTGTGAGCTGTGAATGCCTGTTCCACTCCGGAGGTCAAACACACCTGCACCACAATGTTACCTTCACATAACACACACAGGCAAACACAGATGGGTTCAGTACATCTGGCAGACATGTCTCTGGAGAAAGCTGAGGTAAAGAGAATTTGGTAAATTCTCTTTAAATAAACAGGATGCTGTGAACTTTGTTTTCGATCCAGTGACTGTATCGTGCTCAGCTCATTGTGCCACAGTTTGGAAACCAGTAAACAATCAGATTGAAACCTTCGAGATCCTGAAGCGTGTGGCCAGAAAAGTGTACAAAAGCATACAACTTTTAAATTAAGCTAGGCCCTATGCTTACAATTTAGCAGAAACACTCATGACCCTAAGTTATATATTTAGAAGGAACACAAATTTCAGTTAATGACTAACATTAAATGAATGATTTGGTAAAAAAAATAATAAAAAAATACACAAGCCTACATTAGCCTTGTAGCTTCAGTGGAAAGATAACACAGGAGCATGTTGGACACGGAGTGTGGCTCATTTACTGTGTCCATTAATGCATCTTTGATAACTTCTTTATCAAGGTCACTCTACTTAAATTACTAATCTGTTCAGATTTTTACAGATCTGTTCAGAAACAGAACCATCTAAGTTCATTAAAATATATCATGGGTAGGTGCAAACCAAAATAATTAGTCAGCATTCTTTAGGGAATGGGTGGGAGTGAGATTAATAAAGCAGACCCTTGCACATCTCTATCTATTATACAGCATTTTCTGGCTTCAGTGAAGCACATCAGATCACTCACATGCTTTAACAGTGAGGTAATGCCACAGAGAAGTCACCTGTATCAGTCAGCAATAGGAGAGGTGTTGCGTATTTCCTGTGCTCGCTCACATGCTTGATGATGCCACAGAGCTTTTCCCTGCACCACTTTAGCAAATACAACCACACCGACACGGTCAGTCTGCAAAACAGCAGTGATGGGTTCGATTAAAGCCTTCAAGGAAACATTTTAAATGTATATCGTAACTTGAGAACTTGGAAAACTTAAATTTCATTTTACCAAACTACTGTTTATGTACATCACCATATGGAAACACAACAGCTACAAATAGAAATGCAAAGTTTAGCCAGTCCAGTGGGGTTTGTATGCTGGCTTTCGCCTGACAAACTGCAGTAAAAAGCATAGCAGCGTTCAATATCAGTTCAATATTTCACTTCTTCTTCATTTCCATGCCATTACTCAGCATTGCTCTGTCTTCAGTTTTAATATCACTCTCCATCTATCATTTTCACTAAACAGCCCCGGTCCATTAATCACATGGTTCCATAACAGGATAATTGTTTGATTGAGGGAAATCTGACACTGGATCTGCCTTATTGACCATCTGGCTAACTTTATTCCAGTTGGAGTATTACATCTGCCATTTTCTGCTACACAAATGATGCACATAAATGTAATGTGAAGAAGCATTGGCGTGCCCTTAGTCATGTACTCTCTATCACTCCTGATAACTTTTAAAAACTATTTAGTCCAGGCTCCTTTAGTCCAAGCCTCTTTACTTGACTTAGGAGCACTTGGTAGTGTTACCTGGGTTTCTCTAGAGCACGCAGGCTTGCAGTCTCCAGCTCTCTGTTGGCGAAGGCTGGAAACGTCCGGATGACTCCATAGTTCTCCCCAGTGCTTGCAAAAGGGAAAGTCAGGAGTCTCACTACATCTGCAACAGCATCGTACCATTAATCATTTTAGTTGTAGAGTGCTGCTGTAAACCATTTTGGATTCTAAAAGGTCTGTCTAATCAAATAAAAAGGTCATATATGGAAATGTGGGCGTGTCACTGAGTCTCTGTATGGAAATGAGAGCAGCTCTGGGTGGGCATGTCTTGAAAGCCATAGATGGGTATGTGAGCATGTCTCTGATTCCATATATGGACGTCTTCAAGTGACTTCACTGGTAAAACAGTTAAACAGTTACCTAGATGACAAACAAAAGCTAACCTGACAAGAAATCTGAGCAAACATAAAACGGTTTATTAACCCTAACTCAAAGACACGCACACCAGTCTGTAATTTGATCTCATGTTTTTTTTTCTCACAAATTATAAAACTGACAGTCATGTAATAATTTATTTGTACTCAAACTTGCCATGTCTTTAATGTCCAGAAACTGAATTTGATTGGTTAACGTAGGAAGGAACTCACCTGACTCAGGAGAGCACTTCTCTATTCTGTCTTTGGTCCGATTCCACATCAGCTCCGCCCCCCATGCAGCGCATCTGCTCGGTGATTTGGCAGGACGTTCCGAGGGCGGAACCGTCCCCAAATTTTTAAACATTCTCACCATGGATTGCTTGTACTGACTGACTCCAACGTGGCTGCTATTGCTTTCTGCTCCATCCAGATGCACCAGCCAGGCTCTCAGCATCACATCACGGGCTTCCACTGTCCGTCTGAAGAAAAAGTCTCTCTTATACACCACAGCTGGAGGGAAAGTGAGCTGAATCGTCCTTGTTCTAGTTTTTTTTAGTTGGTTGACATGAATCCATGATCTCCTAAAGGTCACAAGTCCAACTGTTTTTGGTGTGGAAAGCACAATCTCGACTCCCACTCTGCAGGCCCTGGAGCAAGTATACGAGATCTGCACAGTGGAGTTGACTGTGATGGTGTCAGGGGCCGAGTCAAAGTGAAGAAAGTCACCATAAGGGCTCCTCTGCATAGGTGACATGGTGGTGCGTGTGGTGAAGTTGCACTCAATCTTGAATAAAACAGAATTAACAGTGAACACTTTTTACCAAGCACTGCAAACTGATATAAACCTGTAAAGGAAACATATGCATAAGTAATAAAACATCTGCTGGCATTCTGTTATAGGAAAATAATCAATGAGGGGGTGGTGTGATGTGGCCTGATATGAAAAAGAGTTACTGTTACCACCCCAACGTGTTATTTTCCTATAACAACACACCGCTGAAATTGATAAATCATACTTATTATCCATTTATTGTTACATTTAATATTGTGTAACATCCACAAAATAAAGTAGTTATGTGCATTATCGATTATGTTACAGCAGCTGTAAATAGTCGTTCCTTCACCAGCCTCGCTTTCTCTCTCTCACGACAAAACAGAACACAGCTTTTTATGTCACCAAGGAAATGCAAATCACAAGTGGCTCTATCCTGAAGAATTTCCTCTTAAAGTTACAGCTTTACCTCTTGACTGTTACAGAGCACTGACACTGAAGACTCCTTCCATAAATGCTAAATAATCTCCTCATAGACAGCTTCACCATATCAATGATTACACAAGTTTTCTTTTTAATTCGTTGATGTGGAGCATCCACCATACAAATCTCTGTGTAAGTGATTACTATAGAAATACTAACGTATTATAACAAGGACAATGATATAAATCTTCAGCCAGAACCACTGTCAAAGCTGCTGTAATTGAAAATTAATCAACACCTTATGGCCAATCAGAGTGAAGAAGTCAACAGCGCATTGTTTAATTTAAATAAAAAGATTTGTATCTCAAAATGGCTTTTAATCAGGGATTTGGTTCCCCTTGCCACCCCAACTCTGACCTCTGAGAGTTTTTTTCTTACTCCTATGCAATCTGATGATCTAAATCATTACTAAATGTCAGCAGCACTAACAACTTCATGAATAAAAAAAGTTGCCTATGTCATGTTGTTCCTAATACTTGGTTACTCCTCCCCTTGCTTTAATAACAGCAGCGATCCAGTCAGGTAAGGATGACAGAATTATAGCTCTCTACCACTCTTCCACTGACTGGGTGCAGCTCGGGTTTGTGACCTATTTTAGAGTTTATTCTGCTCTTCCAAATAATACAACACTTTTTCTGTGGAATAACAACTTGTCATCCTGGCGCATAGGAGTGTCAGTGTTGTGTTCTGCCTGGACACGAAGCACAAAAAAGGCAACGCTCAGCGTGTGGCCGACAAACTGACAATCCAGGTTTATACTTGTCTAGTTGCACAAGCTTTTGATATTGTATAATAAAGCCCTGCTATTCTTGATGTGACTCATTTCTTGTCAGAGGAGCTTAGAAAGCCAATATAATAACATTATTTTGTCGTGATTCATTCTGCATTAGTAAACAAATCAGATATTCTGCAAATGCAACTTTGTTCTATATCTAAGGGTGCACGTGGCCCTTCCTGTCACCCCGTACACTTCACATAGCGCCATTTTGGGACCAGTGTCCACTCTGTACGACTTTAATATCAACATTCATAATCAATATGTGAATAATCAAACTTATTTCACTGACATATTTGACTAATGGTTTTGAATATTCCCCACAATGCCATTCAAATGCTCAATGATATTGCTGCCCTCATGTCATCTACCTAATGTGAACGATGCAGCGGTGCTTTAGTCCTTTTGTCTGTCCAGCTCTCTCGTCTCTTCATCCGTACACCATCTCACCACCATTGCAGTCATCTCTGCTGTAACTCAGTGCAACTTCTCTGTACGGCCGCGTTGCATTCTGGGACTTATAGACCAAAGATTGCACAAGCACTACCTCTATCTTGAACGTTATTTAAAAATGAGTGAGAAAAATAAGGCTGTTTTTTAAAGAGGCGAATAGCAGAACCTGAGTGTTATGCTTCATGTTTGAGATGGCTGAAATATTTTCTGCTATTGACCGCCATTGCACCATGCAACAGATTAGCACCAGAATCATTAAACACTTTCAACAGAAACATGTTTAATATGTTTCATGTGTTTCAGGGTGGAGATTTCCTTTAGGTTTCAATGTTAAAATGCTTGAAACTAGAATTACACTGAAACTTGTTTGTTTTTACTGAGTAATAACTGTTTAGTTCAAAGTTATATCAAACTTTAGTGTTAAAAACAGGAACTTTGTGCCTTTAGATCTTTATCCTGTGCACCAGGAAATGCTTTATAAGCCATTCTCTTCAGATAATGAAAGAATAACTTGTCCAAACAGCAGAAACCTCAGCAGGCTGTGTTTAAGACAAGTGAAAGTGTGTATTATTGTTTGCAATCTTACCACTGAAAGTAGTGCAGCGCAGATAGTCACTTTGCTAAAGAAGCCTGAACTTGTAGAAACTTTCATCTTGTCACGTTGTAACTCATCGGTTCGGATCCGGAGCAGCTCTTCAAAAGCAACCCGAAGTGAACTGTAAACGAGTCGAAGAAAGATTAGAGAGAAGTCTGGAAGTGTTGCAGGTTCATTGTCGTCTTCAGGAAATGTGTGTAATGGTGACTTGTCACTCTTCCGTATGACAGATGCAGGTGGGGCAAGTTGCACCTGCTCCCACTGATGCCCGTGTCGACTCACTTCACTGAACCGACTCTTTGAACTGAACTGAATCGATGAATCGAATGGCGCTGGTTTGATTCTTCAGTCATATTTTCAACCCAGGCCACAATTTCACACACTGTTTTTCACTGTAGCTCTTGAGACTAGTCTGTGGCTGGTCATTATCCAAATGAAGCAGCTGGTCAGTATTTTGAATAGCCAAAACACAGGATGCATCATAAATCACAAAGTAATCGGCGAATATATTCTGAAACACACTACAGCAATTCATTATTGTGAGGACACTTTGCATGTGTGAGAGAAAGAGTTCTAGATGTGGCTTTTTTTCTTCTTTCGTCTGCTCCTGTTAAGGCTCGTCGCAGCGGATCGCTGGTCCACATGTTTGATTTGGCACAGATTTGACGCCAGATGCCCTTCCTGACGCAACCCTGTACAACCCCGGTGGCTCGGATCGGTTCCCTGGCTGGGAATTGAACCCGGGCTACGGTGGTGAGAGCACCAAGGCCTAACCACCCATCCTCCAGGAACCAGAGAGAAAGTTCTAGATATTAGTTGCTAAATAGATACAAATTCATAGAACAGATGACAATCTGCAGCTACAAATGATTTGTGAGCAGCACCATAATGTTCCCCACATTGTTCATTTCAAGTCCTGTTAACAGTGTTAAGAACAAGCCTGCATTTGTACTGTAGCTTAGCTAAAGCTACATGCACACTGCACGTGGCCCTAACCTCTCCTTCCACCCATTTTTTTTTTACCCAGCCAGGCTAGTCGTCAAACACCAGCATCTTTCTTTACTGTTACTTTGCTCACCGAAACCACTGAAACGTTGGGGACCTTCAGCCAGGTTTCAGTTCTTTTTTTTATTTTTATAATCACACAGTTTGGGTACTGCTATAACGAGCATTTTGCATGTACTCTATAAATCAAGCATGACAAGACCAACCTGGTGACTTCATTAATATAAAACTGAACAAAATCCAACCGCTTTGCCATTGCTCATTCCAATTCTTACTAATTTTGTATGAGATTAGGTTTGACAACACAGTGAAAATTAGGCTATGTACATCAAATTAAAATGGCCAATCTGACCATTAGCCAATCCTATTTAAAAAAATTCTAAGGAATGAACAATTTATTAAAATGAGCTAGTCAGAGAACTGATTTGTTAGCAAATCCTGTATCAGCAGCTGCTGGGTGATTTCACGGCTGTATAATATAGTGTATTGATTTCTTTTCATTCTTAAATTTGGACAAAATAATTTGTATGATTAATACCTGTGACAATGTAAAATGGCCAGTGTTCTAGGCTTTGACAAGATTAAAAACAAAAGGATTGCTGCAACCAAGCTAACAGTCGTTAGCATAGTTAGTGATAAATAGTTTAGTTTGTTTTTGCTGAAAACAGCTCATGCTATGTGCATACTGTAAAAGAGCTGTTGTCACTGAGATTGACAGATTATACTAAAATTGTGTTGTAACGCTACTTTATAGCTAGCATAAAGGAGTGAAAATGTATGGACAGGTAAACAGTTTTTCCCTTCTCGTAATAGTTGTGTATAATGTAACCATAGTGAAGCCCCAGAGAGGTATTTAAGTGTTGTCTTCAGCATCCCTGATGGGTGGCAGTGGTACACAAGGTCCTTATTCTCTTCATTCTGATACCTGCATTTGTAACTGGTCCACAAACAGGTGAAATTTTAAATGTTGCCAGTAAAAATATTTTGCATATTGAATCAGCAGCACATTCTTAGTGTAATATATCCTGAGCAAATTTACTGACTGGTTAGGTGTCCTGGACACAAATTCATCTTGACTGACAAAACCGAGTGCATTGCTCAGCTTAAAACAGCATCGCGTGTTTCGCTTCAGCAGCTTCAGGTGTTTCATGCCTCTCTTAATCGAAACAGAGAGCGCTCAAGCATGGGAGAGGGTTCTGATGACACTTCATAAGGGAAATTTATAAAAGGACTGATTCATAAATGTTCAGTTCCCTTAAACTAAACTGCCAATTTTGTAGGTTGTTGCCTGCTTTAGACAATGGAACAGATTGAGTATTTATATCTTCTGCAAAAAGGCTGATAAGGTACTGTACCAGTCTCTGTGAATATTAGCATTTTTTTCACATCATTGTCGCTTGGATGACTGGCAGTAAGTCATGGCTTTACAAGATGTGTGTGGGTTTCTCGACCCCTCTCATGATCTTCAGTGGAATCGTCCATGTTTGTGGTCCAGGTCGCCGGAGAGTACCTTTTGCATAGGTGGCTCCAATACCAGATGGCTGCAGGAAACCAGAAATTCAAGTCCACTGGAATTTTATGTGCCAGTGCATGAATACCTAACGCAGAGCCCTATTCGGTTTGGTCAAGTCCAACCTAGCTTAGACAACTCACCATGGACCTCCAAAAACCGTGATCATTGCCACCACTCTTTACCCTCACTGTCCACTCACTCCGTCATTCCACTGTCGGCCTCTCCCTCTGTTCCCCTCCCATTTCCTCTGGGTCACGGCACCACCACGCTGGGATTCATCTTCCAGGGTGGAGTGATTGCTGCAGCAGACTCGCGATCCAGCTGTGCGGGCTTGGTAGCATGTCCGGCATCCCAAAAGATCATACCTGTCCACTCCCACCTGGTGGGGACCACTTCGGGTACCTCGGCCGACTGCGCCCTCTGGAAGCGTATCTTAGCGAGGGAGTTGAGGCTTTACCAGCTTCGAAACAGGCGGAGGCTGTCGACGGCGGGTGCCGCCAAGCTGTTGTCCCACATGCTGCACCCTTTTAAAGGCACTGAGCTGTGTGTGGCTGCCACTCTGTGTGGATGGGATGGAGCGCAGATGGAGATGATACCATGTACAAGTGACAGCAGGGCTGATAGCAAATCAGCGGCAGAAAGAGATGCCAACACTTCTGTAGAAGACAGCAATGGTAAAGCACCAGTGACAAGAGAACCTTTTCAGAATGATCCTAAAATCCAACCAACAGCCATCTCTACTTCAATGACTACAAAACACTCTGGTCCAGGCCTTGTTTATGTGTGCAGTGATGGCCTCCGTTTGAAGGGTGAGCTCTTCTCGGTGGGTTCAGGTTCTCCCTATGCTTACTCAATCCTGGATGAGAGGATTCACTGGGGGATAAGTGTCGACGAAGCGGTCTCTGTAGCCAGGGAAGCCGTGTATAGGGCCACGCACAGGGACGCATATTCAGGCAACAACGTAGACCTGTACCACATCACGGCTAAAGGTTGGACACGCAGGAAGAGGGAGGACCTCAAAGAAGAGTACTACAGAGAGAAGGAGAGAGAGAGGAGAAGAATAGAAGAGAGGAAGAAGGAGAGAGAGAGAGAAAAAGTCAGGAAAGATGACCAGCCTGAGTTTAACCAGTAAAAGGATAATGGTCCTCGGGAAAAAATAAATAAAGTTGAGCTATTCCCATTGTGTGCTTGTATGTGTGTGTTTTTTTTTTATTTATTGTTCGTGGTTGTGTCCTAAACAGGATAAGAGTCAAAAAAAAAAAAAGAATATGGATCATGTTTTTCAAATTTCAAATATGTTAGCTTTAAAATTTTACTCAGCATCGTACATAAGTATACTGATTGTGATTTCAGAAGTTAGAGGATGTGCTGTTCCATTTTTAATATGGGATCAGCATCATTTTTATCGAAACATTTTTGTAATATATTAGCATGGTGAAATTCTCCTTGCATTCCAAACACTTCCATGAAATATCTGCTCATAGGAGAACCTAGTCTCTGTGGCACACCAGACTCTGTGAATGGGAGGAAAAAAACAAAAGATGCGGACCAGTCAGGAGAACCAATCAGGACAAGAGGGTGTATCTAGTTGCATGTTAAGCGTTATGTTCGTCCTAAAAATGGTGTCCTAATCCCGGTTCCATGTGTAACTGGATATTCTCCACTATGCTTTGAGACATGTCTACAAAAGTAGACAGGGTGCAGTTCCAGGCACACATCAGAAACAAGGAAAAACAAATAAAAAAAAGGGGTACAATACTTTGCAAAACACAAAGTGGGCGTGAACACAAAAGGTAATGATGGGTAACGGGCAAGGTGTGAGCCATCAACTACCATGGGAACAGGCAAATGAATACAGGAAACACTGATCATATTAGGAAAGTGGTGGTGGGGGGATACAGGACAACCAGTAAACAGCTTTTGAAGTGTGAACAGAGACAGAATCAGGATGGACTTATGGAGTTAACTAACAGTGAGTTTTGCCATTGAGTCAAATATAAAATTAGGTAAACATAAATTATGGTGGGGAAGTCGAGTGGATTCCAGGTTGCACATGGCCACTGAGATGCAAAACCATGAAAGGTGAGGAAAAGCAGGCTGTTGTTTTGCATTCTTCTGAAGAGAGAGAGAGAGAGAGAGAGAGAGAGAGACAGAGAGACACATTAATACTCTGGTATCGTTTTTTCATTTCCTTACATTGAGTCTATTTTTCATTTTTAATCACTTTACATTAAAACTCCTATTACCAGACATGTTCACTGAATCAATCTGACATGGGTAACTTTGGCATTATTGGCCCCAGATATTTTTGGATTATTAAAAAATAAATAAAACTTGCATACACAAAATGATGCTTTACAAATACATTGCAAGCTCAGAAAATTTCTTGTCTTTATTAAATGCATTAAGTTTATTTTTATGTTCCTATTTGGCTGCTAAATAGGTATGTACTGCTGTTTATTCATGCACATTTCATTTCTTTACGTTCATTTGTGACCAAATCACAGCCATGATTTTTTTTCCCCATGATAACACACTCCCTTTTGTGTAACATAAACTATAACCATTAAATGATTAAAAAAATAAAGGCGAGTTTTGGAATGAAACAGACATGAGAGACTTTCTAAAACTGTTTTTTTAATCCAAATTTTATTTAACTTTCTACCTGTAGTGGAATCAGGTTTCATTAGTAACACATTTCTTAAATTCTTTCATGTTAAAAAGTAGTCCAGTCTCTAAAAAGACAAATTATATAGATTCAGACCAAAATTTAGACCAGATTTTTTGGCCGAAGATATCATGAAAGTGTTCTACAGAAATATCCTTGGTATAAACAATATCCTAGGTTTTTTAACAGCTGCCCATAGACATCATTAAATCAGAAAAGAAATGAAATCACTTTCTTTTCTGTTATTTTTGCACTTGAAATTCTTGACTGTGCTAATTACACATACTCTACACATATGATGGATAGAGATTAGACTGAAACTAGTTCTTTAATCATCCAATTTTCGCTTCAGATTGGATTGGGAGCCGGAGGGCCTGTTCAGATAACAGGTTACCTGTTCTTACCTTCACACCAACCTGTTAAAAGATAAACACATCAAATCCTTTCGGGCAACATTCTTCTACAACAGAACTACACAACAAATACAACAACAAAAGTATGTGAGAATACAGGTTTTCGTGCCTACAGTACATGCAGTCAGCACTTACACAGTCTGATAACTTCTGGATGTTTCTGGAAACTTCTGGATACCTCTGAGCGCATTTAAAAGCAGGTAAAGGCTGGTGTGTCTGTCAGACAGGCCTTCAGGTATTTCTCTGTGGTTTGTATGTCAGCCTCTTCAGGATTATATGTTTATTAGTATAATTTAGGTTTATATATTTATAGGTTTTAGATTGACATTTGAGTAGTCAGATTTAAACTGCAGTTCCAGGTCATAGTCAGTGTATAGATGAAGGATTTATTGTGTATTTAGTGTTTCATAACTTGTAATTTAACTGCAATTATACACTAGACTTACCATTATTATTATTATTATTATTATTATTATTATTATTATTATTATTATTTATAGATTAACCATTTTAATTCAATTAACAAGACTTCTGATTTTAAACCTAAACTTGAAAGGAAACCAAGGCAACTCGAGGCGGAATCCTAAATCGCTCCACACAGGATACATAGTGCACTAGATATGACGTAAAACCCACTATTTCGCGTACTTTGTAGTGTACAAAGTTAGGAATCAGGCAGCCATTTGTAATTCACCCGCTACGAAAACGTTCGAGCTAGTATAGAAATCGATATTGAACTTTTATTTATAATCTATAGAGAGGTTTAAAATCACACCACTAGCTTTTTATTATTATCATTATTAAATTAGGTTTGTTATCAACGTTAAATGTAGTTTTGTAGTCATGTAAATAAGCTAACATTACATTTTTTAGCATCTTAGCTAGTTTAGCCGGGTGTTTAGGGTTAACATGTAGAGTATGCTAGCAGTTAGCGTGTTTAGCTAGTAGCCTTGTATTTGAACGGATTGGTAAAGAAATTAAAATGGCAACGAAGATTTATATATGAAGAAATACCAAGGGAAATTTATGAGAGCACTATTTGCAGCGGAGATAGATGTGAAACTGCGTTACCTGGTAACTTACCAGGATGGCCGAGTGGTTAAGGCGTTGGACTTAAGATCCAATGGACATATGTCCGCGTGGGTTCGAACCCCACTCCTGGTAATGACTTGTTTTTAATTTAAAACATTGTCATTTCTTTGTTCTGTTTTACTTTGCTTGTTTCTACATGCTACAATGAGGCGAACAGAACGAATTAAGAGTATAAGTATTATTATTTAAAAAAAAAAAAAACAAAACTCACATTTGCACACATGCATTTATTTTACATTCACACATCGCCCCCTGTCGGTCATGTTTAGCTCTTACAGCCTAAATCCCTAAACATTCCTAAACATTAAAACAATTGATTGCATTTCTTATTTCAACATGTATTTTTTATGCACTAAAATGCATCCAAAACATTGTCTATAGTGAACACTGTATTTGTACAAGTCAAATTTCCTGTGTGGTGTGTGATTCCAGCAAGTTTATGATAAAGTTGCTGCGGTGATACGACAAGTGCCATGAGTTTCCAGTGATATGGACGCAAGACGTGAGGTAAGTGTTAGATGGAGATGAGAACATGGCCAGGTGTTTGGATGTGTCGTTGGTGAAGGAAAGAGGAGTGCGCAAAGGATGGGGAAGATGAAGACATCTTAACTTTGTGCATTTATTGTAGACCATGAACATCATTATGTATCAGAACAAGTGTGTGAGTAATAAACAACACATCACATACACCTACTGACATAGTTATCCATGGATTCTGTCATTTTGTGTATTTTTTCTTTTATTTTTTTTTATTGTACCACTAGTACAATCTGAGATTTCAGTATGTATGGGTGAGGCCTTACATTAACGTTTTTCCTTTCATCAAGATGGACTCTTAATATTTTTCGTATTTGGACTGCACTCTCCTGTTTGGGTTTTCTTGGAACTATAGTGTCTTGTATAAGTATTCACACCCCTAAAACCTTTCCACAATTTGTAGGAACTGAAATGGACTTAATTAGGATTATATGCCATGCATGTACATGAAATACCACATAATATTGAAATTATGTGGTGAAATTATGAAGTTTATCAAATTATTTACAAATAAAAAGCATAAAAGTAGCAAGTACCTAAATATTCACCCACATTTCTGTGAAAGCCCTGTATTAGTTCTGGTAACTAGTTGTATCAGATATAAGAATGGGTTGGATATTTATGCAACCAACACACACACACACACTCACACACAAATTGTGCATCTTCAAACGTTAGGCATATAGTGTAAATCAATAATAAAAATCCCAATGAAGACCATTTCAATTCCACTACAAAATGTGGAAAAGTTCAAGGGGGTGAATACTTATGCAAGGCGCTGTAGCTGCGGACTGCGATGAAGCCGGAGGCGAGAGACACCCCGCGCATGTTTGTGTATGTCTTTGAGACAGGATTCAACCTGAACAAAGTCAGGCAACATGGCAGGAAGAGCACAGGTCATCAAGCCACAGGGCTAACGTGTGCTGCAAAATCAGAGCATCTTACAGTGCTTTCACTCCTGAGCATGAAACAGGATTATGTGGTTATGTGCATAAGCTGTTGCTATAGAAACAGTAACATATTAGAAGCACATCAACGTAAAAATATCATTCAAATAAGTTACAGCCGGAACTCCTCTCTGAGCCGTCCTGTTATACAGAAATAATTCACGCCGTCTGACCAATCAGATCCGAGAATTTAACCGCGCTGTTATACAATACGTTTATAATCGGTTATCAGCGTTTATAATCAGATATCTGGGGATTTCCTACGAACTTCCCAATCACTTGATTCGCTCCTGGCAGTCTCAGTGCCATCTAACAGCACGATGGTGGAATAGTGGAGCGACTGTAAACATTGTCTTACGCTGATTGAGCACAATGTCTTTTCTTTGTGATTGTCAAGATGCGATTTGTGAATTGGTAGAGAATTTTAGCTATTCTTGAAGCAAAGTACAAAGTGTTCTCAGGAATTGGTACGCACTAGCAAGTTAGCTAGCGGGCCAACTATCTAGCTAGCCAAGTGAAGACCCTTAAATTTCATATTCCGACCCCATAGCCCAGACGTGAAGAATACGAGAGATTGTTGTCACGTGCAGAGAGTAATCAGTACTTGTCAGATATCCCTGCAGCTCCTTTAATGTTGCCGTAGATCTCTTGGCAGCCTCCCTGGTGGGTTTTTGTCTTTTAATTTTTGGAGCGACGTCATGTTCTTGGTGATGTCACGTGGTGCTCCATTTTCTCCACTTGTTGATGATGGCCTTCACTGTGTTCCATGTACATCTAATGTTTTGGAAATTCTTTTATACCCCTTTCCTGATCGATATCTTTCAGCAAGTGCATGTTTTGTAAGCTCTTTGAGGACCATGGCATCAGGAGTCAGACGAAACCAAGAAGATGAGAAGAAAATCCTACAGAAACAGCTGGTCTTTATTTGGGGTTAATCAGAATAAGTTCATTGAAGACAACTGTATGATAATTACTTTTGTACATGAGATTGAATGTAATTGGTTCATTCTGAACACAGCCATATCTCCAACTGTAAAAGGGTTTGCACACTTGTGCAACCAGCTTATTGTAACTTTTTTAATTTTTAAAAATTTTTCCTGTTTCTGATTGTTTTTTATTTAATTTTTATACTTGTAATTTCACATTAGGGGTGGAAAAAGTTCTGACATGATTTATCTTGGTTTCATTTTTTTTTACATCACCACACACACACACACATATGTATATATATATATATATATATATATATATATATATATATATATATATATATATATATATATATATATATATATATATATATTGATGTAAAAATAAATATATATAAATATAAATATATTTTATTTATATATCATTATACACACACACACACACACTATATAGCAAGTATATTGTATTTGTTCATGCTGTTTTTCCAAACCAGTCAGTGATTTTATCCCAACACAAAACTACATTCTTCTTATTTTATTTGAACTTTTATTATTATTATTATTATTTTTAATTTTTATTTCTCAAAGCAGTAACAGTTAATCCAAAATAAATCTCAGATGTGATGATGGCCCATGGTCCATATTCATTGGATTTTTATTTCATCACTGTTATTAATAAATTGTAATAAAATTAAAAATGTAATTAAATATCAAATGTTTAATTAGTTTTTATGATATTTATTAAATTTCACATGTATCTGTTTTAATTTTATATTATTATTATCATTATTAGTAGTAGTAGTATTGAGCTGTGATCCGGTCGCTCACGTGCACGCGCACGCTCCCTGTGGCTCCGTGACCGCGCTCGCGCCATGTTTTTTTTTTTTTTTTTTTCCTCTCCGCCGGAGGAAGTTCCTGAATGGGGCGGCGCGCGCGGAGACGCGGAGGGGCGGGTGCGCGCGCTGGGAACAAAGTTCGGCACGCCGCCTCTCCCAGCTGTACGGTGTGTGTTAATCATTTGCGAGGAAAGTAAAATCCAGAAGTTGTTCGGATCACCGCCGGGGACTCACCGGGGACGTCAGTCGGCTTGTTGTTGGGAGGCGCTTTAAAAGCTGACTCGAGCTCCGCTTTGGATCCGTGTGCGCGTGCGGTTTTGTTTGTTTTCTTTTTTTTTTTTTTATGTCCAAAACAAAACAAAAACAAAAACACAAACCCACTTGTGGAAAAGAGTGCTAAGAGAAGTGGAGGACGCGCGAGCTGTGGACATGGCCTCACGCGCACGGGCGGAATATCGAGCCTAAATGTGCGGGTTTTATTTCCACACTGAGTCTCTGAGACTTCACCCAACTCACACTGAGACTCTGCAGAGGTAAGAGGGAGTATTTTAGGCCATTGTGCATTCCTTACTTCACTAGTATCCTTTAGATTAACCTTTAAAGTAATGATTAAGAGTTCTTAATTAGAGCATCTCCTGTGCAGATGAATGAATTAAATCCAGTATACAAGCAATGCAAAGTTCTCAAGTTCTGGAGCTTCTTTCCTCCAAGCCACTGAGTTCTCTATTGACTTTTTCCACTGAACTCCATTGACTGGATCTTGTGTATCTTGCACAATGAGACAGCTAAGTCCTAAAGAACCACGGTTCTCAAAGTGAGGAACCCAGATGGAACCGTGACGTACGGCTAGAGGAGGTTCGGGAATTTTTAACTTCATTACTCTAAATAAAGTCGACTGGAATCTGTTTTAATGGGTTCTATGGGTGGAAAGCTCAGAAATAAAACTCTCTGGCTCCAATAAATAGCCAAAGTGTAATTATTCTCATTAAATATTATACCTGGTTTTATTTTGTTTGTGAAAAATCTGTACTGATGGGATCAGTGAGTTTTGCTACAGTGATTAAAAAGTATGAGAACCTCTGCTAAAGAAAATCTGATATGCTTGCAATATTTTGTCCTCAGGTGCAAAAGTGAATGTCACTTATGCAATCTCATCTAGTGCCAAATCAACTCTAGGAAACAGTCGTCGGGGTGGAGTCAAGACGGGGTGTCAGACGACTTCTCATACAATTATCAACGTTTTGAGAATATTCGTCTGTAATCAGCTTTTAAATAGGGATAGAAATGAACAAAACGAAGAACAAATTTCAGCTCATAAACAGATATTATTGAGATTTTTTTTTTATCCTATTTTGAGAACAGCAGTTCTAAAAAGTGATTTATAAGATATATAAGGGAAACTGAGATACATAATAATGACCCATAAATCAACAAGCTACCAGAAAACAAGTTTTTTGACGATATATTGCTGCCTTCACATCCTGTTGCAAATATCGTAATTACGAAGTAAGCGCACTTGAACCCCACAGCGTTGTCGTAATTACGAATGAGCCCCAAGTTAGGAGTGTGTAAATAACAAAAAGCCATGGCGTCCGCAAATATGAGCTGCAGCAGACAATAAATTTGCATGTAAACTGTTCAGTACAGTTGTAGTTTGTATAGTTTTGTAGCTTTTCTTTTGTACGCATTTTGTGCACTCGTGTAGATGAGGTATAGCCTAGCTAATCACGCCGTCCATTTTTTCCTGACCAAAACAACTTGAACACACACCACGTCACATCATAATCACGACCTCTGAACTCGTACGCACAAACTTCCGAGGTGGATTTGAAGGCAGTCCATGACATGATGTGATTGTGAAGTGGGCGGAGCTTCTTCTTCCACGTAGCTAAGGTTCAGATAATGCGGTGGTTGCGAGCGGACAAAAACAGAGAAATTAACATTTTACTGTTGAGTTTTGACTTTTATTGCTACTACAGTTTGGAGAACATGTGTTTTAAATGCAAAACTTTGTAAAATCACTCTAAGTGGTGTGAATAAAATAGTAATTGCTACATGTAGTGCCTTGGCTTAACACACCTGATTCAACTTATCAGTTAGCTTGGGATTTGGTGTGTTAGGAGAGACAGAGGTTAAACACGGATCTGTGAAACCTTGTGAACCCCCAGGGACTTGAGTTTGACAAATGTGGTCTGTAGGAACAGGACAAACAAAAGTGTGTGTGTGTGTGTGTGTGTGTGTGTGTGTGTGTCATGTAATATTCAGTGGGCTCGTCAGTGTTGCCTAGGGCTGCACCTTTATTCCCCTGAGACCTACTCCACAATGCAGTTTAGCTCAGTGGTGGTGAGGGAACTGCCGTAATAGGTGCTAAACTTTCCTTGCACAAATTTAAAGTTAGACATTTGCGTCATTTCTTTAAACCTGCATGCCGATCTGGTTAGGTTTTGACACCCCCTTGAAGATTATCCTTTCTTGGAGAAGATCCAGCATGCTCCATGTCCTTGCTATCAAAACTTGCCATCCCTCTCCAAACATTTCAGATTAGATGTTCTGCTGGGAGCCCGGATGCCTTACTCAGGCTGACGTCTGGTCACTTGCTAACGTCAAGTAATCTTTTAAAGGTTTAATGGAGTGCTCAGTGTGGATCAAAACAGGTGTAAAGGTCAAGATGCCGAGTGTATCGGTTTTTTGAGGTCTGAAGTTGCAGCAATGTGAGTGTTTTTCCTTTTCCTGTTAGTCCAGACTTTCAGTTAGACATATACTGTACAACTGATCATCAGTACATCTCGATATATTGAGGATGCATATTATTGGTAGTGTGGAGGTAGTTCAAAGTAGTATCTAGGGTTTTACAGTTTTATAGTCTAAAAATAATATCACTGTATCAATTGACCATTTCAAAACACAAGCCAGTGAAAATTAATGAAACGTTTCAAAGAGACAAAGGTGTCTTTGGATGTCCTTGTAAACAAATAATTATTGTTCTTTCTTAGAAAGGTATTTTTGAGAATGATAATGACTTTTCCATAAAATCTCTTACACTGTCGGTATTTATCACATTGTTGTATCTATCACGTTGTTGTCTATTTATCATGTTTTATTTATCATGTTATTAAAAGCTACTAGCGAGTGCGGTTGTGAGGAAAGTTGGCACATTGAGCCAAAACCAAAAAATTTAACTAGCATGCCAGGGTGTTGCACTGCTTAGGCAAAAATAGCTAGTTGTTTTGTTTAGTACTTGTCAGCAATTCTGTTGAAATTCTTTTGATAACCGTTGTGTATTAAACGTTATAAATATGCTAGGACTGGCAGCAGAGATATTAATGAAACACAGTTATAACAGTGGTGGATTAATCATAAAAGTGTTTTTTTTTTTTCTTCTGTGCAGTCACGTCCCTGTGCCGACAAAGCAGAGATTGCTGTAGTGAGATTTAGGGCGAGTCTGGAGGGAGGGGGTTGCGAAGTTGCAGCCAGACACAAAAGGGATGAGAATTACTTGAATAAGGACCTTGGTGGGAATAGGATGGTAATAGACATAAATGCATTTTATTCAGTAATTTGAAAAAGTCAGCATTGAGGTGAACGTCTGATCATACACTGTGAAGAAACCGTGACATAAGTCCAACCATGTCATTATTCCTGTGTTCCATTTGAGAAGCATTTGCTCTTGAGATTTAAGAAGAAGATTTAAAGAACAGCTGAAAGTTTGGCAAAAAACATGATTGGTGCTCCAGACCCAAGAAGTCCGCTAGTCTGGCTTGCCTAGATGCTTTCCTGGCTTAGACGCTCTGGCTTATACGCTTTCATGAATATTTTTAAACAGATGTCATGCTCAACACCTGCATTCTTCTGGTGTGTCTGCATACAAGTGTAACTCTACCACACCTCCATGGTGTGGTTCATTGTTGACAGTGCCACTGGGACCTGGTGATCCTTGCGACTAAGGCTACAGGGACAGGATTTTCCTGCTCACACGCTCATTAATGATTCTTTGAAAAGCTTCCAGCTTTGGTGGATGTAATCCACTGGTGTGGTTAGAACATCTCTGGCTGTTTTGAAGTACAGCACATGACCCCCACAAGGCTGACGCTGAGTTTAGTGTTAATGCTTGTGTTGCATTGTTGCAAGGTCTGTTGTAGAATA
Organism: Pangasianodon hypophthalmus; assembly: GCF_027358585.1. Lineage (NCBI taxonomy): Eukaryota > Metazoa > Chordata > Actinopteri > Siluriformes > Pangasiidae > Pangasianodon > Pangasianodon hypophthalmus. Next base: position 22,355,344 of record NC_069725.1, read on the forward strand.
ATTATTATTCTCAGACACGCCTACCTTGTTGGAGCACATTGTAGATGTACACTATACACACCTCACCCTTTTTTACTGACCACAAGCTGTTGTTAGCTGGATATTTTTGGGTGGTTTTGTGGTTGGCCACAGCTGTACTGAGAATCAACCACCACAACCACTGAGGCAGGATTGGTTGTTCGTAACTGTACAGATCACATGGTGATTATATATGTATATTTCCTGATCTCACCTGAAATTAATTCTTGGTTACATCACTGATAATTTTCGACCTACAAAGGTACCTATATGCTAGACAGGCCTCATATAACAAACACTGGGTAAAAATACAAGATGTAGGTGCTGTTGAGCCGTATCCCACAGCCATGTCGCTGTTTAGTTTCCGATACAAGCACACCCTGTACGGCGTGTTCTGCCGGTACTACAGTCAGCCTTGATGAGACAGCTGATAAGTTGTGGTTTTGAGGTTTTACTGGGGGAAACCCTCTAGACATAACAAGCTCACAGATGAAAATATTGTGTTTATAACGATCCAAAGTATCAGCATTTACTCTAAATGGTTGTGCGTAGATTTTGTTATCTTTGGGTTTTTTTTTTTCAGCTCCTTTTGTTTCTGGTCAGTTAGTGGACACTGAATCTTGCAGCACGTAACGTCTTTGTGCTTGGCTTGAACCTAGACTCATTTGTCATTTGGGGAAGAAGAATCTCCCGAATTAATGAATAAATATATGAATATATGTAAATGATTGTTTTTCAGGATTCACTGTGGAAAGTGAGCGCTCCATCTCCCGCTCCTCAACATGGCGACCTCGGCTTCACAGGTGGACGCAGCTGAGGGCGGAACAAGCAACGAGTTTAGCGACATCATCAAGTGGCGATCAGGTGGGTGACCTTGTGTGTTGCGTTCTTAAAAACTGGTCTTTTTTTTGTCTTAGAAGTTTGTTTTATATCTGAGCAGAGAATGTCAGCTTTTTTTTTTGGAAAACGGTCGATGGTGTTTTTGCATTGGAGCGCTGTCGGGAGACGGCTCTACATCTGTATTCGAGGCCTGTGTGTTTGTGTGCACAACGTGCTACTAGGCAGGAAGGAATAAGAGAGAGGGAGGGAGTGTATCTGAGTGTGCCCGTAATCTGTAATATAATAATGTCACAATAATGGTTGCTAAGATTTCTGAAGGCAGCGTAACACAAGGTTGTTGGCTGAATTTCAAGGCAGCGTTGCATATATCCTTTTGCTTCTTAACAAAGACCTACTTCTGTCCCTTGTGTGATCACTGGACGAGAGTGAAAGTTTCAAAAACCTGCCAGTCTGAATGAGAAATCCATTTACAAATGTAGGTTAATAACCTAGCATGTTTAGTAGCTGCCCTGATAATGTTTTGATTCAAGCTTCCATGATTCTTTCCTTTTTCTATTAGAACTTCTAGTTAAACTTTGCAAAACATCCAGAAGGAGTGGACTTCATAGCCTCTGTGAATGGAGAATTGTGAAAATATAAAAGGAATAAAAGTTTGTACATGAGACAAATGACAGTGATCTTAAATATATGCTGTAGTCTCGTAATTAGATCTTGTTTTGTACATAGGGAATGAACTAATGTTAATGTTAGTTAGCTAGTGAATGTTAGCTAAGTCAGTTAAATGCTGAAATTAACAAAGTTAGCATACGCAATCATTGTTTGTTAGTGAAAACAACTAAACTGTGAGACGCCTCATGAAAGTTTTTTTCGTAGACATTGTTTAAGTGGGACGATGTTAAGTTTCTTTCATTGCAGTTCCTTTATATAATATTAAAGACAAATCTGAAATGGCAAACAGTGGATCAAATTGTTTGTTGCTCCAAAAACATGTGGGTGTTCTTTACTTGCGCCACAGCATGGCTCGTTTCCTGCCTCAGGAAAGTCTTCAGGACATGTTTCTCTGTAACATGACAAGCAGCATTTTTGGCTTATCTACTCCAAGCGAGAGAAAAAAGTGAGACTGGTGACATTCCACAGTGTTTAAATGTAACTACAGCTTGCTAAAAAAATATATATGTCCTTCTTTAATAAATAAAACATCGTTGGTAACATTGGAGTGGTAACAGTAACTCCACTTAACTTTGGTCCACATCACACCACCCTGTCGTTGATTATTTTCCCATAACAGCATGCTCCCAAGTGTTTTATTCCTTACTCCATTATCATATTAATATCTAGAACCAAACTCGTAGAAGTGCACGCCAGCAGTGAGCAGAAGGAGGCAGTGCGCGGGAATTTGACCACAAAATTTGCAAGTGCACGTGTAGCGTAACCGTATTTCAAAAGCCTAGCTGTGATTGCTGCCGAAGAGAATCCCAAATATCACATGGCTTCATGTTCATTTGAATTAAATTTTTAATTCTTAAGGATACTGTTAGAGTTACACTCGTGCATTGTATACTTAATTTCGTGAAGTCAAATATATCGTGTACAAAAAAAGTTGAACATAAAAGTTTCAGGTTTAAACGCATTATTTTGGATTGCAGTATTGTCTTAATATTGTTAAGTGTTCTAAAATGCTAGGAAGATGCCTGAATACAAGGGAGAGCAAAACTAGAAAAATTAAAAACAAAAGGAGTGAAAAGGAAGAACGAACAAAGGGTTAAAAGAAAATAAGTACAGTTCCACGTCCAGATTTGCGACCCATCTTCACTATGATAGAAGCTGCAGTTCACTTCTGGTGTGTGTTGTAGCTGTGCAGGATCTGCAGCAGAGCAGAATGATTTGCGGCAGTGTTTTCAGGCTGAGGCCCGTCTTAGGGTACATTTATTCTCTCTCCGTGTGGGTCGGGAATGCCTCGGCCTTCCCCGGGCTGGAATTCCTCTGCGGATCTGGATTTACGACGCTTTTCTCCACCACAATGGCTTTATTTTTTTTTTCGCCAGGGTTCCGGTTGCCTGGTAACGGTCAAAAGTAAAGTTTCCTTGTGTGTGTGTGTGTGTGTGTGTGTGTGTGAGATGATTCAGCTGCTTAAGCAGAACCCTTATTTCAATTTCCAGCCTAAGGAGCTCTCTCTGGTCCCCTTTTTCCACAGAAATGGTACCGGTGCTGCCATTTCCAGCAGTTTAAGAGCCGATTGGTTTCCTAATGAGTTTCCTTTTGTATGCAAATAATAACCACAATTTTAAAGCTTAACAAGTTTTATATCTGGCTATTACAGCATATTTTACAATTCAAATCAAGTCAAGTACTTCATTGTCTATACATAATACAATGACAGGGTCATAGACAAATCATACACAATTATGCACTGTTCTCTTATTGCATTTGGCTAATCAGTGTGGCACTCCTCGGAGGAAAGTGTCTTAGCATTAGCACTTTTTATTAACGATATTAATGATTACCTTTTCCTCAGAACACTTAATCGTATCTTCATTTAACTACTTTTTGTTAAACCTTCCCACATTGTTCATGTCTTTTTTTTAAATTGCTGTGGAGTGAATCATTTCAGTTGCTCAAGTTACTTGATTCACCGCTAATACGATGGGTTGTGCTACATGCTAACAGAGTTGTGTGTTTACAGTATAATTGCCTCAGTTGTATTTAAAACTTTCAGAAGTTTTCAGGCGTGTTTTGTGACACAATGTTGACAGTATGATGGATTCCATGGAATTTCATTTAGCGATCAATGCTAAGTGTTGCTACACTGTAATTTTAGTCTTCTTATTAGCAATTTACGTAAATGTTGACGTTTCCAATGATTTTGTCCTGTTTCCATGGTAACTGCATTTACATTTGTCTGTATTAAAGACTTAACAGCTAAGTGTAACTACAGTGTAATTTTAGTTATATGGCTTTCTTAGAAATTATTAACATATCTGAGGTAAATGTCAATGTTTCTGATTTTGTCTCATTTCCATGATCACTCTGCATTTAAAGACTTAATAGTGTTGTGCTAAGTACTACGGTGTAATTAAATTTTTTTTTTTTTTTTTTTTTTTTTAGAAATTTATGACCATATCTGAGGTAAATGTTGGTGTTTCCGTTTGTTTTGTCTTATTTTCACAGTCACTGAGCATTTTTACATTTGTCTCTATTACAGTTACCGGCAGTGTGCTGCGTGAACACCTATACAGCTAGTGCTAAGTGTAACTACAGTATAATTTTCGTTGCATAAAGTCTTATCTTCAAAATGCACAAACATATCTGAGGTAAATGTTGATATTTCTGATGGTTTGGTCTTCTTTCTATGGCCACTGTGCATTTACGGACTTAACAGCTTCGTGCTAAGTGTAACTACGGTGTAATTCTAGTTGTATGGAGTTTTTTTCCAATATATCTGAGGTAAATGTTGATGCTTCTTCTTGTTTCCATGGTCACTGTGCATTTATATTTGTCTGAATTAAAGATTTAACACCTATGTGCTAGCTAGCTAAATTGTTAGTCTCAGTTATTAGCTAGCTTATGCTTAGTATCCATATTTCCCAGTTGCCTAGCAACAGTGGGCTTAGCTGAATAGTGAGTATATGATGTATTTCTTTTTTGGTTTTATATGAAGGAGGACCGGCTCTACCTTGTTGGTGGAAAAAGATGACCGAGTGCTCTGTGTGTGTGTCTGTGTGTGTGTCTGTGTGTGTGTCTGTGTGTTTTATTCCTCTGTTAAAGGGTGTGTGAGCTGGTAAATGTGTGAATGAAGCAAAAGGAGAACATTCTTCTGTGTTTACAGAAGTGTGTGTGTGTGTGTGTGTGTGTGTGTGTGTGTGTGTGTTTTATTCCTCTGTTAAAATTTGTGTGAGCTGGTAGATGTGTGAAGGAAGCAAAAGGAGAACATGCTGCTGTGTTTACAGCTGTGTGTGTGTGTGTGTGTGTGTTTTATTCCTCTGTTAAAGAGTGTGTGAGCTGGTAAATGTGTGAAGGAAGCAAAGAGAGAGCATGCTGCTGTGTTTACAGCTGTGTGTGTTTGTGTGTGTGTGTGTGTGTGTTTGTGTGCGTCTGCGTGTGTGCGCGTGCTCAGTGAAAGTGGTCTTTAGGTATTAATGACTTTTTTTTTCCCCCCCAACATTAGGGAAACATGAAGAGGGAAAGAGAGAGGAAGTATTTTTACAAGTGTGTGTGTGTGTGTGTGTGTTTGTGTTTGTGTGTGCGCGCGTGTGTGTCAGAGAGAGATTTTTCTGATGCCTTCAGAGGATGTAGCTCATCCACTGTTTTAACACCCCACCTCTCGACACATAATGTCTCTCTCTTTTTCTGTCAGTTTGCCTCTCTGTGTCTCTCTCTTTTTTTCTTTCTTTTTTTAATTTTGTCTTTGTATGTATGTATGGCTCCCCCCCAATCTCTCTCTCTCTCTTTTTCCCCCCAATTCCTTCCTCATATATAAAACCCCAGCAATCAGGACAGGAAGTGTCCCCAATTGACTTCCACTTCTACTTCCTCTCATTCTTCCTGTAATTGTGTTCAAGAAATCCGGTCATAACAAAATGCAAACCTCTTCATTTCGAATCGAGCTATAATAAACTTCAGGAAATTATCCATTATGATATTATACTGAAAGGCTTATTGAAGGGTGTTTATTACTTGTCTGATCAGCCATGACACATTTGGTGCTTGACTTTTGCTTTCTTAGATTTGGACTGGCGGCTAAATGAGCTAACCAGTTTGGGAAGCCTATAGCTACCGGTTTAGCATACACACACTCCTACTGTAAACCTCAGTGCGTTGTTCAGTATCTCAAACAGACATGTTTATGTAGTTTCTGACACTTTATTACACTGCTGTCTAGAAAAATACAGAAAAGTATGTCACACACTGATAATAAACCAGGTGAAGTCCTAGGTTTTAAGCTGTAATTGTATGTTAGAAGGACATTTTTCTAGTCTGATTTGTATATTATTGAATTCCTGACTCTAAAGGGTCAGAAGGTGTTGGTTAATTTTCTATAACAGCAGCTCTGACAGTAGTGCTGGATATAAATTAATCCAAATCATAGGTTTATATTAATGCACTCATTCTAATACATTGTTCTAATACATTTCTATAGTAACAACCTACACTTGTAAGGCTGAAAAATTAAAACGTTTAATTGTTGAAGTGGTGTTGAGTGGTTTATTTAGTTTTCCGCCATGTCCTCAGGACTTAGGAGTTTACACTTTGTGGGTAACATGAAGTCATGTTTTTTCTCTTATTAACTTTGAGAGAGAAAAAGAGGCTGATGAAGGAACAACTGTTTATTAGCCGCTATAGCGATAAAAGAAACTAACTTGATCGGGGACGTTCTTCAACATTAAAGGGATGCATCATTCTTTAATAAATAAACATTGTAATTGTTGACAAACTGCTGTGGTAAAAGAGGAATAAAACACTTTGGGGAAAATAATTTCTGGGTAGTTGTTGTATTTTCATATAATATTGTCATTGCTAAAACGTTCCCTATCTAGCTACAAAAGTCTTAGAAACAAACTTGAGACAAGAAACATGTCTTTACTGATCGAAGGCGTACAGGATAAAAGGGGAATTGTGTAAATTGCAATTTTTTTTGCCAGATTATCGCTCAATCAAGCACTCTTAAAGTACATAATTTATATGTTAGAACCTTTCATTGATGTCTAAATGTGCTGAGGATGTTGGGTACATGTCTACATGCCAGTTGATTCAGCTGCAGTAATTTGTAAGCGCTAATTTGACTGGCTGCATTGTCAGGGCACAGTGGAAAATAATCCAGGCCAAGCCCATGGCCTCTACTGGAACACACACACACACACACACACACACACGCACACATGCGCTCAGATGAAGAGGCAGCTCTAGCCAAGTTTTATATAAGCAGAGCAGTGGGCCGTCCGAGAAGTGCCCCAGCGTCAGTGTGGCTTTGTGTGGGGTTTTAAAGAAACTTCACTGAGAGGCTCGGTGTCAACACCTTTATCATCGACCCCCCCTCTACCTGTCTGACCTCCTGCTGAGCATTCTGGGAAAGGGACAGAGGTCACACAGGTTTGTGACAATGCTGTTAACATGGGGTGATGGCTTAGCCGGAGCTGGAGCTCTCCTTTTGTTCTTGGGAAACGGAGACTCTGTGTTCTGTATGTGTGTGTTATGTGAAACCTTGAAAAATAAAATAGTGGCGCACATAAAGGAATTACATTCAGGGTGATCTAGTTACACGTGCACACACACACACACACACACACACACACAGAGAGAGACAGTGTCTTAGCCACATTTTTGTTTCTATGTGTGGTACCAAATGTTCCCACAAGCAGAGGAATATCTGACAGTTTTGACTTTATGAGGACATTTAGCTGGTCCCCATGAGGAAAACTGCCTTTAAATAAATTTTAATAAAATTTAAATAAATAAATAAATCTACTTGTGTAAATAAGTCTACTCATTTTGGTTGCTGAGGTTAAGGTTAGATCTAAGTTTAGATACGGCATTACCTTGCTGCATTAATAATTATATCAGTGGAGGTTCTTCACAAGGATAACAAATGTGTTCATACAGATTTCTAAACATGTTTTCAATGTTCAAATTGTGTTAGTGGTAATTTTTCCATTTTAAGTAAGTTAAGTAAGTAAGTAAGCTTTACTATTGAAACTTAATAACATTCAGTATAAAACAAAAGCTTCATTTTGCAGCTACTTACTTACAGTGTGTAATCTGTTAGCTCTGTGTCATCGTCTCAGTGCCGCGTTCTTACCATGGTGTTGACGAACAAGTGATCAATTCACAAACACGTCACTGCAGGATCAAAATAAAGCATAAAACAAGCTGATGCTAGCAAGCTAAAATATTGCCAAGATCTAAAATTCAGTAACTGTGACAGTCACACTGATGTGCACAGTAAAGTGTTTATTGTCCTAACACTTCTGTTTAAACAAATCAAGAAACAAAAATTCATTTAAGTACAGTCACTGCCACACTATGACCATGATAAAGCACTTACTGAAGATGGATGAATAAACATTAAACATCAAATCTCTGTTACTCTGCTGTTTATGCACTTTGGGGGTTGTATAAACACTTAGTGGCCTGCTGTTTTAGGAAAATAATCAATAATGAGGTGATGTGATGCAGCCCAAAACAAGTTCCTTTTACCATCCCAAAGTTTCTAATAAGGGCAGTAAGCGTTTTATTCCTCTGGCATCACAGCAATTTACAAACGATCACAATTTTTAAAATTTATTAAGTTGCGACTTTATACTTTCTATCCATTTATAGTTACATTTAATGTTGTGGAACGTCCACAGAGCAAGCTAGTTCCTCCTATCACTTCCGTTACATCAGCTAGAAACAGTCGTTCCTTCACCAGTCTGGCTATTTATTCTCTCTTGAAGTTAAAAATTCAAAAAAACCAACAACAGCAAAAACGCAGCTTATTATGCTACCGAGAAACCGCAATTCAACTCCTCTGTCCTGAAGACTTTCCTGTGGAGGAAAACCTAAATTTACAGCTTTACCGCTATATATTCCAAAGTTCTGACCTCCTTCCAGAAATTCTGGCTAAATAAACGTCTCCTCACAGAAAACTTTAAGATATAAATGATTACACACTTTTCGTAATCTGTTGGTGGAGCGTCCGCCGTACAGGTCCCGGTAAATGAGCTGGTACTGTAGAAACGATAATGTGTTCGAATTCTTGTCAGAGCTGCCGTTTTAGAAACTGAATCAACACCTTCTGACCAATCAGGTTAGAGAATTCAACAACACTATGGTACGAGTCGTATAAGCTACATACAGTATATAAAGGTTGCTTATGGTCAAGCTAGCAATATCTTTGGCTATAGTTGCCACAGCGCTATTATAGAAAGAGCAGCACGCAAATGGTGTTTTGCCAATACGAAGAGTCAGTAGGCAGTTTGAAAAAAGTCTTTAGATTCTCTGGTGGGTGTTTTTTTTTGTGTCTCAGGTCACATTTTGTTTGAGGGCCCATTCTCAAGATTTCTCCAACAGCCTACAGATCCACTGGTTCACTCTGCCTCTACAAGGACTGTGCCGTTATTGATGTGTGTGTGTGTTCTTTTCGTTGCTGTTGGCTATGAGTGTGTGTGTGTGTGTGTGTGTGGGGAATGTGTGGTTTGGAGAGCAGAGTGAAGAGTTTTGAAGAGAGAGAAAGTGTGAAAGTCTGGAAAGAAGTCCGCATTGTGGAGCAGGAAAAAGAACATGGACTTTAAGAGTAAATCACTGTTCCTTACTTGTGTGTCGTAGATGCTGGTATCTCATGCCTACTAATATTGTCATATGAGATAAACGTAAGCAGGCTAGGTATTTGTTAGCTACTAATATTAGCTATCATTTTAAAAATCAACAATCAGCAGTTGTGAAAAACAAACTAGAACTCTAACCAGCAATCCACGGCTTCCATTTTTTAACTTTTTTTTAAATCAGAGGTTCGAATATTGCTGATACTTAAAGATGCACCAATACCATTTTATTCAGACCGAGTGTAAGTACTGATAAATGTTTTTTGGTACTCGTCGATACCGATACTGATAGAGAAATGACTATTGTTTAAAAAGTAAGCAAATCATTGTGTGTTCATGCTCTTACGCTGCTAGATTTGTTATTTATAACATTAGCTAATCGATTTTAAATGAAGAGCATTAGCAGCTACGTTAGCTACCTTGGATCGTGTAGTGGGGTATTTGTTTCACGGCTGCAAGTAATGTACATTTTTGTTTTCCGTTTTGAATGACAGATAGTGACCTAAGTGCCATCATTACTCGCGAAACACGAAACTTTTCATTTCACAGGCTTACATCACGTAGTATCACATGATATCGGGGATGTTAGTATGAGACAGTTTTTGTGCTCCATTTTATTGGAAATAACCAGCACTACTCGACTGTTTATTACATTACCACTTGCTGGGTGTGTGTGTGTGTGTGTGTGTGTGTGTGTGTGTGTGTGTGTGTGTGTGTGTTAGTTAGGATGCAACAAAAGATGCATTCTTCTCACTGTGACTGCCACGTTGTAAACGTTCTCCTGCATGTGGTTTTAATTTTGAGATTCTGAGTGCAAGGTGAAGCCACGCCCACTCGTGACATCAGCATGGTCTTCTTGATAAAAACCATGTGAGTGTTTAATTAAAGGGGTCAATGTTGACCAGTAGTTTTAGAACCATTCATGGACTGTGTGTGTCTGCGTGTGTCTGCGTGTGTGTCTCTCTGTTGTGTCTCTGTATCTCTCTGTTGTCTGCGTGTGTGTGTCTGCGTGTGTGTGTCTGCGTGTGTGTGTCTGCGTGTGTGTGTCTGCGTGTGTGTGTCTCTCTGTTGTGTGTGTGTGTCTGCGTCTCTCTGTTGTGTCTCTGTGTGTGTGTGTGTGTGTGTGTGTGTGTGTGTAAGGGTTAAACCCAGTAAATGAGAGGACAAGCTGGTTGATTGGGCCACTCCTGTCTAAACATAGTGTGTATGTGGTCCTCTGCCAGGTGGTAGTCAGATGGTGTGTTAGCATCTAGATCTGACTCCCTGGTTGTTTTTTTTTTTTTTTTTTTCACAAGCCAATCAAACTTCGATGGATAAAACCAAAGCCACACCCACCAACTCGGAAATATATCCCAGAAATATATCACGTAAGAAAAATGACAAATTTTTTGGTTTCACATCGTATTTAAGATGGACACTGTGGTAAGAAATGTGTGAAAATGTGAGCCATTCTTTGTTAGACTTGTAATTTTCTAGAATAGTTATTACATTTACGTTTAAACATAGCTCATTATTTTAAAACGAGTTGAACGAGGAACAGTTCAGCAGCCAAGAACCTTCTCTTTACTGTGTGTAGACTGACGTCATCAGCCTTCTAGATTACAGAGTGGATTAACTCCGCTGTTCTGAAGAGTGGAACAACGGAAATCAGTAGAACACACCCCCTACACACACACACACACGCACACACACACACACACAGCTGTAACTTAAACAGGAAGTAATGAATGGAGAGAAAGTGACCCTCAGTGTCTGAGCATGAAGGTGAAAATGAAAGATAAATAGCTTTCCACCACTTGTTGCTTCCTCTCTGTCTTCACACACACACACACACACACACACACACGCGCGCGCGCACACACTCATCATTCACACATTCACACACATTTGTTAAGTTGCTTGGAGCGTCATGACGAGCTGCAGTAGTGTGTGTGTTTGTGTGCGTGGGTGTTTGTGTGAGAGAGAGACAGAAAAAGGGAAGACAGAAAAGTGGTGCATCTCTTTTGTAATAGTTTCGTTTTTAGCTGTGCGTAAATATTAGTAAAAATAAAAGAGGAAGTGGTGTGCGATGGTGGTCATTGTGTGTGTGTGTGTGTGTGTGTGTGTGTGTGTGTGTGTGTGTGTGAGAGATTATGCTTATTACCCATAAGCATAGCTGTATACTCAGAATAATCATCTGACGTGTCTCTCAGCTGTTTATGAATTTCCGTAACACCCCTCCCCGCCTTCCTTTTGTGCTAAAGTTTACTCCCAGCATGCTTTGTTCTTAGAAGCATCAGTTTCCTGCACCATCACCTTTCTTCCTGTGTGCCGTTTTTATTCTGTCGGCTCCTCCGTCTGTCTTTGGATTTTCTCCCCGTTCCTTCATGACGTTGCTGTGAATATGAGCAAGTGGCTGCTGTGGAGAAAACGCAGCCTGTTTAAGAAACGCAAGAAATTTGATTTTCCTCCGTTAGGTATGTCCTTCTGCTTTTTTTTTTTTACACTTCCTGTAACTGCAGTCTTACACACACACACACACACACACACACACACACACACACTGATCGCTGTACTCCTTTAATTAGATTCTTTTTGCATCCTTTCTAATTTAGAGCTCAATTCGGATTTCTTCTTCCTGCGCGTTCTTGTATTTGATCACGGCTTGCTGGAATAAAAATTGTGCGTTGTACTTTGGAAAACTTTTAAACTGATCTGTTGTTCAGACATCAGAAGTATTTCCACAAACACTAGCAGGCGACAGGTTACCTTTACCACCTTGTGGGCATGCACTGTCCAGCTTTTGGTTAAACAGTCATCGCTACGTATATATCAATTCTAAAGCTAACTAATTAGTCAGATTAAATAACACACTAATCAGTATGAAAACTGGTTGTATGATTTCCATGCTAGTTTTCGTACTAGCTTTGTGGCAGATTAGCAAAGCGACCTAACTTTACTAGCTACTTTACACTTTACAGCGGTTTGCCTACTTTGAATAGAATTTAGAAAATCTCAATTCAAATGTTGCTTTCTTGTGCTGCTGCTTTGTGGTTTGCTGATGGTGTTTACACAACAAAAGATTGGCTTCCTGTCCGGCAAAATCGGGTTGGTTCCTCTACAATGCTGCTGGTCCTGGAATCAAGAACCACTGACATTTTCATTGCCTTAACAATGTCAATTAAATTATTTATATGAGAAGTTTAGAGGTTTTGAAGCAAATGCTAGCAAATGCAACATTGTTTGAGCATAAACACGTAAAAGCAGTCCGTTGCGTTGCGTAACTCACTGTCTGTTAATGATGTTTTGTTAAATAGATGTTGAAGGATTTGACTTTGATAAAATACAGGGTTACAGTTAGGCTAAATAGCCAAAAAACAACTAACAACTAACTATAGTAAAAGTTGACTAACAACTGATGCTCATCCTCCAGCTTTTTCGACATGCAACCATTTTCAATTTCCATGCTATTGTCATGTGTCGTATCTGCGCCCGCTGTAACTGGTATTATTGAACTGGGGTGCCATTACTTTTGATATTCAGGAATTGGGGGGGGGGGGGGGGGGGCAACGTATAACCCTCATCCAGCATGCAATCAATATCACACTTGGAAGTAAATCCGTTTTCAGAATCGTGACCGCCTGCTTTCAGCGACCTCACACCTTTCATAGCTCAGGTTTATCACACCCTTCCATCTGGTCATGCCTGGGGCCCGCGTGCATGCTGGGATGCGGCTGCACAGAGAAATGCGTGTCCTCTATCAGTGGAGCACATCGCGTTATCCGCTGTCCTTCCCTCCCTTCTTGCATTCTTTGGTTCCTCTTCTGCAGAAGAGGACTGAATGAGCACTCTTTCTTCTTTCTGTGCTCCTTCCTTCATTCGTGGCGTGTGTTCGGCTCCTGAGCGGGCGCCATGGCTGAGTGTGGACTTGCGCTCCGAGGTAGGGCTCCTCTGTAGGCCGAATGGAGCGTGTGTGTGTGTGTGTGTGTGTGTGTGTGTGTGTGTGTGTGTGTGTGTGTGTGTGTGTGTGTGTGTGTGTGTGTAAGCTGGACCATCATGTTTGATTTGTTGAGGTTCCCTTTTATCTGTTAATCTCTGTGCGTGGCACCTGTAATAGAGTGAAGCATTAAACCTTAATTGACCTAAAACACAATGTGTGGTGCTGTAATCAGAAAATAATCAACAACCAGGTGGTGCAATGAAGCGTACTTTCTGTTACCACCCTGAGGTTGATGCTTTGCCTGTAACAGCACATCCAGTAGTGTTTGATTCCTCTCCTACCACAGCAGTTTGCAAACGACTGAAATGTTTTATTTTTATATTTAAATGTTTTAACCTCTGTTTTAACTATTTATCCATTTATAGTTACATTTAACATGTGGAACCTTCCGTGAAACAAGTTAGTTCCTATTATCACTTATGTTATAGCAACTGTAAACAGTCGTTCCCTCACCAGTCTCTGTTTTTTCTCTCTCTTGAAGGTAATAAGACGTAAATTTGCGGCTTGAGAGTGCTTTGAGTGCATGTGAGTGCATGAGCGAATCGCTTTGCAGAACTAATTTTGCTTAGTACTGAGGATTCGATGTCAAAATAGATGCTCCCGGTTTTTTTTTCTAGAGAAAGGTCACTGAATTTGAAGAAACAACTCTGAAGGATTTTATCCTTTATTTTATTATCCTTTATTTTATTTTATTTTTTACATTATGAGAACAAAAAAGTGCTGTACAGGTACATTTCAAAAATATTTTTTAAGTTCTAAGTATGTAAATGTACCCTCAAAATACAAAACTGCACTCTAACATCTGATTAATGTCCTCAGTACAAATTGTTCCTTTAACTCAAGGTAAAAAAAGGACATCGGGTCCCACCCCAGTGAGTTTTTTCCTGCGAGACTGCTACAGAATGTTTTTGAATGTTATCTAACGAGAAGAAAAGTTTGATTTTTGTGATTTTAATTAAAAAAGAAGGACATCAGTAAATCTAAATAAAAAGGTTATGCTACTTAATGTTGTTAGGAATATGATTAGTAATGTGTTATTAATGTTTAATGCAGTTCTTAATGACAATCTTATACACAGCACTAAAAGGCTAAGCGATTAGCACGATAACAACTCATGCCAAGTGCACTGTAGTGTAACCTGTGTGAAACATTAGTCTGGGATCAATCAGTGGTGTGTGTTGTGCTCGCCTGAATGAGACAGTGTGTTTGTGTGTGTGTGTGTGTGTGTGTGTGTGTGTGTGTGTGAGAGAGAGAGAGAGAGTGTGTGGTATTTCAACGGGTGTGAATTATTAACAGCTGAGTGTCCTTACTTTGTGAGTCAGACTTTACAGAGCTTAGCATTGTCTCAAATTGCGTGCCATGACCTAAAGCTCTTTACAATTCACTAGGTTCGTATATAAAGTGTGCTTTTATTCATTTTTTACCAATCCACCCCTTCAAGACTTTCAATTCAATCACTGAGCTATTAAAATGTGATGTAAACAATAGCGCTAGTTTGCATTCAGTGCTTCGTCATGTTAGGTAGCTAACTTACCCTAGCTGTGCTACATCTAATTTTACATTTTAATCTACAGTTTTTTTAACGGTTACACTTTTGAATCGTAAACAAAACCGGATAAATTGTAGATGAACTCTCTGCAGCTATAACTGGCAGCCATTTTAGTTTTAATGTGAAGGATGACACAGGTTAGCAAAAAGTGTAATTTCTCCACAATTTATTGTTTATTTTCAGTCACTTTAATGAAAGTAATGCCAGAGTCTGAAGTGAGATGCTCACAGGATGCTCACAGGATCAAGTTATGTATTTATTAAAGAATGACAGCTATATTTTATCTGTTTATAGCTACATTTAACATTGTGGAACGTCCATGAAACTAGTTAGCTCCTGTTAACACTTACGTTATAGTGGCTTTAAACAGATGTTTTCTCACCAGCCTCTCCCTTTTCTCACAAAATAAAAAAAACAACTAAGTTTGTCATGTTACCGAGAGACCGTTTTTGGTCCGTCCTGAAAAATTTAAAGTTACAGCTTTACCTCAGCCTGGTACTAAAGTGCTGACACTGGAGACTCCTTCCAAAAGGCTGAGTTAATACCTCCTGACAGAAAATTTCACATCAACATTTACGCACAAGTTTAATGTAGTGTTCGCCATACAAGTCGCTGTGAATGTGCTGTTGCTATATAAACGATAACGTATTAGAATGAGCGTAACGTATCAACACCTTCTAACAAGTAATAAGTAGAGGAGGTGATCGCTACCTTTGCATAGTTAAGCTACTTTTGCTATGTAGCCAGTAATTAATTGCAATTTCTCCTAAGCTACATTTGTTCACGTCTCCTCGTGAAAAACATTAACTCCATAATTATGCATGACCGAAAACTAGATCTAAGACTTGCCTGAGGCTAAGGTCATATGAGGCGCAGTTGCAGTGTGTGCTTTCCTCTAAAATGCTTCAAATCTCACCTATAAATCTGGATGCTCTTCATTACGCACCGGGACACGTTCAGGCAAGCATCGGAGCTCAGAGAGGGAGGAACACGCACTGCATTCTGGGAGGTTTTGTGTGTCGTGGAATGTCCCGTTAGTCAAAGTACAACCCGCATTTCCAGTCAAGCGTGCAGTGCAGATTTAAAACACTCTTAACACCAGACATGTCACTGTGACATCTATCTGTCTGCACGTGTGTGTTATATATCACATCACAAACATGTCAGTAGTGGTTCAGAGAAGATAGCATGACTGGAGAACATCTCTCATACACACACACACTCTCTCACACACACACACACACACACACACACACACACACACACACACACACACACACACACACACTGAACACAATGCACTTTATTCAAACAGGCGAGCTCAGGAATTTTGGGCCTCAAGATAAAAGGGCAGAATGCATGTTTGGTGGTGTGACTAGGAAGTGTGTGTGTGTGTGTGTGTGTGTGTGTGTGTGTGTGTGTGTGTGTGTGTGTGTGTGTGTCATATTATGAGTCTGTCATGGTCGTAAGTCAACCTCATAGCTGATGTTCAAACACTTCCTGCACTCATGTTTTATACTGTGTGTGTGTGTATGTGTGTGTTGTGCACCATGTTTCTCTCCAAGACTCATTCCAAAGTCTTTGCCCTTCAGCAGTTCTGCATGAACACACTCTTGGTTGTCTGTGTAGCATGCATAATGCCCGATTAGGCGACCCTGGAGTTTTTGACCTTTGACCCTGCACAGCACTCAAAGATACATTTCTAAACCTCTCATAACAACCGAAAAAAAAATGACACACTATAACTTTTTTTTTTTTTTTTTTTTGCAAAAAATCTTACTCAGGTTTTTAAGATTAAATCAAATCATGCCACTAACTTAGTCAGTGATGCCACATTTGGAAAAATCCCCTACATTTGGTCTAGTTTTAAAAACATTGACAAAAAATGGCCATGGCTGGTATATGTGATTTTATTTTTTTATTTATTTATTTATTTTTTTTGGTATTTTATATAAAAAACAAAATAAATGAATGAAATTTAATCAGTCCAAATCCCAAAACAATCTTGCACTCCTGTTTCAGTTTTTTCTTCTTTTTTGGGCCCAGTGTGTCCTGAATTTCAGTTTCACTTTCAGTTGATGGGTTTATTTAACATGCACACATGAGGAGGTCAAAGGCAGTAACTCATCCTAATCTCTACACTCTGACACGTCTGACTAACAGCTAGTGAACTCCCGGCTCCTGAGTGGGTGTGTTCGTATTATCATGGGAGTAGAGTGTGTTACACTTCAGGACTGATTCACTCAAAATAAACACTAAGTCAAAATACAGTCTTATATGTAAAATTGGATTATTTTGGATTTACACGGTCCTATAAGATGTATGACGTATATAGTAGATATGGCATTTTCAGGTTTAACAGTGAGAGATAGAAATGTATTATCAGGTTTTGTGGTTTTTTAATAAATAACTGAAGGATTCTGTTCAGTCATGTGTTATTTATGAGGTCACCTCAGTATCCTGTTGCAGGTTCACTAATGAGGCTTATACTGCGTTCGAATAAAACTCCGACCTCCGACTAGGAAAAACGAAGAAAACTCGGATTTCCTGCTCGTCTTTGTGCTTGTTTCCTGCATTCTCCTCAACATCGAGTTCAGCAAGTGACATAAAATCAACATGGCCGCTCATAGCTTCAACACTTTAAACACTTCTTACCATTAAATGAGTTATGCTGTATATACAAGTATTTGCTTTAGATCAATCAACATACAGACATATCTGCTTGTTAAATCTATAACACTGACTTTTTGGAGGAGGTAACTATACGTCACTCATCCGAGTTATCTGGTTAGCCTGTTGATGACAAAAGACGAACATGGAGGCCATGTTCTGTTATAAGAAAGTTATCAACAATGAATCACCACAAAGTTAATTATTTATAAGTCGAGTTCCTCTTATATGACTGATGATTATCAGTATTTTTAAATATTTAAAGATCATTTTTATCTCATTTTTATAAAATGAAGTTTGTCATGTGACCAAGAAACTTTGGAAAACCAAACACTGACTATTACAAAGCACTGACACTGGAGACTCCTTCCAGAAATGCTAAATAAACGTCTCCTTACAGAAAACTTCACCGTTTCCGCTTTTAAATCTGATTATGTGGAGCGTTCAGCATGTACAAGTCCCTGTGAATGAGCTGTTACTGTAGAAATGATAACATGTTGTACAGATGATGTTTTATGTGTGATTAAAAATCTCCTGTTAATTCCACAATAGACACAATTCTAATCCAGATTGGCAAATCGTACGCAAATGTAGGTAATTTTGTGTCTAAGGCAAGTAGTGTGTTAATACTTTTGATAGGATAGTGTGTGTGCATTCATGCCAGCAAAGCCATTCTGGAAACTGTGTGTCAGAGTTCTAAGAAATGTAATGGTACGTTGAAGAAGATGGTTTTGGGGAAAAAAGGAAAACGTCGTTTCCACATTTTGGGAACTTTAATTAATGTAAAGCTCTTAATTGTAGTAGATTATGACTGAAAACCAAATAACTGTCTTCACCTCTGTCTCTCTCTCTCTCTCTCTCTCTCTCTCTCACTCAGATGAACACGATGCAGTCCAGAAAAAGACGTTCACAAAGTGGATTAACGCACAGTTCTCCAAGGTAACCTCGAAACAAACAGCAAAACCTCCTTAAAAGAAAAAAAAACCCTCCAAAAAAACGCTCTCGGTTTTATTTTCTCCCCGAGACGGTTCTGGCTCCGTTCAGGAAATCTGAGAATTTCTATTCCAGAACCTGGCATCGATTCCTGAGTTCTACAGAGCGAAGTCGTTTTCTTTGATCTGCTGGGGGAAAAAAAAATTATTTGATCTGCTGGAAAGATTCTGTGGTATTTTTGGCTGTTGGGAGATGTTCCACTTCAAGCGTCTCCTCTGGTATTTACAGTAAAACCACAGATGGAGGTCCTTCATCCTTCCTTTCCCTTTCATATGACTTTTATGTGGTATTTTGTCCTATGCAGGTTTTGATTAAAGCAAAAAATGTTTAACTATCAAATGTCAGATCCATATTTTAAGGCAAATGGTGCCCTGAGTCTGCATTTAGTGCACAAACATGTAAAAGTGGACATTTTTTTGACTTTTCGAGGCCACCAAACTGTACTGGACTTCAAACTGGACAGTCCTGAAAACTTAGGCAAATGCTCAGCTCTGTACTATAATATACTATACTATATGGCCAAAGGTTTGTGAACACCTGATCATCACACTCTTCCCCCAAACTGTTGCCACAAAGCTGGAAGCACAGAATTGTCTAGAATGTCTTTATATGCTGTAACATTACAATTTCCCTTCGCTGGAACTAAGAGGCCCAAACCTGTTCCAGCATGACAATGCCCCTGTGCACAAAGCGAGCTCCATGAAGACATGGTGTGTGAAGGTTGAAGTGGAAGAACTTGACTGTCACTGCACAGAGCCCTGACCTCAACCCCACTGAACACCTTTGGGATGAACTGGAACACCGACTGCGCCCCAGACCTCCTCGACATCCCAACATCAGCGCCTGATCTCACTAATGCTCTTGTAGCTGAATGAACACAAATCCCCACAGCCACGCTCCAACATCTAGTGGAAAGCTTCCCAGAAGAGTGGAGCTTATTATAACAGCAAAGAGGGGTCCAACTCTGGAATTGGATGTTCAGCAAGCACATATGGGTCTGATGATCAGTTGTCCACACACTCTTGGCCATATAGTGTATTTAAGCCCACATTCACATTCTGTGAGGGAAGATGTTATTGGCGTGAAGTGCACATGCCGTTATGACCATATTAAGCCGTGCTGCCGTGTGCTGGTAGATTGACGTTTTGTTGCTCTGTAACGCAGTGCAATATAGCTCTGTGCTTCAACATGCTGGAGTAAAATGTATGGCAAATAGACGTGCTGTTTAACATGAGACATGTTGCAGATTTTAAAAGTCAGAAAATTGCTTTGACTTTTCTTGTGTTTTACCTTCTGGATGTTTGCTAAGGCACCAATGATTTACCTGAAGATCTCAAGCCTAGATTTGGTGTGTGTCAGGTGTTCAGAGACGCATGAGTGGTATTTGTTTGGCTTTGTTTTTGGACGACTGAGATCCAGAAAAAGAAGGAAGTCCCATGACAGATAGTGACCCCACTGTTCATCTCGCTCATGTGAAACTGTACTCTGTTTGTCTCATCATGTTAAATAAGGCTACGCTTTATTTGTTTTGCATTGGCGCTTGTGTTTATGGGAGAATAATCAAGGAGACCAATCAGAATCGAGAAATCAACAGCTTTGCTCTAATGAGTGTCATTTTTTTAAGATGTGAAAAAGACAACCTTTAAGACTAAAACACAGCAACTGGAAGGACAAAGCGAATAAGTTAAATGAATATGGCGTTTGTGTCTGGGATGAATTTTTGTTTGTGTGTGTTTGCATGGTTGTGTTCATGTCCCTTGAAGACTAATAACCCATCTGCTCATCATTCCCATGTGAAAGTTTTGGCCTTGTTCTCTTGGTTATTTATAGAAGGACAAGGTTGATAGTGACCAGCAGCTAAACATGTCTCATCTGCCCTTTAGTGCACTTCCTCTTGTTCCCTAATGTCTCAAACAAGCTGAACTTTTTATGATGTGTGTCCCTGTGGGTAATTACTGGTATAATTTAGCAGAGATGTTATGCCATTACGACTGGCATGGGGAGTTTATGGCAGCTGATTTATTTAGAGATGGAATTTGTGAACCTTTTCAGTGAATCGAATCATTTAAATTTGTCCAGTTAAATGATTCAGATTTGTTCATCACTTTGGTTATTTGCAAATGTCCAGCCTGATAAGGCAGACAACAAACAGACATGTGCTTATGTGTCTGCATTTAGAAGAATTACTGAGGTCTGACTGAACTCACTGACTCAACTCATTCACTGAATGAGAGAGGACCAAATCTAAAAAAAAATTACTGAATCAAACACTGACCTGTTGAACAAGAGAATCTTGGTCATGATGAAAAGATTCACTGAATCAAATAATAACCTGCTGAACCAGAGAGGAGTGAATCTCAGTCATGGACAAAAGATATGCTGAGTCGTACACTGACTTGTTGGATGAGAGCGGAGAGACTTTCAGTCATGGCCAGAAGATTCACCGAATCAAACACTGAACTAGAGAGGAGTGAATCTCGGTCATGAATGAAAGATTCGCCGAGTCAAATACTGATCTGTTGAATGAGAGAGGAACAAATCTTGGTGAAGACGAAAAGATTCACTGAATCAAACACTGACCTGTTGAATGTGAGAGAAGTGAATCTTGGTCAGGACTATGAAGATTCACCGAGTCAAACACTGACCTACTAATGAATCTGCTGCTGAAGTTGCTGTTTTGGTTTATCTTTATGTGACTGTTTCTATTTGTTACCGTAATGTCTACTGTAGTGTCATTACAATATGAGTGTTTAATGTGCTTTCTGTATTAATTTTTTTGGTATTGTGACATTTGTGTGTGTGTGCGCCGTGTGTGCTGTGTGTGTCTTGTGTGTGTGCACGCAAAGGTTGTATGTTTAGTTGTTTTTAACAGTTTGTACATTGTGTGTTCCAGATGGGGAAGGCGGTTATTAAGGACATGTTCTCTGACCTTAAAGATGGAAGGAAGCTACTGGACCTGCTTGAGGGCCTCACAGGAACCACCCTGGTGTGTGTGTGTATGTGTGTGTATGTGTGTGTATGTGTGTGTATGTGTGTGTATGTGTGTGTGTTGTGTTGTGTTGTGTTGTGTTTTGTGAGAACTAAATATCCCCATATTAATAGGAAGACAGCACTGACATTGTGGGGACATTTGCCTTGTATCCATAGAGAAAAGTGTGTGTGTGTTTAAACCTGTCTTTCTGTGTGGGCTGCATTTATGATCCAAAGATTTTAGGGTATGTGTGTGTGTGTGTGTGTGTGTGTGTGTGTGTGTGTGTGTGTGTGTGTGTGTGTGTGTGTGTGGTGTCTCCATTTGTCTGAGAGTAATTATAGTACGTGTGTATGCTGCGAGTTCCGTGTGTGTGTCTGTGTGTGCATGGACCATTTGTAGAACTCTGCAATCTCTGCTGTGTGTATGTTTTTGTACAGTGATACTGTATGTTTGTGTGTGTGTGTGTGTGTGTGTGTGTGTGTGTGTGTGTGTGTGTGGTGTCTCCATTTGTCTGAGAGTAATTATAGTACGTGTGTATGCTGCGAGTTCCGTGTGTGTGTCTGTGTGTGCATGGACCATTTGTAGAACTCTGCAATCTCTGCTGTGTGTATGTTTTTGTACAGTGATACTGTATGTTTGTGTGTGTGTGTGTGTGTGTGTGTGTGTGTGTGTGTGTGTGTGTGTAATGTGGCAGTTGTTGAGACGTTAACTGGCTGAGTGAGTGATGATGACTTGGTGTGTGTGGAATGAAATTCCTGTGAGCAATTTCATCAGGCACCAGGCCAATCCCACATCTCTCCCCCCCTCTCTCTCTCTCTCTCTCTCTCTCTCACGCGCACACACACACACACACACACACACACACACACGTTGCATTACACGCCTTTCAAAAATAGCATTTGGATTTTAATCACAAAGTATTCCGTCTTTAAAAAACACTACATACTAATGACTTTATAATGTTTTACTGAAAAAAATGTTGCTTTTTTAAGCAAAGAAATTCAGAAGGAAAAATAATTTCAGATTAGTTTTAATTTCTTTACCCACAGTTATTTTTTTATTATTATTTTTGTTTTATATTATTTATATTTCATATTTTTAGCTCAACTGTACATTTATTTTCCACAGAAATGTTTTTTATGGCCAAATCCCATTCCTATTCCCTACATAGGGTAGAACATATTAACATTGTAGACCTGTGTAGTGCACTTTGTTTGAGACTGGCATGTTGTAAATGAACTACGTACATGTTATGTCAGTTCTTGGAAACAATTTTAAAAATGTAATTAAATTTAATTACAAAATTAATGCATAACAAAAAAATGAACCTAAAGCGAGCCATCAATTATATGTTTATTCAGAACTTTTTTTTTTTTTAAATACATAAAGTGACACAGGGGTCAAGATATGAGAGTGATTTTTATTTATTTATTAATTTTTTTGTCTTTGAATATCTGAATATTACAGTTAAATTAATTTAGTTAATTTGTTCCGACAGGCCCGGTGTACTGTAGTGTGTACCGTAACACTTCCCACAATAACTTCACATGTTAAATCATGATGAAACAATCTGCTGTAAAGGTTTCTGTGTGCATGCACACACACACACACACACACACACACACACACACACACAATTTTGTGTTTTAACACTGATTGACAGCTGTAAGCTGATGAGAGGTGTGTGTGTGTGTGTGTGTGTGAATTGCAGCTCTCAGCATTACTCCTTTGAGCTGAGAATGTTAATTATAACTCCCTCACATTGCCGTGTGTGTGTGTGTGTGTGTGTGTGTGTGTGTGTGTGTGTGCTGTGTATATGAAGACTCTGTCCACTAGTTTAACATACCTAATGTGTGTAAACCTCCCATGCATTAAGCATTACCATTTATAGAGGTGCTGATAATCATTTACACAATACATCATGATGCTCAACACACACGATACTGTTATAACAAACACTTCGAAGTGTTATAATGAGATGGAGGCAGCCGGATCGGTGCCATCTCTAAATATTTCATTAATCATATATCCCTAATGTTGAGTATCACAATATATCAGGTGATTACTGTGATAGTTACATGTATGCACAGTCACTCATGATATTTTCCTTTTTTTCCCCTCTTTTTCTGTTCTAGACTAAAGAGCGCGGTTCCACCAGAGTTCACGCGCTAAATAACGTCAACCGAGTTCTCCAAGTGCTACACCAGAACAACGTAAGTTCTCTCGCTCTGTTTTCTCTCCTCGCTGTTTGTCGCAGATCACACTGACGCTGATTTAACTCGGAAGTGGAAAGTCGGAACTATGTCGACCTACAAAGTGGGGAAAAAACATGGACGCCTCCTTGTTTGTCTTTTGTTAGCAACAAGCTAGCCAGCTAGCTGTGATGAGTGGTGTATATTAACCTCCTCAAAACAGCAAACAGTATAGTCAGTGTATGTACAGTAGAACTCATTTAAAGGTGAGAAGTGTTTGTTTGCTGCTCATTGTGAGCAGCCATGTTAATTTGATGTCACTTGCTGAACTCAGGATTGAGGAGACCATCTTGACTTCCCGAGTAGGAAGTTGAAAAGGCGTTTTTTTTGTTTGTTTGTTTGTTTGTTTGTTTTTCCCTAGACAGAGGTCATACATGATGAATTACAACCTTTACTCGAATGCAGCATGTATCATTCACTTGGAGTCAAATGGTTAGCTGGACTGAGATTTCATAGCTGCATCGTGTGTTATGTGGAGTTCAGACAATAATATCTAACAAGCAGCTTCCTCTGTTGTTCGTCGTTTATGCAAAACGTAGATGCCACGTTACAGATTGGTGTTTTGCACGCTGACTCTATCAGTCAATCTCTACAATCTGACCACAGCAGATAAATTTGACTGTGAGAATGAAGTAGAGATGGGTCGTTCTCAGATAATAAATTTGTCATGCTGCATTTAATCATATATGCAAATCTGAAAGAGAGAAATTAAGCAGCTTTTCTTAAAAAGAAGCTTTTGAAGCTAGCATTGCAAGGCTGCTGAAATGTTTTAAGTGATAATGAGAAGACATTTTAAATTCATGTTTACGCCACTGCGCTGTTGAATTCTTGAACCTGGTTGGTCAGAAGGTTTTGGAGGTCTTCCAACATGCGAAAGTCGATAGTCTTTGCGGTTTCTCTCTAACACTACAAGCTGGGGGTTTTATTTTCTCTTATTAACGTCAAATGAGAGATAAAAAAGAGAGGCTGGTAAGTGAACGACTGTTTATAGCTGCTAAGTAATAGCAGGGACTAACTTGTTACTATTAATGGATAAAAAGTGTGAAGTGTTAATTAATAGTTTATTAATTCGTTACTTAATAAACTATTGTTAGTGTTGACAGGCTGCTGTGGTGTTCAAGCAATAAAGCACTTTTATAGGGAAAATAATCAACTTTGGTACTGTGGGTGGTTACAGTAATTCCGCTTTATGTCGGGCTGGATCACACCACCCCGTCGTTGATTATTTTCCTATAACAGCATGCCTCCAAGTGTTTTATTGCTTGCTAAATGAGTCTTGTTGCCTTTACACCTGTGGACAATCCCTATTCAGATATAATGCTGATACTACGGACTGATGTAAAGACCAAGTGCAACCAGGACCTTAGTTTTGCTCTATCCACCACTCTCTGTCTATCTCTCTCTCTCTCTCTGTCTCTCTGTCTCTCTTTCACTCTCTCTGTCCCTGTCTCTCCCTCACTATGTCTGTGTGTCTCTCTGTCACTGTCCTTGGTGATGTTTGAGCTCAAGGCTGTTGTTTCTCAGTGTTCTGTGCTCAGCATCAACATCACTCAGAGACACACAGTGCAGTGTGGTAACAAGGACAGCCTAATTAGTGTGTGAGAGAGAGTGTGTGTGTGCGTGTGTGTGTGTGTGTGTGTGTGTGTGTGAGAGAGAGAGAGAGAGAGTGAGAGTGAGAGAGAGTGTGTGTGTGTGCATTATGTGAATTTTTAGACCAAAAAGTCCTTATATGTCCTTATAAGGATAGGTTGGTGTCAAATGTCCTCATAATCACCCATAAAATCAACTGACTTTTATTTTAAAAACTGAAAGAGCCAAAATATTTACTTTGGGCTTCCGAGGTAAAGGTTTGTGTTACATTTAGGTGTATAGCATAGTTTTAATTGTCTACAGTAATTATAGCAAGGTCCTCACAAAGATAAAAAAAACCTGTGTGTGTGTTTGCCGTTGAAAGATAGTGATAAACATTGCTGGGGGCAAGGTCTTTGTGGTCCTGTGCTTATTTCCTTTCCTTTTATGTTTGGCATAGCTGTAGTGTTATACACACATGCACACACACGCGCACGCACACACCCCGCCTATTTGCAACAGTCACCGGTTTTGTTTTTGGTAAAACACTGCACTTTTAGTCCAACTGTTTCCGTACTGTTTCTTCATATAACACACACACACACACACACACACACACACACACACACACACACACACACACACACTTCTTTACAGTTGGAAGTTAATATCTAGCAACTCACCTCAGAATAATTAACATCACAGAGTTAGCAGAGAAGAAGCTCTTTTGAGCTCCAAGCCTTGTTATGAACCTTCTTAGCATCGATAGCTGAAAGACAGAAACCATGCAGCTGTTTGAAAGCCAAGTTACAACCCAGTAAACATGCAACTTTTGACTCATAACGATAACAAGGATGGTCAAGAGTCCTTTTTAATTTGTAATGAAAAAAAAAAAGATTCATTGTGTAAAACCAGCCATTAAACAATTCAAAACTTTATAAAAAATTGCATTTTCATACCTCTCCAAGAGCAACACCATTAATTCTGCCTCCAGCTTCATCCTCTTCACCAGTAAGAGGGAATTTACTCCAACTTGGGAAACTGCTGGTGTTTATTCTGGTTTTACTTCATTTCTTGTTAAGTGTTTTTGAAGCACAGAGTGATATTCTTTTTGTGGGCAGACTTAAGGGATGTCAAGGGAGTAACTGTAAAATGACTGACAGGAGGCCCATGTAAACACAAACAAACGATCCAAACCATAGGGCAGTTTTCCAAATGGATTTTTTAGCCATAGCCATGTACACTTGTGCTGAGGCCATGGCTTAAACCATAATTTTTATTATCATGGTCTACATATTTTCCAGGTTATTTGACTAGAAAATGACTATTGCACCTTTAAGTTCAAAAAACATTTGTGGAAGGAGTCTTCAGTGTTAGCACTTTGTAGCAAGAGGTAAAGCTGTAAATTTAGGTTTTCCGACATGGGAAAGTCTTCAAGATGGAGGAATTTGCAGTTATAGTAATTTCTTCTTAAATTATTCTCCTTGAGAGTTTCATTGTTTATCATCATCAATTAGGAGTGAAAGTGAAGTACAGTACAGTGATGACTGTAGAGCACAGCGGGTACGAAGAAGCATGAGTGTGTGCACACAAGACACTGTTTACATATGATCACGTGACCTACCTCGGTCTATCATCCTGCATTCGAGCTACAAATTGAGCAAAAAAACATAGACGTCTCAAAGTTCGTCAACATCAACAATCCAGCCAGCTAACTGCGACGAGTGATGTATATTCACCTCCACGTGTTATAGATTTGACAAGCTAATAAGTCTATATGTTGATTTGTCTAAAATACATACTCATGTACAGTGTAGCTCATTTTAAAGTAAATTTAAAAGTAGGAATTCTGAGATGAGGGACATTTTATATATATATATATATATATATATATATATATATATATATATATATATATATATATATATATATATAACCCAATAATTTAAGTAAGTGTATGTATACTGTTGTACCTGAATCAAGTAAACACCACTTTCCCTAGTTTTATTAAAATTGCAATTATTATTCTTTTGTCATTATTTCAACTGTTTTTATGTAATTAGGGTTTTCATCATCAGCTTCCTAAAATATGTACTTCAATTTGTCTAGTATAGCTTTAAGTGACCAGTTATAGGAAAATAATCAGTATTAATCAATATTATATCCCGAGTGTTTTATTCACAGCAGTTTGTCAACGATTACAATTTTTTAAATCATTAAAGAACGACACGTAGTACTTTATATCATATGCACTTAATGTTGTGGAATGTCTATGAATCAAGTTACTTACTAATAGCACTGTTATAGCAGCTTCTCTTACCAGGCTCTCTTTTCTCTCGAAGTTAAAAAGAAAATAAGAAACATAAAAACCTGCTCCCGCTTTTCACGACACCATTTAAACCACAAAGCGTGAACTCCTCTGTCCTGAAAACCGTGAAAATGGCGGAGATTGGATTTGTTGTATTTAATAATCTTTAAAAACGAATGTATTTGTGAAAAATTAAGAAGTGCTCTGAGTGGCTGCTTCACTTGCTTCACCTGAGCAGCTGAGGAATTTGGGGAGTTTTGAAGGGATTTTAGTGTAATATGGCTTTGATGTTGTGCATTGGTATGTGATGACTAACACACACACACACACACACACACATGCTGTCTCTGCAGGTGGACCTGGTGAATATCGGAGGGACAGACATTGTTGATGGCAATCATAAGCTGACTCTCGGGCTCATTTGGAGTATCATCTTACACTGGCAGGTGAGAACTTGCACGCGCACACACACACACACACACACACACACACACTCTCCCTTCATGGGGTGTTTGTCCTCAACTGTCTGTTTTCTGTTTACTGTATATTACATATTTGTCATTTTATATATGAGGATCATTATCACTACTCTGGAGTGTGTGTGTGTGTGTGTGTGTGTGTGTGTGTGTGTGTGTGTGTTTGTAGGTTAAAGACATCATGAAGGACGTGATGTCCAGTCTGCAGCAGACGAACAGTGAGAAGACGTTGCTGAGTTGGGTCAGACACTGCACACGTGGCCGGAGTGACGTTAATGTGCTCAACTTCACCACGAGCTGGACAGACGGACTCGCCTTCAACGCCATCCTTCACCGCTTCAGGTAACACACACACACACACACACACACACACACACACACACACACACGCAAACACACACACAAGTCTATGACCTGCATTGTCTTCATGTATAGACTTCTTCAGCATTCAGCTTTTTTATTCAAATAACTCCACGTTCTTTATTCATCTCATCTTATCTCATCTTGTCTTGTTTTATCTCGTCTTTTCTCTTTTCTCATCTCATTTTTTTTCCATCTCTTTTCATCTCCTTGTTTCCTCCCTTTTCTCATCTTTTCTCCTGTCCAAATGTTATCTTGTCTTGTCTCACTTTTCTTATCATATCTTGTCTCTCCTCATCTTCTCTTGTTGTCTTATATCTTCTCATTTCTCTTCTCATTTCATTTCAACTTGTCATTTCTCTTATTTCAAGCTTATTTTCATGTCTTTTTCTTGTGTTTTATTTTTTCATTTTATGTCTTTTTTCACCCTTGTTTCATCTCTTCTTTTGTCTCATCTAGTCTCTCTTATCTCGTCTTGTCTCTTCTCTCATCTTCTCATGTCCTCTTGTTTTTCTTCTTCTGTAATTTCTACTTGTCATTTCTCATCTCTAGTTTTTTTTTTCTTTTCTCATATCTGGTCTTGTCTCTTCTTTTCTCTTCTCACCTCTCTTGTTTTACCTCGTCTTTTTCCTTCTCTTGTCTCAATGTTTCATCTCTCTTTCTGTCTTCTTTTTCGTCTCTTCTTGTTTTTTCTCTTTTCTGTTTTCTCCTTGTTTTGTCTATTCTCTTTTCTCCCCTCGCAATATCTCATCTCATTTCATCTCTTCTGTTTTGTTCTCATCTCATCTTCTCATGTCCTGTTTGTGTTTTTTAATTTTTGCATTTCCTAATGTCTCTTATCTTCTCCTCTTGTTTTCTTTCCCTTCTTTTCTCACATCGTGTCTCATCTCTTTTCTCCTCCTCACTATTCTTACTTATGTATCTCGTCTCGTCTCATCTCATCTCCGTCTCCCTTTATCTCCAGGCCTCATGCGTTCCGTTGGGATCAGATTGTGGCTCTTTCTCCGGTTGAGAGACTTGAACATGCGTTCAGCTTTGCCAAAGATGAGCTCAACATCGAGAGGCTGCTCGACCCTGAAGGTAAAAATCACGTACACTCTCTGCATATAAACACACACCACATGTGACCGATCAGAGAGCTCTCACACACCAGCCGTACACACTTACACACTCCACCGAGTGTGTAACATAAATTAGCAAATGAAGATGTTTCTCATCCGCTGCTGTCTCTAGACGTGGCTGTGCAGCTGCCGGATAAGAAATCCATCATCATGTACGTGACGTCTCTGTTTGCTGTGCTGCCCAATGACGTCACCATGGACGACATCCGAGAAGTCGAGACCCTGCCCAGGAAGTATAAGGTGGAGGAGGGCCACCCTATTAGCACGCAGGTAAAGCACAGATAACGCTAATCTGAGAAACGATTAGGTTTCTAAATCACTTAGGCTTACACAGTGTTTAAATGCACTGATGAATGAACAGGATTGTGGAATATATAGATTATATGACATGAAGACTCACCATGTAGGAGGCTAGAATGACAAAAACAAACCCCTAAACCAGTACGCAGCTACGAGTCATCGTTAAACAACACACCGGAAGAGTCTTTCTTTTCACCAGAACAATTAGCAGATGAGCAAATCGACTTTTGCGTAGGTGTTTGGAACTCTCCAATATTAACCGAGGCCAAGGGGGAAGCCCCGCCCCCTTCCCTTCGTCTCAGATTTCGTTTCTTGCTCTCGTTTTGAGTCAATTTTCCTGCTCCAAAATAAAAATGTCGATGACCTTTGCGTTCTGTCAGCGTAAATGGAGAATGTTTTGAGTTCATTAATATGAAATGAAATCTATCATTGTATGCTCAACTTCAAGCTTACATTAAAAAAGGTATAGCTAGCATGGGTTAATTGTAGAAATTAGCAATGCCACCCAAAAGTGGTGAACAAAAATAGACAAAGAGTGGCACATTTTCACCTGGAAAAAGAAAAAAATTCTGAAAATTTTGACTAAAAAAAAATTTAATTTCACCTACAGCAAAGTGCAAAGTGCGAAATCTAACATTACAAATAATTTTAATGGTAATGAGGATTAGAATGTGATTAAAAATGCTGATGTGTTCAGACATTGCGCCAAACCAGCTGCGTCAGAAACTGGAGTACACAGGGTTTTATGGTAACCACTATGTAACATCTACGTGAATCTTTTTTTTGTTGTAAATGTTTCTGCTTGTAAACTTTAACTAAAATCTTAACTAATCTATCTTAACTAAAACAGACACACCCCCCACAAGGCACCTGTTGATTACCGTAAAACTCCACATACAGTTTCCACCTTGGATAAGGGTTTTGTGTAAAGATTATATTGAGAGTCTACTGTGTTTTTACCAAAGATCCTCCCCTTTTTGTTGGGGCTACACGTTATTCCTCTTTGCGTCGATTTTAAATGTTTTTCGTCCAGGACCATGCTTCAAAACACAACACCATACAAGAGCACAGTCTTGCTAAAACAGTGCAACATGATACAAAATACACACGTCACGTCACGCCACGCCACGCTGAACTACCCGTATTGTCCTGTGTATTTACTGTACTACTCAACACTTCCACATCGGCTAACAGACACGATGTGAATGTTATGTGGATTTCTAAATTAAAGTCATTTACTTAGCTGGGAGGAAGGGTGCACTTTAGGGTTACGGAGGCAGAGCGAGAACAAAGAGGACTTTGTAACTCCTCACTGAGTAAAGTCAGTAACCTGTAAATGCCAAGTCTGGCTTTAAAAAAAAAAAAAAAAAAAAAAAAACGGTCGTGAGCAGGCTCCCGAGTGGCGCAAGTGTTTACATTATATTACATTTACTCTATTCATTCAGCTGACGCTTTTATCCGAAGGGAGTTACAGCTGAGACACAATGCAAGCCCAGAGTGGAGCAGTTGAAGGATAAAGGCTGTGTTTAAGCGCTCAGTAGTGGCTGAGAGGCTTCCAAGTTTGAATTCAGACCTCTTGGGGTCCAATTTCGTCTGTTTTTTTTTTTTTTTTTTTTTTTTGGATATTAATCACTCAGTTTAATAAACACTGTTAAAGATTGCGAATCCCAGTGGCACCAAAGAGTGGGAAAAAAAAGAGCAAATATGTCTTTTTCTGTAAAGCAACAAAGACAGTCAATTTCGGTTATTTTTACTATTAGTGATAATAATAATCTTATTTATACCACAGCGCTGTTCAATTCTCGAATCTGATTGGTCAGAAGTTGTTAATTTTCTATAACAGCAGCTCTGACAGTAGTTCCAGCTGTCAAGCAAATCACAGGTTTATACTAATGCGCTCGTACTAATACATTGTCGTTTCTATAGTAACCGCTCATTCACGTGGACTATTGCAGCAGACAATTCGCATCATTTAAAAATAATTAAAAAAAACGTATTTAAAAATGGCGTTATTTTACAAAAAAATATAATAATATATTATTTTTATTATTATTATTATAAATTATATATTTTTTAATTAATGAGCAAATCTTTAGCTACTCCTAGTCAGTGGTGTTAAAAATAATAATGAAAGTGTTTATTTTTTATATTTAAAAATAAAAATTTTATTTCTTAAAAAAATATTTAACACAGGAAAAAAGAAAACATAAAAATCTATAAAAATGCTTAACATTTTAATAATTTAAAAATTAAATACCAAATATTTTAACATCACTTCAGCTGCTTCTTTACAGTAGTGTTGCATTGGAAAAAATAATACATTTGATTATTATTTGTAAAGAAAATTATATAATCATAATCAATTATAATCAAAATTTCTTTACAAAAAACCCCAAAAATT
This sequence comes from Pangasianodon hypophthalmus, assembly GCF_027358585.1. NCBI lineage: Eukaryota > Metazoa > Chordata > Actinopteri > Siluriformes > Pangasiidae > Pangasianodon > Pangasianodon hypophthalmus. Next base: position 22,387,448 of record NC_069725.1, read on the forward strand.
TAACACTAAAAATAGGAAAAAGATGTTTAACATTTTTTTTAAATGTAAATATCAAGTACCACATTTTAACATCACGTCAGCTGCTTGCAGTTAGTTCATAATTATTTTAAAAATATTTTTTCAATAATCTATGATATTAACAATATCAGAAAAAAACATGCTGGGACAGTTCATCACAATATCGATATTATGTCATCGTATCACCCAGCTCTAGCTCAGAGGGCGCAGTTTGACAGGAAGGGGTTGTCGGAGTGGAGTGAGGTGGTGTAAGCGGGGCTCTGTGGTTAGACAACTGCCCCTCTGGTGTAGACAGTGACTCAGAAGCCACCCCTCCTACTCTGTTGCACTCTGTTCTCGCAGTTCACTCGCTTTTGCTCTTTTTCCGCTGGCGAGAATGAGTCATCATTTTCACTCTGTCCACCCGAGTGGAACCAAACACACACAGAGCACATTTTGTTTGACTTTAGCTGCTTTGGTTTGGGTCTGTTCACCACACACACACACACACACACACACACACACACACACACACACAGTACCATTTTAGAGAAAGTTTTGGAAAGTCTTTCTGTACGCAGCCCACGCGGCCAATCAACACACAGCGCTGATTATCACGCCTCTGATTAACTGACAGTGTGTGAGATCCATACATGGTGTGTTTGAATGTGTGTAAATGTTTGTGTGTGTGTGTGTGTGTGTGTGTGTGTGTGTGTGTGTGTGTGTGTGTGTGTGTGTGTGTGTGTGGAGAAAATCTGGGTCTGCCATATGTTTGCCATTTAGGGGGTTATGCATTGCCAAACCTCAGCTATTTTAACCCAGTGTGTTTAGTTGTAGCCACACACACACACACACACACACAGGCAAGTTCTCAGGCTCATGTCTTAATTTAACTTTTAACTTTATTTTGTACATGCGCATTTTTTCTCACACACACACACACACACACACACACAAAAATCAATTTCTCCTTCTTGTTTTCCTGTTCTCTCTCTCTCTCTCTCTCTCTCTCTCTCTCTCACACACACACACACACACGCACGCACGTGCACGCACGCGCTCACACACACACACGCACACACGCACATTATGTAGCCTGAACGAGTGGGTTTGTGCTCAGAATGCCAGTGCATATTTTGACTCGGTGACCTTTCCTCCCTGGTGAAGGTCATTCTGCACAGATCTGCACTACACAACACGGCTTTATTTAAAGATGTGAATTGGAGCGATTATTAGCACTTTCGCATTGTGTGGTGGAGTTTTTGGGTTTTGTGAGTGTGTGTGTGTTTTTGTGGTTGATAAATAAACTCTTGACTAAGGTATTCTCTGTAAAAACCAGCATTTTATATATATATAATAATCTAATATAGATCACTGAGCACCTTCTGTCATTTATTATGTTTCATACTACAAAACTCCATCAGCATGCAAATTGGCTTTATTATTATTATTATTATTATTAATAATAATTTTACTTCCGCCTTGTTTACTGCTTAGCATTGAGAACAATTATTATTATGGCCTCATTTATTCTTGTTTTTTTTTCTTTTTTTTGTGGTTACTTTGATCCAGTTTGTTATTTTTATGTTAATTTAATTATTTATTGCAATTTTTGTAACTTATTTATTTATTTAGTTAGTTAAGTTTTTTTGTTCTGTTTTTATTGTTACTTTTTATTTATTAATTTATTTTTTATTTTTATATATCGTTTTTGTTATTTTGTGTGGGTAATTTCGCATACTTTTCTGTTACTTTTTACTTTTTTGTTGCTTTTTGTTGTTGCATATTATTTACTGTAGCTTATTTATTTATTTTATTTTGATTTTAGTTTTTTTTTTTTAGTTGGTTTTACTTTATTTTTTTGTTGCACTTAATTTCAGAAAGTAATTGCACTTCATCTGTTGTTACTCTTTTGTTGTTGCATATATTTTTTGTAACTTATTTTATTTTGCTTTTGCTTTTATTTTTATTTAACTTTTGTTATTTTGTTTTTAATTTAACAACAAAATTATGAATGGTAGTTTTGTGGTATAAGTGATAAATGGTGAATTACAGAACAAGGTGATGTATTATTATGATAAAAGTGAATTATGTTTTATAAAATCTGCATTTTTTTAAATTCCTTTTTATATTAAAAAGTAAGTTTTTACCAAATGCATATTTGTCGACGTTTTGTCGACTTTCTCCTCTCATAAATAACACTTTGTTGTTTAGTTTAGCCGTGGACTCGATCCCCACAGCAGCTGTGTACACTCCAGCCTAGGTGTTAAAACTCTCACACTAGTAAGATGGATCTCTAATGAATGGCAGTAAATTTCAGCGGGAATTTAAGCCTTGTAGCTTTGGATCATCGGTGTAGTCTCTATTTTAAGGTTGCAGCTGCTTTCCCATTGACCTCACGTCTGCATGTTATCTAACAATAACATTAGTATTTTCCAGAATTCTTGGGTGCGGTGTTGTGTTTTCTGCCATTTAGTAGGGCGCAGTATGGGTGTGTCTTCCTCAGACAACACCTTTCTTTATAATGAAACACACTGGTATTTACACCATGAAGAAAAACCGGCTTCTGTTGCATTTGCGCAATCACATACACACACTTTGTCTTGACATTTCCATGCTGATATTTAGTCAGCCTATTTGGAAATGTCGGGTGGTTTATAGGTGTGTGTGCTTGTGAATGTGGATATTTTTAGAATTTCTTTTGGAAAAAGAATACAGCTAGGAAGTTAATAATGCATGCTAGTTGCAGTCCAGTGACTAGACCAACAAGGTTTTGCTAGTCACACTAGTATAACCAACACCTAACCAGAATACACCACCTAAAACCAGCATGGCATTAGACACGTTAGATGTATCCATCCACCATAGACTCCTTTTCCAAAAAAGTTCTCAATTTGTTTCTTTCTTTATAAACCCACTTGTTCTTGATTGTCTATTTACTCCATCTTCTTGTCCACCTCTCCTGCAGGGATTGGCTGGCGCACCGGAGGAGGTGGTCAGACCACAGGCCGAGACCTCGACCATGGACAGGGAGATCGATTTGGAAGGAGGGACCGAGATGGATCTGGACTCCTACCAGGTCACACTGGAGGAGGTGCTCACGTGGCTGTTGTCTGCTGAGGATGCGTTGCAAATCCAGGACGAGGTTTCTGATGACGTGGAGGAAGTTAAGGATCAGTTCCATACGCATGAGGTACTGCAGCTACAGTTCTATTCCGAACATTAAGTAGTGTAAAAATGTGATTTGAAAATTAAGTATCAGATCAATATTGAGTATTCTTGACTTGCTCACTTGGCTAAGAGTAAGTCTAACCTGAAAGGGATGCCGTAGATTTGCACCTGCGGCTGCTGTAATAAGACCGTCTTATGCTCTTCCCAGGACTCATCCCAGAAAAGAAGGTCCTTTCAAGGCACTTTAGTGCTGTTTGTTTTTACTCTTCTACACCTGTAAACTGTAATGATTTATAATCCCTCTGTCCGACGGGTTCCCTTTGCAGTCTGGTTCCTCTCAAGGTTTTCCTTGCCCCGGTTGCCTCTGGCTTGCCATTTACCACTAAACACTAAATGCAACTATTCCGGCAATCCCAAGAATCTGAATGAAAGAGCCAAGCTTGTGAAGAGAGGAGAGGTCACTTTGTCAGTCTTCAGGCTGTAAACACCTCCTATCTTCTCAGAAAGGAATTTGTAGCCTCCTTCGCTCTTTCCTCCTCTCAGAGTACACGGTCACAACATGCAAGGAATGTCAGGAATTCCATGGAGTGAGCCAGCTCCAAACCCCCAAACCCTGAAGAGGTTGATGGATGTAGGGGCTGGGAGGGTGTGAAAGGTGTTCTAATAGTAGGTAGGGGGAAGGTTTACATTCCAAATGGTAAAGGCTAATGTGGCAAAAGCATGTCAAATAAACGGAAATGTGCCAGTCCTCTCAGGAATGGGCTTTTCTATAGTGCTAGAGGTAGATGGTTTGGAATGTCACTTTCCCATTCTGGTGCTTTTTCCACTTTTCCACAAGTACCAGAACCTCTGGAAATATGTTCTTGTTTTCCGTTGACCATTGGTCCAGTACCAAATATTGTCTGGTTTTTGGTATCTGATCATCTATTTTTGGTAAAGTGTGAAAGCTCTTTTCAAGCCCATGACTGGTCCAGAGAACCAATCCATGGTCCTCTTGGAAGGTCTGGGGATCACGTCAACTGAACGATGGTGTGGTCTGCATCAGGTCTGGAACCTATCTGCTGCTTGTCATACTGCTTCCTGTTTCAAGTCTGGTGATGGGGGGGTGGTGGGGAAAGGGTTGTTTTGGTCAGTGGAAGCAACGGAACGCCTTATCAATATATAAAACCGGACTTTCTTGGCCCTGGTATGTGAATGCTTGCACTTAGAATATCGCAAAAAACACACACCTTGTTCTAGCCTGCATGGTTAATAAAAATCTTCTTATATGAGATCGGCTCCTCATTTGCAGGTATTTTTGTCATCCAAAATGTGGTGTTCTTCACAACTTGAGCCTGGGTACTGCAGGAAAATAATACAAAACAGCAAATGGATGAGTCTAGTGCTTACCATTTTACAAACCTGAATGCACAAAAGTGTTGTTTGGAATTGCACAAGCATTTCTGACTGAAAATTAACAAAATGGAGGTTTGGTATGATGAGGAGATAACAAAAGTGCTGTTATTGCATCGTCACTCAGGTTAGTGAGGATAAACTACTACTAGAGCCTGAAGTTCTGTTTCTATTTGGGTCAGACCTAGATGCTGATTTTGTAATGGAAAAATGGTCTGGTTTATTTAACTCTTAGCCACTTTGAGAAACAACATGTCAACATAATGATGGATAAAATGAATGCATCATCTCAGTCCAAAGTGGGGTATATGGATTTGTTCCATTGCCTGCTGGGCCTCTCTCATGGCACTTTCACATCTATTAGTCTGTTTCCTGACTCTGAATCAGAGCAAAATTGATATGTTTGATTCGTTTGCTATTTGGTTTGGTTTGGTTTCACGTTGCATGTAATTAAATGTACCAAAAAGCAAAACTTAGGCTGAGAGGCATGTAGGGCTGAAACCGTCCTCTTCCAACTTTTTCATTCACTGGTCAGAAATACAGCGATGGAAATAGATAAACAAAGCTTTACCAAGGGTACTTAGAAATCACATAAAAACACCCGAGCACAACATGGTGTTGGTGCTACATAAATGTTTCAATAATTTTATATATGTAACTAGTTTAAAACATTTTGTGTGTCACGTCCAGCATTTATTCTCTTTTTTTTTTTTCGTCTGTCCAAATTTCTGCAGCGCAGCCAAAAATACATCGTGTATTTGGTTCACTTCCTGCAGGTGAGTCAGTTCAGGGTCAAATCTGTTGCTGTCGAAGTTCACTTGGAAGCAGATTAAGGCCACCTCGCTCAGATGCTCTCGGGTTGTTTTGGTCCACACCCGAGTGTGTTTGTTGTGTTCTCATGTCACTGCTGGGGTTCCACCCCAGGGGTCCATTCAAATGGACTGAACACTGCCTATGTGAAAGAACCCGTAGTGTCATGTATCCATTTTGTTCACTTTAGTGCTGCAATTCTGCCTCTGCCTGTTGGGGTTGAGCTTGAGGAATTGAGAGCCTTTAGTTCTGGAAGTAGCCAGGTTTCTGGTACCTGGCGCATCATATACTTGTCTCACACAGTTCTTTTCCAAACACACAAATAAACAGCAAACAAATTTACACAGTTAATGAAGGGGATGGAAAGGTTTTTCTTTTGAATCCCTCTTCCTACAAGACATTTTTTCCTTCCTCGTATTCTTTGTCTCTCTCTCTCTCTCTCTCTTTCTGTGTGTGTGTTATCGGTCACGTTCGGCTGCCTCCCAGTGATCTGCCCTCACCGTGTTTTGTTCTGAGGTTGTCATGGCTGTTCTGGGGTGAAGTGACCCAGAGCGTACCTACAGGCACTGAACATGAGCACTTAAGCGCTCAAGCACTCCAGATAAAGCAGCTGGCTCGGTTTTCTCAGAAGGTAAGCACAGTGGGCCATTTTAAATTTAGCACTGTGCATCTAAATCCCCTAATTAACAGAGCCGGAAAGTTAGAAGCGATGCTTTGACTTAAAGGAGAATTCACAGAAAAAAAGTCTAATCAATCTACACAATGTTATCATCTACACAGCTTTTTTTTTTTTTTTTTTTCCCAGTTGAGAAAAAGTGACCTGCAACAACCTGATGCTTTTTTCCCAGTTTGATCCAAGGCTCATTTTCAAGTGTCACAAGTGCTGATGTAATATTACTGGTATTTCTGTAAATTTTATTCATTTTATTCATATACATCACCTCAAAATGTGAATGTGTCAGAGCCTGAGGCCATGGTTTTAGGTTCAAGGTGATTAAAAAATGGCCCAATAGCAGGGGATCCTGTCTGATCTGGCAACCCTGAGCCAGTCCACGTCTTGCTCGTGACTGGAATAATTTGTGTTCAATTTTTCATTAACGAGATATTTTCGGCCACAGTTGTAATGCGAAATGGGAAGCTAGAGCTCGTAATTACGTCATTTTCAACAAAGTGGGCAAAAACCTGTTTAGTTAGCAACAATGTAGCTAGCTAATTGTGATGAGTGAGGTGTATTTACCTCCTTAAAACAGTGAAGTGTTTGCTACTTTGCTATAAAGTGCTACTGTGTTTACTGTTGAGGCTGTAAGCAGCCATGTTGATTTGATGTCACTTGCTGAAGTTGGGGTTAAGGAGACCTTCCTGACTTAGAGTAGTAGGAAGTTGAGGGGGCTTTTTTTTTTGTAGTCTTTCCTAGTCACGGGTCCAGAAATTCCGATTTACAACTTGTTGCATGTTTGTAGCATATGTATTTCTTTACTTTCTACCCCATAACTCTCATTTTTGTCCATTTTCGGCTGTAGGTTATCAATTGCAGAGGTTTCTGTGGACACTTTCTTCAGTGTCATGCAACATTAGATCCCATCAGGACTCAGGACTGGAATTTGGTGCCTCGATATCAAAGATCTAAAAGCAGTATTGTGTTCATACACTGTGTTCTGCGATAGTGATCATCAAGCTGCTTTTCTGTCCGGCGCTGATGGTATCTTTAAGCTCAGGCTCTTCGTGGAGATTGAATAGAGAGACTTGGGTGGAAGTTTTACACCAGGCTAGGAAAGAGCTTACGGCCACGACATTCACTTTGTTCCTTTATTATTCGATATCAGACTCCTCTACAGATCTCCTGAAGATATCTGTAACCTGAATGAAAAAGAACACTGAGTGTCTGAATGTGAAAAATTCTACAAATTCTGTCGTATATGTATACATATGGGCAAATCTGTGGTGGTTTTATGGAGAAATCTGCAGGAATTTGAACATAAATTACAGTTCCATATTGGGTGTAGTCAACATGGAGCTGATTTAATGACTACCATGCGTGACACTTTAACGGCTCTCTGAATTGCATGTCGGAACGTTAAATAATACCGTAGTCTCTGTACATCTAGATACAGAAGCATCCTCAAGTGTTTTATATAACAGTTTGCCAACAAAGACACATTTTCATTTATTAATGAATGAAAAATTGTGCTTTTTATCCATTAATAGTTACGTTTAATGTTGTTGGCTCCTGTTATCACTTTTCACACATTTCATGTCATCATCATGTCTCTCTTTTTTCGCTCTCGAAAACAAACGCAGCTTGTCTTATTACTGAGAAACTGCACAGCGTAAACTTCTCCCTCTGTTGTGAAGACTTTCCTGTGGCGGAAAAATTACTGACTGTTATAAAGCGCTCGCACTGGAGACTCCTTCTGTACAAATGTTAAATAAACATCTGCTTACGGAAAGCGTATCAATTTCAATGATTAAGTTTTATTCTTTGTTAAATAATTGTTTTTAAACCCAATAGTCTTACATCATGTGGAACGTCCACCATATAAATCCCTGTGAATGAAGTTGTTACTATAGAAACGATAGCATATTAGAACGAGCGCATTAATTTGTGCATTAATTCAACAGCGCTGTAGTATAAAATAAATGAATATATAAATATGGTCAATTTTAAAGGATGAATTTGAGCCTGCCTTTTCTGACCCTATTTATGTCCATAGTGTGGACATATTCACGTTTTTTACTTTTTAACCAATTGTTGTTGTTTTTTTCTTTTTTTTTTTCAGGCGTTCATGATGGAGCTGACGGCGCACCAGAGCAGCGTGGGTAACGTGCTGCAGGTGGGAAACCAGCTGATTGCACAGGGAAACCTGAGCGAGGAGGAAGAGGATGAGATCCGAGAGCAGATGACTCTGCTGAACTCACGCTGGGAGACCCTTCGTGTGAACAGCATGGACCGCCAGGCCAGGTGTGTATGTGTGTGTGTATATATATATATATATGTATATATATATATATATATATATATATATATATATATATATATATATATATATATATATATATATATATATATATATATATATACACAGACACACACACACACACACACATACACACACACACAGTGTGTACTATTATGTGTATCTGTATCTGTTTTGTGCTCCAAATATCTGTACCTATATCTTGGAAGTGGGCGTGGCCTAAACCAAACCAAAAGTAATTTTTAAAATATTTATTTTAAATAACTTTTTGGAGAACATGCTTGGGTCTGGAGCTCCATTACAGCCTTCAACCATCAGACAAATTGAATAAACAAACAAAAAAAATAAAGCATCCTTTTCCCAACAGCTAAACAAAAAATAAAAAATGAATACTTTGCCTCCTATTCATATCTGTATAGAACACATTATCTGTTCATAACGAATAATGTGTTTATATTTGTATTCTCCCTGAGAAAGTAGGAGGAGTTTCACTGGAGGTTGTCGGGTGTTGATTTGAAAGAAAATCACATAGATGGTTTGGAAATGAAACAAGGTGTATCGCATATCCCAAATACAAGTGTGCCAATACTTTAATGTTTAGAGAAAAATTAAAGAGGAGCAAACGTTCATCAAATACAGGCAAGGGGGCCAATACTTTCACCCTTAGTGAGAAAACAGAGAAGTTTGAGCGCAAACTTTACTAGGTAGGACGTTCAGCACCATTGCGTTACAGCCTATGTAGGGAGCAAGCTACATAGTAATACAGTAAATGTTACTGTGGTTAAATAAACTAAACCAATCACTGAATCTGAATCACTGAATCAGTCAGGCGCTGTTTAAAACTGATTACATTAAACTGCTTTGATTATTGTTTCAGACTTCATGAAGTTCTCATGGACCTCCAGCATCAGCAGCTCCAGCAGCTCTCTGATTGGCTGAAGGAGACAGAGGGGCGGATCCGTAAAATGGAGACGGAGCCGATGGCGGGAGACATGCCGGGATACCTGGCTCAGATCGAGCAGCACAGAGTAAGCGAGCTCTCTGACGGATGCGTTGTGATATCTGGGCCTCACAAGCTTATTAACAGTTTATCAGGATTACTTGCACATTCTTAGTCACAAGTTAGCTTAGCATTTTTAGCTTTTACTGTTAAACCGTTAACAGGTCATTGCTCCACATGTGCTAGATATTAGAGCCATAAAGACAGAGGAGCCTATAAAAGTATCTTAAGGTTTAGTGTTTTTATTGAGTGCTGAATACCTCAGACCCGCTGAACACAAAAACATTTTTTTTTTTGACATGGGAGAGTAGAGAGAGATGTTCTGTTGGAAATGCAGAATGTAACACTGAAGTGGAAGTTCACTCAGTTCACGACACTGCGGCTAATAAAGCTTGTTCTTGAACACCGAAGCACCCTTTGACCTCTCCTCCTTGCTTGACCGTGACCTTTATGTTTGTATTTGGGGTCAGGCTCTGCAGAGTGACCTGGAGGCCGAGCAGGTCAAGGTGAACTCTTTGACTCACATGGTGGTGGTGGTGGATGAGAACAGCGGCGAGAGCGCCACCGCCGCTCTGGAGGACCAACTTCAGGTACGGACACATCGCCAGTTTACGTTTCGCGTCCCAAGTTTGTGTTTTCACACTCCACGAAACACGTGAGGCAGGAATTCTGCATCAACGACATTAGTACTTAGATAAAATGCCATTAGCGTACCATAAAACTGATGTTTAAAGAACCAGTTATTATCGTATTATTATTATCTAACATGACATTATACCACAGTGCTGTTGAATTCTCGATTCTGTTTGGTCAGAATGTGATGATTCATTTCTATAACAGCAGTTCTATGACAGTAGTTCCAGCTGCAAGGCAAATCCCAGGTTTATTTTATATTATATTAATGCACTCATTCTAATACCGTATAGTTGCTATGGTAACAGCTCATTCACAGGGACCTGTATGGCAGATAATCCACATTTAGCATTTATGGAAGGAGTCTCCAGTGTCAGAGCTTTGTTAGCAGAGGTAAAGCTGTAACTTTATGTTTTCCGACATGGGAAAGTGAGAAAGTGAGAGAGAGAGAAAAGAGATAGGGAAAAGAGACTATAACGTAAGTGATAACAGGAACTAACATAGATGTATCATAGATGTTTGACGACATTAAATGTAGCTATAAACGGATAAAAAGTGTCATTGTTTAATAAATCAAAAAATGTTGTTGTGGTGTAAGATGAATAAAACGTTTGTGCTGTTATAGGAAAATGATCAACTTTGTGGTGACTCCCATGATGATTATTTTCCTCTAACAGCCCACCACCAAGTGGTTTTTTTTCCTTTCCTGTTTTTGTAAATGGCTCGTTAAATATTGTGCATATAATGACTTGACGAGTCCAGTAGTTGGCTAGAAGGAGGCATTTTATACTCTCACTTTCTTTGTAACCTCATTTGTAATGACACAGCGCTCACAGAGTGTTTTATAGCACTGTCTGTGCTGTCGTTTGCGCTGTGGCCTGTAATGACACACGGCGCTCTTTGAACCTTAATGCCTGTGTTTGTCTGCTGAAGCTCACAGAGGATTACGGCCTTAAGAGCTGACGGGTGAAAAAGCGCCTGCCTACTTACCAGGCTCAAAGGATGTGCTTTATCTTTGAGCTGACGCTAAGCAGAAATGTTCCTGGAGAAGTGAACATGTGGTGGAGTGTGGAGTGTAAAGGCTGGATGGTGGCTTTGGTATCAGAAAACACTCGATCTGCTACTAGATGCGTGTATGATGATTGCTCTCGGTGCTGTGGAACGTCTGACTTTTCACACAGTGCTACACAGTTTACACATTAAAAAGTGTTTAGACGAAAAAAAGCCTTGATGGTGCACTGCATAAACAAACCACATCAGATCCATACTTATAAACTGCGACCAGAATTCTCCATTCTGATTGGTCAGAAGGTGTTGAATCATTTTCTGTAGCAGCAGCCCTTAGAGTAGATCTGGCTTCAATGGCAATCACATGAAATGAAATGTTCTTGGGTTAAGACGCTTCCGGACCTTTTATCCTTAGAAGGGAACGTAGCTCAAAAACCTTATGCTTTTTATTTACTTCAATGAAGCAGCTAGGAAATGGCTGCTTATAGCTACTTCTAGCTACTTATAGAAATAGCTACTAGTGTCTAGAAAAACTCAAGACTCATCAATGATTATGCGTTATTGTTCATACTGCTTTCTGTCAAGTTGAGACGAGAGTATGCTGGTAGTCACTGAGAGAATTTCGTCATGCTAATAGTACACTGTACGTATTTTTATGCCGTAATGGTTCACTGTGTATTTCTTGGTGCAGTCTCTGGGCGAGCGCTGGGCCGCGGTGTGTCGCTGGACTGAGGAGCGCTGGAATAAACTGGAGGAGATCCTGCTTGTGTGGCAGCAGCTTCTGGAAGATCAGGTTAAAACCATTTAACTCCAATTTTTTTAATTTTTTACCAGTTTTATTGTGTGAACTTTTTACTTATACGTATTTTTACGATGTTTCCAGAACCTGTTCAGAGAGTGGCTGGCGGAGAAAGAAAATGCGCTGAGTGAAGTGCAGACGAGTGATTTCAAAAACCCGAGCGAGATAAACACTAATGTTCGTAGATTAGCGGTGAGTAGTCTAGCTAGGTAACCATGCTATTCAGGAAGTACCAGACAGCGAGACTGGCGTGAATGTTGCGGTTTTAATGACTAATCTGACAGTTTGAAACTTTTGACCTTTGACCTCCTCTGGCAGAGCCTGAAGGAGGACATGGCGCAGAAGCGGCGGGCGCTGGGTGCTCTGTCCGAGGCGGGGCAGGATGTGGCGCAGCTGCTGAAAAGCCCCGCAGCGAGGCAGCACATTGAGACGGACACGGAGGAGCTGACGCAGCGCTGGGACAACCTGGTGCAGAGACTGGAGGACTGCTCCAATCAGGTAACACACCACACGCTCTCGGCCAATCAGCTGCTTGATCAACTTTAACATGTTCACAGCTCAACATGAAGTGTGTGTAGTAAAGTGATACTGATGGTCAGTGATATTGATCAACACATCAGTACCTCACTAGGTGACTATTTAAAGATTTTTATGTGCATCCGTCTGAGATTCTCGTTAGCGAGATATCTCAAGAATGAGTGGTTGAATGTTTGTAGGATTTTTATGGAATTATTACTGTAACCAGCAGATTTCAGAATTGATCCAAACAGGGTTAAGGTCACAGCAAGGTCAAATAGTTTTTCTTTGACAGCTTCCTTCCTGTTTGTCATACAGAGATGTTACTTAGACCTTTATTTTCAGGAAGCCCATTTTTGGCTAGCTATGATTTTTTTTTTTTTTTTTTTATTGGTCTGTCCATCAGTTTGAAAAAACATTGAAAAAACATGAGAGCACATGCACTCTCTCTCTCTCTCACTCTCTCACACACACTCTCTCACACACACACACTCACACACCAGGCACACCTGAGCTCTGCACCAACACCTGAGCATTCTGTTGCCATCCCAAATTTAGAGGAATCGCCATGGAAACAGCCTCTCCCTGGAATAAGGTGGTGCTCAGACCTCCCCATCCTTCACACACACACACACACACACACACACACACACACACAGGTACTTGTAGTTGCTGTTGTGAGAATGTTTCAGGATGTTTTCTGTACACTCTTGTCTGTAGTGTTCTTGTTTAACAAAGTCATATACACGTTTGTTTCGTCTCCAAGGTAACCGTGGCAGTCAGTGCTGCAGGGACGCCGCAGGTTCAGGAGAGGGTCGTCATAGAGACGGTCACCACGATAGTGGAGCGGACACAGCGCACGGTCACCGACCAAGAGCTACTGCCTCCCGCACCACCGAAGAGACGCCACCTGGATACAGACACAGAGCTCAGGAAACTGTACGAACACACACACACACACACACACACACACACACACACACACACTCACACACACACACACACTCACATGGACACTCACAACCTGTTCAGTGGTGGCATCGGTAGTTTCCTTGTCCAAAGTTTTTTCTGTCTGTATGTCTTTCTTTCTTTCTTTCTTTCTACAAGTCTGTCTGCCTGTCTGTCTGTTTCTTTCTTTCTTTCTGTCTTTGGATCATTGCTAGTGTAGGCCCACCAGTTAGCTTTGTTTATCCAACTGTGTGCTGACCTGTTCTTTTAACGTGTGTGTGTGTGTGTTTGTAGAGTGGACAGTGAGATTTCTGACCTTTTGTCTTGGTTGGCGAGATGGAAAACCTCGGCACAGTCGCTCTTCTCTAGAGATCCTCAAGACCTCGCAACAAAACTCCAGGTAATAAATCTAAGAGAGCGCCGCTTCTGATTGGCTCAGTGAGAGCGCTGCGGCTGATTGGCTCAGTGAGAGCGCTGCGGCTGATTGGCTCAGTGAGAGCGCTGCTGCTGATTGGCTCAGTGAGAGCGCCGCTTCTGATTGGCTCAGTGAGAGCGCCGCTGCTGATTGGCTCAGTGAGAGCGCTGCTGCTGATTGGCTCAGTGAGAGCGCTGCGGCTGATTGGCTCAGTGAGAGCGCTGCTGCTGATTGGCTCAGTGAGAGCGCTGCGGCTGATTGGCTCGGAGTGTGTAACATGTCTCTTATCCATGTTTCCAGGGCCTGGAGGCGGAGCTTACAGAGAAAGAGCAGCGAGTGAAAGATGTGATGGAGAGAGGAGAGAAGCTGACGGAGCAGATAGAGAAAGGTAAAGAATTCTGGGTAGTTTTAAAGTTTCACTCATCTTTCTTTGTTGTTTTTTTTTTTTGTTTCTTTTATGTGGAAAGACAGACTTTTCATCCTTCCTGTAGCTTATTTCTGATTTTAAATGGACAAAAGAAAGTAGAATGAAGTAGAATTTTTCCCTTTTTCTTTTCTTTTTTCTTTTTATTTAGTGATTATAGTGTAATTTTGTTTTTTGTTTTTCTTTCTTTCTTTCTCTACTTTTCATTTATTAATGTTTTATTAATAGATATTTAGTAATATCTGTCTCTTCTCTTTTCTCTCTGTCTTTCTCTCTGCAGAAGGTTTGTCCTCATCCCCGGTTCGCTCTGCGCTCGTCTCAGTGCAGTCGGAGTTGTGTTCCTGTCAGCAGCTCCTTCGGGACTTGCAGGACAGAGCTCGGGTTTCGGAGCAGGCGGCGTCCTTGTCCTCCGACCTGAAGGTTCTAGATGGAGCCCTGGTGGGCGCCGAGGCCTGGCAGAACCGCACGGCGGGACTCGTTGCAGACGCTGAGCTTTCTGCTCTGCACACGCTCCGAGACGACTGCCAGGTGAGCGGAATGACCCAAGGCTACTGCCGGGCCTGTGATTTGGCCTCAATTTACTTATTTTTATTATTGATACAAGTCATGATGAAGGAGCAGATCGAGGGAAAATGAGTCATATTAGACTCCTGGTGTAATAAGTAATAATAGCTGTGTACATGCCTGTTTTGTGTACTTCTCTTGAAGTGCTGGTGCCGTGCCAGTTACTCTGTGCCCTGTTAAAACCCTGGCATTAGCTGTAATGGGGAGCACAAACATTTGGATGGTGTTCAGAGAAGCTTTTTCCTCACAGTCATTATGGAATAATGAGTCATCTGGCATCAATCCGTCATGAGCATGATTACAGTAGAGTATTCTTCATTTGTGTGTGCTCCAGGCTCAGCTGGCAGGACTCCTGGGTCTGAGCACTCTCCTTCAGGAGCTCCGTGTCCGAGCAGCATCTCTGGCCGCAGAGCCCGGTGTCCCTACTGACATCCAGAGCAGCGTGAGCGCCCTGTCATCCCGATACGACTCGACCCTTCACCAGCTCAGGACACGAGAGCAGGAGATTAACGCTGGTAAACAAAACGAGCTTGACACGCTATCATGATGTTGATGATGCGTGCATTCCAGTCTAGTGTTCTCCCTTATGCATTACTTTTGCATTATTAAGTTGTACCATAGTAACCGTAGTACAAATTCTACCAATAATGTACGATGCTTTATTATAGAGTTGCACTAATGTAACAGTAATTGAATTAAAGAACTGTCAAGTCAAAAGATTACAACAGGTAAATACAAGCTAGACAAGAACTTGAATGATTTTCCCAGGCTAGGAAGCTGGAAACTTGTAATTACCGTAATGACTGATCCCATGACTTAGAGCAGACAGGTGTGTATTTGGTTGTAGTGTTTGTCTTGAGGTATACACACACACACACACACACGGGGACAACTCTTAAAGTAAAGAAGGCTTGGCCGAGGTAACGGTTGCTAAACAGGGAATGGACTTTACAAGTGAGTTGAGAATCAACTCCAGACGGTTCACACGGACTCCTTTGAATTTGTGTCGACTGCAGAAAAAAAAACAGCTCGGCCATAAATAACCCGTTTTCCCCTCCTCTGTCTCACACTATTGTGTCTTATGCTTTTCTCCACCTTTTCACTGCTTCACCAATGATTTATGTGGCACATAATTGAAACAAACAAGTGGAAAAGGAACAAGGGAAAAAAAGAAAGATGTCAGAGAGAGAGAGAGAGAGAGAGTGGGAAAAGAGCAAGAGGAAAACAGAGAGAGCAACAGAGAGGGAGGTCATGAGACGCATGTCTAATGAAAGTCCTTTTTTTAATTAAAGTTGTTTTGGGGTACATCCGGGACTTCCAATATCTCCAGAGCTCTGTTGTTCCTTTTTTCTTTTCTCCCATACCACAGAAATAGTGATTTTTTTTATTATTATTATTACAGATTGTATCAACTGATGTGTACACAAGTGTGATAATGATGTTAACATTATGATTTTGTCAATTTTATGAAAATTAGGTAGAATAGGAAAAGCATCACTGATGAGGTAGTGTGAGGTGGTTATTCCTCTCACACCGCAGCACTTTGCGAACAATTCTTTTGTTTTTTTTTTTTGAAAGAATGACACAACTTACAGTAGTTCCCATTATCACTTATTTATTTTGTCCCTGTAACAATCCTTCTTTCCAGTAAAACCAGCGTGTGAACAGAATGTTCTCATATGAAGAGAAGAAAACTGCCACACACACACTAATAGTCAGCGAGTGTATGAGTGAACGAGTTGCAGAAATTGTCTATGTAATTGAACAAAACTATGCAGGTACTTGATGTAGTTGTCTTTTAGACTGCGATTTCCAGCGGTCTTTAAAATCTTGGCCGAGTTCTATAACAGGATGTGCGATAACACGTCATGTGAGATTACACGATGAAGACCCTGGACCTATGATTAAATAATCAAGATGAAATTTTCTGACACTGCCAGATCTTTGCTGTCGTTACTCTTTGGTCACAGTGGTGCTAAGTCGGCCATCGACTGTGAGCACTTCACATTGTGTGTTACGACCAAAGATTTTCCTTTACAGTGTGTGTCTGTGACAGTAAAATCAGCCAGCGTAAAGCTGGCTTTAAACATTACGTGTACAACTGAGTGACTGTGAATTTCGCAAATATATGCAACAAGCAATAGAAAGACAAACATGTTTTTAAAATATGTATCAAGCGAAATGGATTTGAAGTGATTTATATGAACCTTGTACTAGGATATTGAAAAAAAGAACATTTTCAGTTAAAGAAGTGAAAGGTCCTTCAGGAGCCATTTTAAGATCAATTTTACATGAAGCATTAAAGTGATTGTTTAAGAAATGTTGTTACTTGAAGTGTTTTGTCTGTATGTGGCTGTATTGGCCTCCCCAGTGCATGCACATACCAAACACACACACACTTTCAGACAAAACACTATCTACCAAACCTAACAAATTCACACACACTCTCAGGCAAAAAAAACAAAAGACCAACACTGACACCCCCACTCGGCCAAATGTATCATTACACTCACAATCCTGTGTGTTCTTACATGATTTCTGACACATTCTCTCGATTTTCTTTCTTGTGCTTTAATTTATTCTTTTTTGTTTGTTTGTTTTTCTCTTAGCTCTGAACAGACTACAGCAGATTGAGAAAAGTGCTGATGTTCGGGCCAAACTCGAGTCCAGACTTTCAGCTCTCACTGCTGACGTCATAGACATGCCCTCCACTGAGAAGGCTGTGGACAAAGCTCAGGTCTGTGTGTGTCTGTGTGTGTCTGTGTGTGTGTGTGTGTGTGTGTGTGTGTGTGTGTGTGTGGGTGGCTGGGTTTTGTATATATAAAACATGTGTTCCTCCATTTTGCAGTTTTTTTTTCTTGCGGATGCCAACCATTACAGGTTTGTATGTATTAAAGAACAACATGTATACCTTTTATCCATTTATAGTTACATTTAATGAAGGACGGATGTCTGAAACAAGAAGTTAATTCCTGTTTTTCAGTTCAGGTGTAAACAGGTGCTCCCTCACCAACACCCCCCCCCCCCCCCCCCCCTTTCTAGAAGATAATAATAATAAAAAAAATTCTGCTTGTCATGTTACTGAAAAAAAAAGCAAAGCGTAAACTTACACGTCCTGAAGATTTATCAGAAGTTACACCTTTACCTCAGACTGTTACAAAGCACTGACACTGGAGACTCCTTCCATAAATGTTTAATAAGCATCTCCTTGCAGAAAAATGTACCAGATCAACAGTTACTCACACTTTTAAATCCATTTTTATATATGGATAGATAAATTAATAATAATAAAATAATAATAACAGTAATATTAAAGAGTCTGCAAAAGCGGACGATGGCATGGCACACTTTCAGAACTGCGCTCTAAAATCTTTATTTTTGTGTCTTGGACAGAGTTAGTGTGCAGAGTTGGTGTGTAATGCAGGAATTTCCCCTCTCGCTTCTAACTGTAGAATTTTCCACAGAATCTAAAAATACCACGGTTAAAGCTCCAGGGACGCTACAGTCACGAACGCGTTCTAAAGTTGGTCTTGTGGCCACAATCTGCTGTGTAATTAGTGACTACATGAACAGAGCAGCTCTTCTTTTTAAAGTTTGAGGAAGTCTCTCGCCTCAAACGCTCAGCTTTTATCAAAACCCTGTGATCATGCCTGAGGCTATAGCTGAGACGCTTGTGCATTCCACCCTGGTGAGCTTTCGAGCTCGCATACACACGTGCTCCAGTACTGCAGATGGCGCTGTTAATAATTTCACCACTACAGGAAGAAATTAGTTTGAATACCCTGCAGAGACGCAGTGTTGTTGGACACACCAGAAGTTGACACGCCTCTCTCACCCTGAGTTCAGCACTAGAACTCGTGTCGTTTTTCTTGAAGGGCGTGAACAGAGCGCTGCTGTTATCTCTTGGGGGTGTGTACCATCCGTCCAGCGTTTTTAGTTCCTGTGAAAGAGTAGTCGCAAAATGTAGCCTACAGCACACAATTCAGTACAGTATACAATTTATTTGTCTTTACATTTATATAGTTTTAATAAAGTGAAAAAAGAGTGAAAATGTGTTGTTTTCACATTAGCAGCCAAGCGAGCTAGACTAGCCATGTACACTATATATCTGTATGTCTTATTCTACATAAGTAGATAAACCCAAATGAATTAACGCACTAATCAGTGTGAAAATTGGTTGTTTTATTTACGTTACATGCCAGGATTTGTGTTAGCTTTTCTAGCAGATTAGCAGCTCAAGCTAGCTAGGTACAAACACTCTCCGGAGACACAAGTGATCTCTGCTAATTCCTTCAAAGCTTTATTTTTCCTCATAACGTCTCTTCACAAATGTAATGAGCGGTCATAAGATGAAAACACAGCTATTAGCTTCGAGTCAAGCAGTACACAGGACCTAATTGCAGACGTTAGTTGTATTAGTTGATGCATTGCATTGTGGGTAGTAGACATAACTAGCACATGGGTAAGCTGGTGACTGATTGATCTATTTCTCCATGCTGTGTAGGCTCTGTGTGCAGAGATCGAGCAGCAGCAGCAGGCTGTATCAAACCCACACGAGCTCCAGCGCTGGACTCAACTTTCCGTCACAGCCGCAGACCAGCTCGGCATGCTGCAGTGCATTCTGGGTAGCATGAAGGACTCACAGGTTGGTCTATTTCTTACACACGTTGCCGATTTGTTTGTCATGTCTTAGTTGCTGTTTAACCTGTTATCACACACTAGTGAAACTGAAATGCACTTTTTTTTTCTTCCCTAATTTGATGAATTGAGGTTTGGAGGTTTTGTCATTGTTCTGCAACGTTTTGTGCGCAGGTTCGAGGTGAGGAGGTGAGCCGCTGGCTGGACGCCGTGCAGGAGCTGCTGTCGGAGGACTCCAGCTCTCTCAACCATGCCGATAAACTACAGGAAGAGCTAAACCAGTGCAAGGTCAGAGGTCAAACCGTTCAGAATTTATACTTTTGAATTTACATTTGTTGTGGTAACGACATATCTTAAAATAACAAGATAACAAAATAACGACATATCTTGAAATAATGAGATAGATCAAAACATTTTGAAATATGTTTATAACTCAAAATAACAACATATCTTAAAAGAATGCAATAACAAATCAAAATAACAAAATATCTTGAAATACCAAAATAAATCAAAATAAAATGCCTTGAAATAGCAAGTTAAGTCAAAATAAAGAGGTACTAAGATAAACTCAGGACAATAATCACATAGCACTTCAACTTGTGGTTCAGGGCTTCTGTAAAGGTGAAGGTAAATCTTTTAACTGGACTTTTGACTCTACTCTGAAGCGCCATTTTATTGCCATTTTAAATCTGCTGAATTTGTACTTCTCTGTCTTTTGGTTAGGAGTATGTGGGGGAGATGGAGGCGGTGGAGTCGTCTCTGAAACAGATGGCCGTGACTGTAGCAGCTGTGCAGCAGAGCGCAGTACCAGGCCTGGCCACATGGGGGCAGAAGGAGCTAGATGAGAAGCAGAGGCGCTGGGATGCGCTGAGCAAACAGGTGAAGAATGAAAGGACTGGGAATTATAGTTCTCACAGTTATGTCACGTCAAGCAGCGTGGAAAGTATGACTGAGAGTAACATGATTGTGTGTGTGTGTGTGTGTGTGTGTGTGTGTGTGTGTGTGTGTGTTGTGCAGTTGCAGCAGCAGCAGGAGCGTGTGACTGAGAGTCAGGAGAAAGTTCTGAACCTGAAGAAGGACTTGGCGGAGATGCGAGAGTGGATGGCTCAGGTGGATGAGGAGTTCCTTATGAGAGATTTCGAATACAAGAGTCCTGAGGAGCTGGAGGAAGCTCTGCAGGAGATGAAGGTACACACACACACACACACACACACACACACAAAACACAATGGCATACACAAAACACCACCCACTCTAGTGTTTCTGCAGTTTTTTAAAGCAAGCTGGGACGATTTAGCGAAAATATATGTGCGTATTACATGAATATATAAGGAATAAAGTGCTTGGAGGCATTCTCTTACAGGAAAATAATCAACGGTGGGGTGGTGTAGTGCAGCCTGATGTGAAAGAGTTACTGTTACCACCCTGAAGTGGGTTAATTTCATATACCAGGACAGCCCAAAGTGTTTTATTCCTCTTATACCACAGCAATCTGATGACACAAAAAAAAAAAAAACACTTCTTACTTGTTATCCATTTATTAGTATGTTGTTCCTGTTATCAGTTAATATTATAGCAGCAATAAACAGCCATTCCCTCACTGTCTTTTGAGAATAAACCTATACACCTACACATTCCTGCAGTTATCCAGTGCAGCAGCACAATGCTTAAAATCATGCAGATACAGGTCAAGAGCTTCGGTTAATCTTCACATCAGACTTCAGATCGGGGAACAGTGTGATCTCAGTGACTTTGTCCGTGGCTTTGACAGCCTCTGTAACGTCTCAAGCTGTTACGCAGTGAAATTTTATTTTATAAATATGTAAAAAAAAAAAATAGTGTACGCAGTAACACGTACATTAATTTATGTTGGTGCTTAAAGTGACAGTTATTCATTGCTATTCATTCAAACTATTATTGTGGCATAGCGTACTGTATTTGTGCTAAAGTTTGTGCGTGTGTGTGTGTGTGTGTGTAAGAGGGCTAAAGAGGACGTGCTACAGAAGGAGGTACGAGTGAAGATTTTGAAGGACAGCATTAATGTGTTGACGAGTAAAGCGTCCCCCGGTGGTCAGGAACTGAGCAGCGAGTTAGCCGAGGTGCTGCAGAACTACCACAAACTGTGTGACCGCTTCAAGAGCAAGTGCCACACTCTGGAGGTAACTAACACAGAGACGCACACACACACACACACACACACACATACACAGATATATGAGGCATATAATGTAACAACAGTTTAATAACATTTACGCTGTGGTGTGTAGTGTAATAACAGTTTAATAACATATACACTGTGTCGTAGTGTGTAGTGTAATAACAGGTTTATAACACATATTGTGCTGTAGGAGGTGTGTTAGTGCTGCATTGTGTAGTGTAATAACAGCACGGTGTATGTGTTATAAACCTGTTATTACATTACACACTACAGCACTAACACTCCTCCTACAGCACAGTGTATGTGTTATAAACTTGTGTTGTAGAAGGTGTGTTAGTGCTGTGGTGTGTAATGTAATAAGAGGTTTATAACACATACACCGTGCTGTAGGAGGTGTGTTAGTGCTGTAGTGTGTAATGTAATAACAGGTTTATAACACATACACTGTGCTGTTATTACGTGTAATAAGAGGTTTATAACACATACACTGTGCTGTATTGTTTAGTGTAATAACAGCACAGTGTATGCATTATAAACTTGTGTTGTAGAAGGTGTGTTAGTGCTGTGGTGTGTAATGTAATAAGAGGTTTATAACACATACACCGTGCTGTAGGAGGTGTGTTAGTGCTGTAATGTAATAAGAGGTTTATAACACATACACTGTGCTGTATTGTTTAGTGTAATAACAGCACAGTGTATGCTTTATAAACTTGTGTTGTAGGAGGTGTGTTAGTGCTGTGGTGTGTAATGTAATAAGAGGTTTATAACACATACACCGTGCTGTAGGAGGTGTGTTAGTGCTGTGGTGTGTAATGTAATAAGAGGTTTATAACACATACACCGTGCTGTAGGAGGTGTGTTAGTGCTGTGGTGTGTAATGTAATAAGAGGTTTATAACACATACACCGTGCTGTAGGAGGTGTGTTAGTGCTGTGGTGTGTAATGTAATAAGAGGTTTATAACACATACACCGTGCTGTAGGAGGTGTGTTAGTGCTGTGGTGTGTAATGTAATAAGAGGTTTATAACACATACACCGTGCTGTAGGAGGTGTGTTAGTGCTGTAGTGTGTAATGTAATAAGAGGTTTATAACACATACACTGTGCTGTATTGTGTAGTGTAATAACAGCAGTGTATGCGTTATAAACTTGTGCTGTAGGAGGTGTGTTAGTGCTGTGGTGTGTAATGTAATAAGAGGTTTATAACACATACACCGTGTTGTAGTAGGTGTGTTAGTGCTGTAGTGTGTAATGTAATAAGAGGTTTATAACACATACACTGTGCTGTATTGTGTAGTGTAATAACAGCAGTGTATGCGTTATAAACTTGTGTTGTAGGAGGTTTGTTAGTGATGTGGTGTGTAATGTAATAAGAGGTTTATAACACATACACTGTGCTGTAGGAGGTGTGTTAGTGCTGTGGTGTGTAATGTAATAACAGCTTTATAACACATACACTGTGCTGTATTGTGTAGTGTAATAACAGCAGTGTATGCGTTATAAACTTGTGTTGTAGGAGGTTTGTTAGTGATGTGGTGTGTAATGTAATAAGAGGTTTATAACACATACACTGTGCTGTAGGAGGTGTGTTAGTGCTGTGGTGTGTAATGTAATAACAGCTTTATAACACATACACTGTGCTGTATTGTGTAGGAGGTGTGGTCATGTTGGATGGAGCTGCTGCAGTATCTGGATTTGGAGTCCGGCTGGTTGAACGCATTAGAGGAGAATCTGCAGGCCACAGAGAAGCTTCCGGAGAACTCGGACTCCATCAGTCAGGCTCTGGAGGTACGCTGATCTCACCGTCTCACATCTGTACCGTCTGTGTGTTTCAGAGAATAACAGTCGAATTCCTCGATTAGTCGATTATTTTTAACCCTGTGTTCCTTGGTGCACTCTTTCTCTCTCTCTCTCTCTCTCTCTCTCTCTCTCTCTCTCTCTCTCAGTCTCTGGAGTCGGTTCTTCGTCACCCAGGTGATAACAGAACTCAGATCCGGGAGCTGAGCCAGACTTTGATTGACGGTGGTATTCTGGATGACCTCATCACCGAGAAACTTGACAACTTTAACTCTCGCTATGACGAGCTCAACCAGCAGGTAGGAGTGTCTGTGTGTGTCTGTGTGTGTCTGTGTGTGTCTGTGTGTGTCTGTGTGTGCCTGTGTGTGCCTGTGTGTGCCTGTGTTTAGTAGATGTGACATTCTATTGAACACTTCATAACATGTTTAATATCATGAACCTCCTTGGCCTAAAAATCAAACACTGGTTATGTGTGTGTATGTGTGTGTGTGTGTGTGTGTGTTTGTGTGTGTGTGTGTGTGTGTGTGTGTGTGTGTAGGTGCTGGAGCGTCAGGCAGCTCTGGAGCAGCAGTTGAGTACGCTGAAGGAGAACGAGGCAGCATTAAACACACTTCAGGATTCGCTTGCTCAGCTCGATCAGATGCTCACTTCCTACCTCACTGACCGCATAGATGCCTTTCAGATACCACAGGAAGCTCAGGTACACACACACACACACACACACACACACACACACCCCTACACCTATCTCAGACCCTGCCCACTTCATAGCAGATCTTACCTTTGACCTTTGCTCTCAGGCGATCCAGGCTGATATCGCCGCTCACGAGGCCTCTCTGGAGGACCTGCGCAAGAGGAATGTGGGGAACGTTCCTGCTCCCGCTTCCGACGGAAAACCGTCACGTGGAGGCACCATGCTGGATCAGCTGCAGGTCAGGATTATTAGCGGTATCATTTTAGTGTTACCGACATGATGTATACACACTCAAACAGACATTATGACTCCGTGTGGTGCCTGGGGATTTTCCCACACACTTCCAGGAGATGACATTCTTTCCAGATAGCTATACACAATTAACATCATAATAATATAAATACACAATAAACATCACAATCCTACTCATACGTCCACAACACCTGGGATCTGTTTGTTTAATAATAAAAAAAAAGAATGGATCATTTTTCCTTAAAGCATTCCGAATGAATTAATGCTGACATTGTGAAAAATCACACACAGGAGATCTGCTTAATTAGGCCGAAAATGAAACATAGTCGATCAGCTGAGTCGTGGTTAACAGATGAAGTTTTCCTGTTTCCATACAGAGGAAATTCCGGGAGATCAACACGAAATTCCAGCTCTTCCAGAAACCAGCTAACTTTGAGCAGCGCATGCTGGACTGTAAGCGAGTTCTGGAGAATGCTCGCACAGAGCTTCATGTTCTCGACCTCACTGATACACAGCCGGAACAGATTCAAACACACCTTGCCGGCTGCATGGTGAGCACACACACACACGCGCACACACACACACACACTCAAAAAAATCAGATCAGGACATATCCATTTCCATACATGATTCACAGCACTTGGTGATTAGTGACGACTTAGTCACACACACTCATGATCTGTGTGTGTGTGTGTGTGTGTGTGTGTGTGTGTGTGTGTAGAAGCTGTATAAGATGCTGAGTGAAGTGAAGCTGGAGGTGGAGACGGTGATCAAAACGGGCCGACAGATTGTCCAGAAACAGCAGACTGAGAATCCAAAGAGCATGGACGAGCAACTCACTGCGCTCAAATTACTGTACAACGACCTGGGAGCACAGGTACACACACACACATTCACACTCACACACACACACACACACACACACACACACACACACACACACACACAAACAAATTGCTGCTTGAATCTGCTGTATGATGGATTAGAAACTACGTACTGCTGACTGAACTTGGAATTAAAGGTGTGTGTGTGTGTGTGTGTGTGTGTGTGTGTGTGTGTGTGTGTGTTAGGTGACGGAAGGGAAACAAGAGCTGGAGAAAGCTCTGTCTCTGTCTCAGAGACTGCAGAAGGACAGCGCCGCCCTGCAGGACTGGATCACGTCCACACACACACAGCTGGAGAAGAAGATCAACATGGGAGACATGCCGGCTGACATCGATGCTGAGATTGCCTGGGCCAACGTGAGTGTGTGTGTGTGTGTGTGTGTGGGAGAATATCATTCATTCTGTAAGCATGGTCTTATGGCCATCGTTGTGTTTGACGTGTGTGTGTGTGCTGTGCAGGGTCTGCTAAAGGAGAGCGACTGTAAGAAGGCGGATCTGGGTAAGGTGACGGAGAACAGCGCCGCCCTACAGGCCGTAGTGGAGGGCAGCGAGGCGCAGCTTGAAGATCAGCTGTTCGTCCTGAATGAGGGATGGCAACAAGCGCGGACGCTCATGGAGGACTGGCTCAGCGCTGTGCTGGTGTGTGTGTGTGTGTGTGTGAGACCTGAAAATCGTCATATAATCTGTTGTAAATAATTGAGAACTTTTTTCCCCCTATTTGGTCACATGCCAATTCCCACCCACTAGCTAGCTAGTAGTGGTGAAGGCTAACGCATGCTTCCTCCTTCCTTCCTGCTTCCTGTTGCGTCACAGAGCAGCGTAACACACTCGGAATAAAGTGCTGTGTGCTCTCTTCCTCATACGTGAGCTCGCAGACGCCCACGATTGGCTAGTGACGATACGATGCGAACCCATGATGACGCCCAACGAGGTGTCCTGATCCATATCAGCAAATAATGAACATCACGTACGATTTCTCTATAGCATTTTTACGATTTTTGATGTCCAAATATGAATACCCAAGCAAACAAACAAACTAATAAATTATTTGCCTCACAGAAAGAACGTAGGACATTAAAGGTGCGTTTGCTTCCGATAGCAGGGTTGTGAGCCAGTTGAATGCAAGAAGGTGGAGCTGTCGTCTCTTTGGGTGGTAAAAAAAAATAAATCAAGTGGTGGCTTATTATTATGTAGCTGTTGCTTGGCGCACATCTGGAAAAATAATAATAAATTAGCTGCCTTGTCCAACATTTGTGTTAAAATTCTGTTTTTCTGTCAACTTGCTAGTTTTATTGTTAGCTATTGTTGGCTGTTGGCACCTCTGACATTTTTTTCTCACAGTACTTCAGGGCTGACGTTTCTTAGCTAACACATTTGCGATACTTTAAGACGTATTCTCAGTACAGGAAATTTAAAAACCCTGATTTTGCTGTGATTTAACATGAAAAAGGAAGGAAAATAAAACGTACGATACAAAAATAGATGGCTGTTGTTTACTGTGAGTGATAATGGAGTCGATTCCTGAAATGTTGTTAAAACACATATTGTGATGTAAATTAATCAAAATCGATATTATACTATATTGTATTGCGAGCGACCAAAACATTGGCGCTTTCACTTGTGGCAAGTAAAAAATTACTGGCATTTCTCCCGCCAACAATCAGTCGAATATCGTTGTGCGATTGTTGCTCTGATGTCTCGGAGGGCATCGTTGTCATGGTAACATTACACTATGGTTACGTAAATATGAGGAACAGCCAATCAGATATGAGTATTTTGTTTCTGAGGTCGTTTTTAAAAGTTTGATTTCCTTTATTTGGTAGAATTTTTAGATTGAATTTTTTTTTTTTTTTTTTGCCAGGAATGAGATTATTTGTTTCTACCAGAATTGTGTGTGTGTTTTGCAGAACCATCAGAGAGAGGTGGAGATGTTTGATGAGAATCTGGCTCACATCAGCACGTGGCTCTATCAGACCGAGATCCGTCTGGACGAGACTGAGAAACTGCCCACAGCCGAGAGGGAGAGAGTAGTGAAGGTCGCAGACACACACTCACTAGACACTCTTTGGAGACGATCAGAGTATTTGTGTGTTTCATTAGATCTGTCTAAAATCTTTCTTTCTGTGCATCTGCCCGCAGGCGGTGCTGAGTGAACTGGAGGCTATGAGCGCGAGGGTGGACGGCGCCCGTGATCAGGCCGTTATCTTGATGACCGGCAGGGGGCCTGCGTGCAGAGACGTGGTGGAGCCCAAACTGGAAGACCTCAACCGCAACTTCCACAAGGTGGCGCAGCACATCAAAACCGCCCAGGTAACACACACTCTGGACTTGAATTACATCGTAGAAACGTAGAAAGAGGTTTTGCACAAATTCTGTGTTAAATCTTAATCTGTGATCGCAGCGACTGTCATGCAATGAGATAAAATGACATTGTCGATGTGAGAGAGCTGTTTGCACTGAGCGATGTGGGCGGGGCTAGGCGTAATATAATTGAGTGAAGCAATGAGGAGACTGCTACTGCGAGTGTGTCACAGTTACAGTCAGGAATATTTTTAAGTGAAGATATAGAGAAATTACTAGTTGCCTTTTTTATAGTAACGACTTATACGTGAACTTGAATGGCAGATGCTTGACAAACGGATGTAAAAACGTGTGTAATTGTTAATATGGTGATGTTTTTCTGTCAAAAGGGTAATGGAAGATGTCCAGTGTCAGTCCAGTGTCTTTTCTTTGACGTTGTATATTATGTGCAGTGCTCTGTGGGTCTGGAGCGTGGGAAAGTGGAGGTGCAGCAGGAGGAAGAGGAGGTGGGGAAGGAAACGACTGCTCCTCCATCCTCGTCTGAGCTGCAGGAGTTTGAGGCAGAGTTACAGGCGACTCTTAGCTCGCTGGAGCGGCAGGAACCCACACACACCCCTGATGAGGACAAGGTACATGCACGTACAAGAAGCACTATTCACTATTATTTTATGAATATGCAAATTAGGAACACCTCCTGAGTCAACAAGCCAGTGTTGCATGGTCTCCATTTGCATGAATTTGCATATAGGAATGGGATTGGCTCTCAATTTTATGATGTAATAACACTCACTGATTAATACTAACTAAGATTCTCTAATGAGAATATCAGCTGTTTTTTGTTTTAATGAGTGCAGCAAAATTGAAAATTAATTTGCCCTGGAAAGATTTCATAATAAAAAAGACACTCTAATTTAACTAAAAATTTAGGATGATTTTTAAAAAAAAGTTAATAAAGTATGTACTGTACTGTACAAATACATGATACTGTGTGTTCAGATACAGACTGTGGATGTTCATGAGGTAAATCCACATTGCCGCTGAGGTGTGTGTGTGTGTGTGTGTGTGTGTGTGTGTGTGTGTGTGTGTGTGTGTGTGTGTGTGTGCGCGCGCGCGTGCGTTTCAGCTGGATGAAGAGAAAGCTTGTGTTGAGGAAGTGTTGAGGAGAGGAGAAGAGCTGATCCAGTCTGCGTCGGATGAGAAGAGAGATGAGATACGCCTAAAACTGCAGCTGCTACACACTCGCTACAGGGTAAACACACACACACACACACGCACATGCAAAAACAAAAAAGAAAACGTAAACACTTACCTCAAATGGAGGTAATCAGCAAAGACATTTTTGGTGTCTTTGAGGTTTGCTATATTAGTAAACACCTCTGACCAATCAGAATCAAAGATCCATATCTAATTTGCATAAAAACCCATATAGTTCTATACTGTAATACTTTCATTATTAATAAATCTATAATCCAGATCTCGCTCTTTCTCTCCTCCTCTTTCTCAGGAGCTGCACATCATCAGAATCCGTCGAGTTGAAGAAGTTTTTCTTGACTCCGCCCCCTCCTCGTCCCCACACGTCCGTCAGGAAGAGCAGCGCACGTCTCTCTCACCGTCCGCTTTTCTCCTGGACGTGAACAAGGCTCTGCTGGTCATGGCCGACAGCGAGCTCCTCCTCAACTCGTCGGAGCTCAGCGGAGGCCTGTTCGAAGATTTCTCCAGCCAGGAGGACATGCTGAGGGTAACAACGTTAAAAATGAATTCATTATTCACCATTATTCATTAATTATAATTAATAAATCCTAACTCGCTGTTGAAAATGTCTCAAACCACATCTTGTATGTCCTTGTCATGGTCAGACACACACATGGGTCTTGTGACTCATGGAATTTTTTATTTATTTATTGTATAGATTGGTTGTATAGGGTTAAAGTGGCAGTATGTAACTTTTATGATTTAGGAAACCCTTTCTGCTAGAATGAGCACACCTTCAAGTAATCCCTAAACATGTTGTGCCAATCGCTGATGATCTACGAGTATGAAAAACACGACATCTCAGACTTTTAATTCATAATTCAGGTTTCCACGGCAACTCGAAGCTCAACAAGAATTCCACATATTAGAGCAGCGGTTCGCAACAAATCTCAGATTTGTTTTTTTATTTTGACTATTCATTAAATTCAGCCACATCTAACATAAATTGGTCTGATTTACAAACAGTAAATGTTATTAAACATTATTATTAAAATTTAATATTTGACAACCAATCACAATAAAGTGCTGCTTCAGAGTTTTTTTGACTCAATAATGTGGCTACATTTATTTATACATCTAAGGAGAGAAATTACAAACTGCAGCTTTAAAATTTACTGTCCACTAAACTGAACTGAAAATCTTAACCAACAAATTGTTTTGTAGTTTGAGAACCGCTGTTTAGAGTATTAGGTTCTCTTAATTCTTACCAAGAAAAAAAATACATACTGCAACTTTAAAATTCACAATACACTAAGTTGAAATGAATGGCGTTATGAAAAATCACAGCATCAGCTTAGATTTATTTATTTATTTATTATTTTTAAGGCTGAGTGAGGTGAGGTCCTAATGGAATGACACACCGTCTTCTCTGCTCTTCTTTCTGTCTCTGTGTAGAACATAAAGGAGAGTTTGGAGCGTGTTGGCGAGCAGGTAACGGCGTTGAACGAGCAGCAGCCTGATGTGATCCAGGACGCCTCCAGGCAGGAAGTGGTGCAGATAGGTGACGCGCTGACTCAGCTGAACGCCGAGTGGGACCGAGTGAACCGCATGTACAACCAGCGCAAAGGGTGAGACGACGTTTCCATTTCCGTTTCCTCATCTGGCAGACGCTTTCATCCGACATTATTAGCTGTGATTATTTATAATAAAATGTGTTTTATTCCTCTTGTACTACAATGATTTTTTCCCCCAATTTTTCTCATATATTAATGACCTGCGTGTACTTTTTATTCATTTACGGTTACATTTAATGTTGCGGAACATCCACAAGACAAGTTATCACTTACATTACAACAGCTATACACAGTCCTTCACCAGCTTCTCTTTTTTTGCTAATCAGACCAAAAAAATGCAGCTTGTCATGTTAGTGAGAAACCGGAAAGCGTAAACTCCTGTCCTGAAGACTTTCCTGCGGTGGAAAAACGTACCGGCAGTTACAGCGCACTGACACTGGAGACTCCTTTCCTATATATTAAATTATACGCATTATGATCTGTTTGTTATTAGATTTAGGTCACGTGGTGTGACCCAATACACGTCCCTGTGTAAGTTGTTACTATAGAAACAAGCGTGTTGATACACACCTGTGACTTGAACTACATTCAGAGCTGCTGTTATAGGAAATGAGTTAACACCTTCTCACCATCTGACCAGTTCAGCAGCGCTGTGGTACACAGTGTAGTTTTGTTCATGTTTATAAATTACAGGAAGTCGCATTTAATTGTACGTTTAATATTGTGCTGAACTATTTTGTTAAAAGTTGTTACCGTCTGGGAAAATGGAAAGATACATGTCGAATGAATAACACTAAGAATACTAATAAAAAAAAAAAAAAGACCTGATGTCAGAAGTTCAGAAGTTCACTGAGTTTCCAGTTCTTGTGCTAGTCACATGACTGCCCTCTTTTTTAAACCTTCCACTATCTTTTTCTTCAAAACATGAGCTTAAGTGCTTCTGTTTCATTAATATTCACTGTTCACCATGGCCTTTTTGTCACATCTGAAATTTTCAGTTGAAACAGGGTCAGCGAATATCACAGATAATAACATGCAAATGAGCGTAATGCTGCAGCGATTTTTCTTCATCTCTGGAAATATTGCATCTAATAAACGCTTTAAGTGTAATAATCGTGGCTTATCTGACATCTCTAGCTTGTTCTGCTTTTAATGGAAATGTGAATCATGGGGTCTGCCGACCCATGAGCATGTGAGCGAACTGGATCAGACAAGTGTGTGTGTGTGTGTGTGTGTGTGTAGATCTTTTGACCGTGCCGTTGAGGAATGGAGGCAGTTTCACTGCGACATGAACGACCTGTCTCAGTGGCTGTGTGACACAGAACAGACTCTAGCTGATGAAACCGGACTCGACGGAGACCGGGAGCGTGCTCGCGCACAACAAGAGGTTAGTAAACGGGTCAAAGGTCAAAATTGGAATCAGCAACCCTGAAAATTGGGCACATTTTTTTTTTTTTTTTGTTCCAAAAGCAGTGTTCTACCTTGAAATGCTAAGGTTACTGCACAGAGCTGATGCGCCTTCATCAGGAATAAATTAGCATCTGAGGCTCCATTCACACTAACATGCTTCCTGGGTGATCAGATCACAAGTGGACATCCGAGACGCACAGCTGTTCACACCTGGCATTATGAACGCCTCTTCAGTGAGCACTTGTGATTGGATTTCATGCATCATTTCCGCTGGAAGAAGGCTGTCACACACATTTATTAAGTCAGTCTTATGCCGTATTTATTTTCTGGCAGGCACGTCCCATGAATCCTGTCGCATGTACCTGTACAGACTGTTTCAAACGTTGTAATCGTGCACTCTGCTAACAAATCTTATAAATGAATGACAGCTGAGATGATGAAAAAAGCAATGAAAAGCAGCTACTTTTGTCTCTGCTGTTATAGCATTGCCTTTATGTGTTATTCTAGTGGCATAGAGCTCTACTGTTCAGTGCCTTTTCCAAACAGTCTCGCAATAATTACGTTTTCTTCCGCTAGGGCAATGACGCAGATGATTAGGCGGTTCTTTGTCGCTGTCCGGGATGCATTGAGACTCATTCGTGTTCACACTACAAATGTGATGTGGTTTGTGTGATTGGATCACAATGTGTCTTCGAGGCGCATTTGATCCAGTTCACACCTGTACTTAGCTCTGATCACTTATGATCTCGTCATCCAGGACCTGAGACCCGAAAGAGCTCATTTCAGGAGAGAGCTTATGCTCTGTTGTTTTCAGCGTTATGCTAATGCATGCTAATCAGCCGAAAAAGGAAGAACAACCAAAAAAAGACACAATTTAGGATGGGTATGAGTGTGTAATAAAATGAAATAAAACAAGACACCATTGCGCTTGTTGGGTTTGAGTTGAGGGAGATGAAGGGGAAAAAAAATTCACTTCAGTCGCTCCATTTTATGTTAATCCACTCGGGAGCCACAAACTAAAAAAAAAAAATAGCAGAGATCCATGTGTGCATATGCTTGTGATTGTTTTCATGTGTGTTTATTGCGTTCAGGAGCTGGAGGAAGGCCTGGCGAATCACGAGGCCATGCTGGCTGATCTCATCCGATCAGGAGACCACATCATCAATCAGCTCTCGTCTCCGGATGGTCCTCTGCTCCAGGACAAGCTGGACAACCTCACACAGCGCTGTGCGATCGTACACACACGAGTCACCGAGCGCCGCCGCAGGTAACAGCCACAGCACCACGAGTAACTGCTCTAAATACAGCAGGTTTTTTATGCACCCCATGTTTGCTCAAGCCTTGGTTTGCGAATCAATAAAAATGACTTAGTTGATGTGCTTTTAATCATTTATGCTGTTAGTATGGAGCCAACATATGCTTGTTTTTTTTCTCTCTCACTTCCTGTTAGAGATGTTGCCATGTGTGTTTGTGTACAAAACGCAAAATGTAAAAATCTTCTCAAGTAAGAAATATTAATAGCTGCACATCACAGTTTGAATGATGGTAATGGAACCAGCGGTGCACTAATAAGGGAATTGTTTTTGTGTGTGTGTGTGTGTGTGTGTGTGTGTAGGCTAATGGCTGGTGATCCTGCCGTGCTGGAAGTGCTACAGCGCAGTGCTGATTTGGCTCGTTGGTTAGAGCAGACCGAGACCGCCGTGTTGACGCTACCTGCGACTGCTGCTGACCAAAACCTGCGAGAGCTGAAGGTGAGATATCGTAAGGCAACTTGGCACTGCTGTCGCTCTTGTATTGCAAATGATATGAAGTTAAAATTTGTGAAGGTCCAGCTACGTAACATTCTTACATAGGTGACTAAATGACAACAATATTCCCACTCGGACCTGCTCCGACAGACTCATCTCATCCTCTCTTATTTTTACAAACTTATGGAAATGTATTAAAGTAAAAACCGCCCACTCCAGTGATTTACGCAGACCAGATGAGATGAGATTGAAGCATGAGTTATAAACCCATACTTCTCTGTCCATTCGTCTTTGAGCATTCCGTCCTTTATTTTTTTTTGAAATTTTTTTATATCATCACTTCACTAGTCACACCAGAATGGTAAATAAAAAAAAAAAGATCTTAGCTTTCTGTCTTCTCTAGCTCCCTGTAGCTAGTCTCTTGTCTAATGAGCTTTCTTCAGCTAACTAATTTACTGGAATGCATAGGATTGCATAAACCACAAACAGAGGATCTGCTACAGAAGCAGACATGGTTCATGTTTAGAAAACTCGAGTTGCTGAACTACATTTATCGACGAAATTTTTGGAAGTACTCGATTCAGGCCACTGACCACATTGGGACTGTGGTCTGCTAGAAGACGACCCCTGGTGTAGGTTTCAGATAAAAAAAAAAAAAGGTGGATGCAATGCTTGGGCTACTGTATGTAAAATGGTGTATTATCTGTAGTCACATGAGTTTCATTAAAAAAAAAAAAAAACATTTGAGAAATTACAAGTTGAGAACTGGGAGATGTCCGCGCCATCGAGTCGAGAAATTTGCCTTAGCTGATCACTCAGATGTGTCGCTTTACCCGTGTTATGGTTAATTT
This sequence comes from Pangasianodon hypophthalmus, assembly GCF_027358585.1. NCBI lineage: Eukaryota > Metazoa > Chordata > Actinopteri > Siluriformes > Pangasiidae > Pangasianodon > Pangasianodon hypophthalmus. The sequence continues at coordinate 22,421,597 of NC_069725.1, forward strand.
GCATGAAATTTAATTTGTCACTTGTCACTGCTGGAATAAGGGCTATGTCATCCACTGCGCAGGGGTGCCATTACATATGGTTCCCCTGTTCTTCTGGAGGATATTTGTCCCATAGGTTCCCCTTGAGCCCCCTTTCTACTCACCATTTGGATCATCTCTAACGTCCTCTCTTTACATCATCTATTAGTTTATCACTTCTCTTTCTCTCTCTCTCTCTCTCTCTCTCTCTCTCTCACTCTCTCTCACTCTCTCTCTCTATCCCTCTCTCGGTCAGGCTCTGGTGGAGGAGATGGATTTGCAGAATGAGAGTTTGATTTGGCTGAACAGAAATGGAGCTCAGATCCTCGCCAGCTCCAAACTGAAGGCTCACGAGAGAGAATCGCACACCTCTGAACTCCGGGAGATCAACATGACCTGGAGCAAAGTAACACTCGCTCGCACGTTCACGTTTAAAACATGTTCCTGTTGTAGCTAAACATTAGAAATAACATTCATGAGTAATGAGAGAATTTCTATTTATTAGATTATACCACAGTGCTGTTGGATTCTGATTGGACAGAAGGGATCGATTGTTCTTGCTGTGGTATAAGAGGAATAAAACACTCCAGGATGTGCTGTTATAAGGAAATAATCTCCAGGATGTGCTGTTATAAGGAAATAATCAACATTAGGGTGTTTACAGTAATTTGTTTCATCACACCACCCAAACATTGATGCATTTCCTATAACAGTGTAACCCCGAGTGTTTTTATTCCTTACTGATGACACAGAAAGAACCTGTGTGTCAATTTTAAATGCCAAATCCAAGCCCATGTCGTTTCTCGTCTTTCTCTCTGTCTGTAGGTGACGCAGGAGTTATTAGAGAAGGTCGGAGAGGTGGAGGCCAGGCTGCAGTTCCAGGAAAGGATGAACCACTTGAGCGACTGGGTCCATCTTACTCAACAGCCCCTGAGCGGACGCACCGAGCTGTCACTTACCGACGCTCAGGTAAGCTACGATGCCCTTCAGACCTCCGTCTCCGTTAGATAGAAATAACACAGAGAAAATAAAATGTACTCAGTCAACAATTCCATGAATGGCTGGTGACATCTGGTTTTCCAAGATGGCCGCCTCATAACGCTGGTATTCGCTGACAAGTTTTGTTGATGTTTTTAGATGACAATAAGTCGTACACTCTTAAATCATTTCCCTTTCAAAAGACCTTCCAAGTAAAACTCACATTTGAAAGCTAGAACTGACCCTTTAAAGTGAAGAACCCTCATGGAACCCTTGTCAAGAGTCCTAAACCGCATTAGCAAGAACTGGAAGTAGTTTGTGGCAGTAAACGTTTAGCAACATTAGTGTCATTGCTCCAGGACAAATCTAAAGAAGCAAGCGTCTGATGCTGATATATATATTTGGTGTAAAGGAGGGTTGTGTACAATTTAATTTCTGGCCAAACTAGAATTATAAGGACTTTTATAAGGACTATTTCTAGCATTTGTGAGTGGTACAGACATTCGTCTCGTCGTACAGGCACTGGAGTCGACTGTAAGAGAGCGGAGAAAAGAGCTGGATGAGCTGCTCACACATTCCACTGAGCTACACAGGAAACAGCAGCTGCTCCCTCAGGAGAAGGTCAGCAAAAAATTCTACTTTTATGCTGTATTTTTTCACCCTCAGTGTACTTTATATCCATTTTTAAAAAAAATAACAACGATAGCAAGAAGTCACTGGATGGAAACCATAAGGTGTCCCTCAAGGTTCTAGTCTATGTCCCCTACTTTTGTTTATATTGACAAAGGAGTTTTATTGTGTATCTGTGTAGTTGTTTACTCAAGCAACAGCATAAACAAGTTTAAGGGAAAATTGTCAGCTGGTACATGCTAATCTGTGGAGTTGCAACTTGTAATTCCTGGCCTACAACCCGTAAAAAATCACCAAAAAAGCCCCGTCAACTTGAAATTGTCTCCTCACCTACCAGTTCCTTCACCGTTTACAGAGTGACGTTGAATCAACATGGCCGCTCACAGTGTGTAACAATGTAAAGTCCCCCTTCTCTAATTTTAAATGAGTTTATAGCACTATTGGCTTTAGATCACTGAATATACAGGCACATTACTTGGTTAAATCTATACCACTGACCATACTAATCATGGTTTTGAGTCAGTTATCACTGCTTCACCTCTGACTGTTGCAAAACTGTTATAGAAAATGAATCAACACCTGCTGACCAATCAGAATCGAGAATTGAAGGGTGACCAAGTGGGAAAGAATATATGATGGAAAAAGAAAGGGGGCCAAGAGCAGAACCTTGAGGAGCTCCTTTATTTATTAATACATGCGAGATGAAAAGTTCCAGAGAGATAGGCCGTTAACCATACAAGAATATCATGAATCTGTGTGTGTGTGTGTGTGTGTGTGTGTGTTTACTTTTCACAGAGTAAAATGGAGCAGTTGGCAGCAGACTGGAAAGTTCTCGAGCTCAGATTGAAAGACAGGACACAAGTGTCACCGTGGACGCACCAGATCACCCAGCAACCGCTGTCACCAGGTTAGCGACTGACCACTGACACACACACTTTGTCTTAACCGGCCCATTAAAGTCTCAGTCTCTATGTGTGTGTGTGTGTGTGTGTGTGTCAGTGTGCGTTGAGGTTCAGAAGTCAGCGTTGCTGGTCGAAACTCCTCTCAGCGCAGCATATGTAAGCGACCGGGCCACAGAACTGGCCGACTGGCTGCAGCTCATTCAGCAGATGCTCAAATCCAGCATCGTTACCGTGGGCGACATCGACGAGATCCGCACCACCATCGGCCGTCTGGAGGTGTGTGTGTGTGTGTGTGTGTGTGTACATGTTTGGTAGCTTCTCCTATCATTCATTTGTTGGGGACAGAGATTAGGTGTGTATCAATGTCTGATTGTGTGTGTGTGTGTGTGTGTGTGTGTGTGTGTGTGTGTGTGTGTGTGTCTTAAGGTGACTAAAGGTGATCTGGAGCAGAGGCATCCTCAGCTGGAGGAGATTTTCACTCAGGCTCAGAACATCAAGAACAAAACGTCCGACCTGGATGTGCGCACTTCCATCACTGAGAAACGTACGTCTCATGCATCTGCTTCCAGATTCATGTTTTTTCTCCATATTTTTCTTCTTCTTCTTCTTTTTGCATCATGGTGCATTTCTTCATGTTGCCTCATTTTGGTTCTGCTTTCTCCTTCTGCCTCTTTTTTCTTCTTACACCTGGCTTTTATTGTTCTTCTTTCTTCTTCATGCTGCTGCTTCTTTTTTTGCCTTTTCTTCTTCATTTTTCTTCTTCATTTATCTACTTCTGCTCTTTTTTCTTCCTTTTCTTTGTCTTCTTTTGTGTCTTTTTTTAGTTTTTCTCCTTCTTTCATCTTCTGGCTTTTCATTCTTCATGATGCTTCTTTCCTTCTTCTCCTTGCTTCTTTTTGCTGCTTTTATTTCTTTTTGTGTTTTCTTCTTCTTCTTTTTCTTCTTTGTGTTCTTCTTCATCTTTCTTTTCCTTCACCTTGCTCCATCGTTTTTGCTTCTTCTGATTGCTTATTCTCGCTTTTTATTCTTCTTGATCTTTTTTCTTTAAAAAAAAAAAAAAAAAAGCACCTTTTACTTATTACAAAAACACGTTTTACACATATTAATTATTGAAATGGTGGATTTCCTGTTTGTGCTTGTTGGCCAGTGGAGAAAGTGCGCAGCCAATGGGACAGCACGCAGCACGGCGTGGAGGCGCGGCTCCTGCAGCTGGATCACATGACCACGCACAGCGACCAGTGGCAGGACCAGTGGGCTCGTGTGAAGACTCTGATTGGTCAGAACGAGGCTCGTTTGCATAACCTGCTTCAGATGAGCCGAGAGCCGCTCACCAAACAGATCAGTGACAACAAGGTGAGATCATCAGGGTGTGATTGGACGAGAAACACAACTCATTAGAATATTAGGCCACACCCACAGTTCTTAGCTCAGTCGAGTTCAGATGGCGTTTGAAACCATATTTTAATCACTTTTCAGTCCTGTCTTCATTCATTCAAGTGTTGCTGGATGTTTAATATAACACTCCCGTTTGGCATCCTACAAACATTTTAGACATTTTAATATTTTAGTCCCAGGATTTTCCTGTAGGAGGAGCTCCAGTTCCACTTTTTTAAAGCTTGGCCACGCTCTCTTGTGTTTGTGTTTATCAGATAGTAATTTAACGGCTATAAATGGATCACAATATTTTACCATAGTTTTACAGCTTATATTGTACTTGAAAGCGCTCATTTAGAATGCACTCCAGTTGTCATGCTCTCAAAGCACATTCTGATGAGCTCTTTGGCTCAGTCATTTAATCAATAGTTTTTTCCCCCATTTATTTATTAAGCACAAAGGAACAAAATGTTTTTTCCCCCCTCCTCTTTCTCTTATTAAGGCCTTTCTGCAAGACCTGAGCCGAGAGCACGTGACTGTGGCGGCGTTTAACGAGCTGTGCAATCAGCTTCTACAGGATTACGCCACTGATGACACACGCAGGGTCAAAGAGGTGATGGACAAAACCATAGTGTCCTGGAACACCATCAATAACAGGTACACACACGCACCACATGACATCTAACACGGAAAATTGCCAGTGAGAGCTGAGCACACACTTGGACACACGCACACAGCATGGAATAGAAAAATCAATAATCAGCATGAAAGCTGTCAAGCAGTAAAACACACACACACACACACACACGAAGACAAAGTGTCCACTTGTTTTTTTCCCCATATAAACAAACGCATTGTATTCACTTCATCTACTCAGAGCACGATGACAGTCAGTCCGTCACACAGATTGCAATTGGACTAATTTCCCTGTAAAGCTTAAAACTTTATACACCCCCATACAAAGCCACATCAGTAAATCACTAAACCAAGGCTTTTTCTTTTCCTTCCTGCATTCCTGCCTTTCTTCCTTCCTTTCCTTACCTTACCTTTCTTCCTTCCTTTCCTTACCTTTCTCTTCCCTTCCCTTTCCTTCTTTTCATTTCCCTTCCCTTCCTTTCTCTTCCGTTCCCACCCTTTCCCATTATTTCACTTCTTTTCACTTTCCTTTTCTTCGCATCCCTTCCCTTCCCTCCCTTTGCCATCATTTCCCTTCCCTTCAGCTTCCATTCCTTACCCTTCCCTTCCCTCCCTTTCCCAACATTCCCTTCTTTTCACTTTCCTTTCCTTTCTTTCCCATCCCTTCCCTTCTTTTCATTTTCTTTCCTTTCCTTTCCCTTCTTTCCATTTGCTTCATACTTTAAAGCGGTGCCTAAATCCATCTTTGTGCAATAATAAGTCAGTCCCCAAATGTGCTCAATGTATACTGCTGATTTTGTGAAAAGGTAAATGGACAGATGGGTGAACAGCCGTGTGTGTGTGTGTGTGTGTTTGTGGGTGTTAATTGTGTCGTGTTCTCAGGTCGTCAGATCGTCAGGCGGTTCTCGACTCGGAGCTGAAGAGCCTGCAGGTGGCTCTCAGGGAGCTCGAGGGCTTCCTCAAATGGCTGCAGGAGGCCGAGACCACCGTCAACGTCTTGGCCGATGCCTCCCAGAGGGAGGAGCTGTCTCAGGACTCCGCCCGCATCAGAGAGCTGAAGGGTCAACTAGACGTAAGTACCATGTTTGTAGTGTCGGCTTTGACACAGCGGGAGTGGGATGTGTAATCAGTGATTTTTCCTGCCAAGACAAGATGATTTATGTTGTTGCGTTTTCTGGATGTGTTGAGTCTGAAAATGTGTGTGTGTGTGTGTGTGCATCTTTCTAATTTATCCAAGCTGTCTCCTTGCATAATGTGGTTACAGTCAGATGTAATGCAGTTATGTATGAGGTAGACGTGTCTGAGTAATCTGACGTGTTTTCAGAATACTGGCTATTATTAGATGTGGTGTAAGTGTGTGTGCTGTGTGTGTAGATGCCTAGACACACCCTCTGTTCTGTTATCACCCCGTCGCCCCTCATTTGTACACACTTCAAGCAAACTAGGGGTGTGTGCATGTTTAAAATGTAAAGCAGTGTGTGAGTTGGCAGGAGGTTTCGCTTGAGTGTAGCAGTGATTCGAGCTGTATATGACTCGAACCTTTTATAACAATTGAGACATAAATGACATTATGGGATGGAAGGTACACCACCCTTATTATAGTACCAAATTAATATTGAAAATCTGATGAACAGATTTTTAGAGTGAGCAGATGGACGAGCAGCTTGCACGTTGACCTGGTATTGCAGTACCTTCAGGATCCGTCCATTTCCTCGTAGACCTGGAAGTTTAGAGGTCAGAGTTGTTGTGAGATGGGCCTTGTAGCTGGAGAGCTGGAGTATGACTTTGGTGAATAATATCTAAAATGTTTTTTTGTAGCATATTAATTCCATAACCCACCTGTTGAGGTCTGTGGTGTAATTTATATACTACTGATTCAGCTCCCTGCTTAATAACCAGGCCCTGGGGAGGGTTGAGTAAAGTGTACTGGTGTGGGAAGAACATTAAAATCACCAGCATTCATTTAACACCTCCAGTGCATATTAACTCAGCTGCAGTGGACCGTGAGGGTGTTCGTTTAACACCTGCCTCCAGTCTCCTGGGCTTCCAGTCCACAGATGGAACGTTTCTTTTTATTTAACCTTATTCAAATGGTGAAGGGCTTCCTGATTAACTGATATGTTGGAACCAAAGATCCTAGATGTACAAGGTACTCTTATATATCCATATGCAAAGCATTTGTATAATTCCATTTCCGACGTTTCCATGTCGCATCACATTGGTGAATAAACTACTTCTATACTTTAAACTTTGCATATACATAAATAGCAGAATATAGTATTTGATCAATGTGTAGCATATAGGACTCAGACTCAGAGATTGAAGATCCCTATGAGTAGAGGTTTTATTACAAAAAGCAGCATACAGAGTGAAAAAAACAAGGTCAAGAGACAGGCACTGGTCAAAAACAATTGAATGTAAACAGCAGCGACGGAGGGATAATCCAAAGATTAATCCAATAAACAAGACACTGCAGCAGTCAGCATAAAACAAAGACTACAAACACGCAGAGAATGGCAAGACTTCGCAATGACTTCATTAACATGAGTAGGCTTAAACCAGGAAATGACTAGGAAACGACAGATGTGCTAGTATTCCGGCCATCACAACCTCTGATTGCAGTGATGGGAAGCGTCTTGGGTCTGAGATAAACCATGAATCTACACAATTCCAATTATAAAACCATGTGCACCCCATGCCCTGTGCAGTACATCCATTATACATCCCCAGCAGTGTAGGACCTTTTAGTTCCACCCCATCTTCTCCCCAAGGTAACCATAAATGGTTCTCAACATGGCCATAATGTGCGCATTTAAGCCGTTTCTCTCAAAGCAATAGATTTCTGCAGAAGTGTCTCCAGTACTTGGCTTTAATTCAACACATTTCAAGGAGGACGTCCCTCGAAATTAGCTCATCAACCTGTCATCATCATGAGCCAAGAATTAGCCTTGGTGCTTAATATATGCTTAATAAAATACAAAAATACCCCTTCTGCCATTGGCCAGGGGTCCAAATACAGTTAGTTCTGTAACACCAATGGACCACTTTTTTATAATGAATGCACTTTTATAATGAATGCACTTATGACTTTATTGGAAAGGTCTTGACACATAATTATTATCAAGAAATTACTACCCTTTCTATTCAATTGACCAAAGCTGTGATTAAGCGAGTTAAGTGCTTCAATCAGAGTTTAATTGTCTGGGTGTTGGTTAGGCAATTGAAGCACTTAACTCTTCTTATAAACGCTCTACTTCAATCAAGACTGGTGAATTTAATTAAAAACTGAGCATAGCCAGATGTAATGTTACGTACATAGCCACTGCAGTCGCATATGCACGTTTACATGCTTTCCAAGACCTTTTTGCATCGGTAAAGGATGTAAAGCCTCACATTCTGGGGATAATGTTAAAACTAGGGATGCATCGATACCAATACTGGTAATGAATATCTTTCCAACGCTATACATTTACTCATACTCGGGAAAAAAAACCATCCAGTCCCCTTTTGCCTGATGCTTAGCTTTGATAATTCATCATAATTGTGAAATACGTAGCTGTCATTCTGTGTCATCTGTCAGTAGCTTGACTCACAGCGACATATTTCATGATTAATTATGATGATCAAAGGAAAGCAGACCGCAGAGTGTGCTTTGCGAAAATATCAAGAGGGGCTGCTACAATACGAGTAACCTGAGAAAACATTATATGGCATTTAAACAATATCTTTAAGTGCTATCCGTGAGCATGGTCATTAAAAATCGACGCACGCTTGATGTGAATGTGCAGAGAAACTGGTACATGTGCGAGAGAGAGAGTGAGCATTTCACTTCTGCGAGCACTGAGCACTCACACTCTTCTTTTATAGTTTAGCGTGAGAGAGTACTGCGCATTCAGGATGCCATCTCTGGTTGAGCTTTTCTAGAATGCATGACCGATTGACTACCAAGTACCAAGAACGCAACAATGTGAAACGTTATAACGTTAACTCGGAGGACCTGATTGGACGAATACCTCCCTGGAATTTGAACCCTACACGTCTGCATCGCAAAACGGCACAAGAACTTTTTTTTTTTAATTTACTTTGTCTTAATTTGCATGTGAATTGCTTTCGTACACTTGTTATTGATGCATCGTAAAAAAAAAAAAAATACGTCTAGTGTGTCATTTCCTCCAGTGTGTATGGAGTGTATGGAGTGTGTGTGCTCTGTCTGATAGATTACTACTCCAATCATCATCATCCTCCTCCACACTTTGCTTCACACACTTGGAGAGGATATTGATTTTCGGGCCAGACCCTTTTGTTCCGGCGCTGCGCATGTGAATGACGGGTCACAGACGAGACCGTCGACATTGTCCGAGCGCTGGCGGTGATATTTCAGGACACTCGATTGGACTTGCCTTCGCACCTTTTCTTCTGCATTCTATTATATTCCTTTGCTCTTTCTCTTTTGCGCTTTTTCTCACACACGTTCACAGCTGTGTTTACTGGACTCTTTTAATGTGTGCTCTTTTGTAGATAGCAGCAAGATGGCTTCTGTCTATTCCGTTTCGTATGTTTCCAGAAAGACATAAAAGAAGTGTGAATATTTCGACAAGAGTAAGGGGATATAAACAAAAGAGTGCTATGAAGTCATAAAAAGACTCCAACGCAGTTTAAATATCATTTATACCACAGCGCTAGTGAGGGAACGACTGTTTATAGCTGCTGTAACATAAGTGATAAGAAGAGCTGTCTTGTTTCTTTGACAAATTGCTGTAAGAGGAATAAAACACTTCAGGATGTGATTTTATAGGAAAGTAATCAACTTCAGGGTGGTAACAGTAACCCCAGATTAAAATGAATTGTGCTCGTGTTAGCTTTTAACTAAGCTAACATTACTATCTAGCATTACAGTGAAAAACTATATTAGCAAAACACAAACTAACTAGTTAGCTTATTAGCCCTATACAATTAGATATTAAATATATAGCTAGCTACACTGTGAAGTCATTGCAGAAGCTAAAATGGCAGATTAGAGCTAATTTTTTTTACGTAGGATATCAAGCTGAAAAAACGTTTCATATTCTAATCATGTGTTTATTGTATTTATGTAGGATTTGCATGAACGAGTGTTGCTGTTTACCTCTTCAGAAGTTGCTAGCTTCGTGTTCAAGAGCTGTGGCTAGTTGTTGAGGTAACATGTAATTACAGTGTAATTCTAGTTGTACAAAGTTTTTTTAGTATTTTAGCAACATATCTGAGGGGAACGTTGACATTCTTGGTGGCTTTGTTGTCTTTCCGCCGTCACTTTGCCTTCATATTGTTCAAATAAGACGTAACAATTACATGCTAGCTGGCTGAATTGCTATCCCGAGTCATTGGCTAGTTCTCGGTCACCTAGCAACAGTGTTTTCGTGATTTTATATACTTAAAACGTGGTGTAAATTTGCTTTCCCGTGCCAAAATCTCAAATTTCATTTGAGTACCAAAAGATGCGAGTGTGATGGCCGACCGTTTCCATAGCTACGGTAAAACTGTTGTCCAATGTCAGAGAGGTCAGTGTGTTGCTAAAAGTGTATTTCCCATTAATCACTGTGTCAGTGCTGAGTACAGGAACATCGTAACGTCCTCGTGTCAGAGCTCCGGGAGGGGGTCAGAGACCACACATACACACACACACACACATACACACACACACACACACACACAGAAAGAGTAAGACCATGGAGACTATCAGAGGCTCTGTCTGTATTCCCTTAACGTATTATGAAAATGTGTTTTCACCTTCGCTTAGCACACAGAGAACATGAGAGAACACAGAGAACTCATTGGTATGGGGAGAGAGAGAGAGAGAGAGAGAGAGAGAGAGAGAAAGAGAGAGAGAGGACATGGCTCCAGGGCAGTGTGTATTGACCTACATTAGCATGTGAAATAACCCACATCACTGTGTAGCACGTTTAACTGACGAGATTAAACCTGAACAACTCGATCCAGTCTCATTCCATTCGTTCTCTTTTCTTCTGTCTTCATCTCTCTCGTTTTCCTTTTCTCTCCCTTCTTGTTTGTCTTTCCCTTGTGCTTTATATCTCTCTGTATCTCTGGTTTTCATACCTGCCATGTTTTCTCGCTCTCTTTCTCGTTTATCTCTCTCTCTCTCTCACCTTGTCTGTTTCATTGTCTTTCTTTCTTTCTTTCTTTCTTTCTTTTGAGGGAGAATTGATCATTCTCCCTCAAAAGACACTCTGTCTCTTCTTCACATGTCTTTTTAATTTGTCTGCTCTGTTCTTTTTTTTCTCATGAGGTTGTTCGCTCTGGTTTCAGTAAAGTGTGTCACTCAAGCACACACACACACACACACACACACACACACACACTGTAAGTTGGCTGCATCTCTGTGTAGTCTGCAACTTGTAGAATAAAATCGCTCTCCTCATCTGTCTCTCTTTAATTCTTTCTTTTCCAGGCTCCTCTACTTTCTCTGGTGAGATGTAATCCCTTGTTCTCTCTCTCTCTCTCTCTCTCTCTCTCTCTCTCTCTCTCTCTCTCTCTCGCTCGCTCGCTCGCTCGCTTGCTCGCTTTCGCACACTTTCATCCTTTATCTCTCTCCTCAGAGCCGTCTCATTCAAGTAGGTTTTCTCTGTTCCTTTATCGCTTCTCTTTCTTTTTTCCTTTCTTCTGTTTATCCTCCATCGATCACTCCATCACAGACGCAGAAGGAAAATCAGTAGTGACACCAGGGAGGAGAGTCACCACCTCTCCCTCTCTCTCTCTCTCTCTCTCTCTCTCTCTCTCTCTCTCTCTCGCTCACTTCTCCTCCATTTGTTCTCCTCGTCCTCATCCTGTTAGTTCTCTCACTCGGACACACGTACGCTGACGTTCCCGCTTCAGCACTGGATGTTGTTCAGTGTGTGGGACTGATGGGGATTGGATTAAGCCGCTGAGCGTGTGTGTGTGTGTGTGTGTGTGTGTGTGTGTGTGTGGGACATGCTTGTCGGGGTTCGTCACAGCTTGTGCGGCTCACAGCGGGGGATGTGAGCGTACGCGTGTGTGTGTGTGCGCGTGTGCGCACGTTAGGATGCGTACAGCGCGAGCCTGGCAGTGTGGCGCCGGCCGTGCGAGGATGATGGCTGTGGTGAGGACGTCTCTGCAGAAAGTGGTGCTCTTCTTACACCGGCTTCAGAGAATGGCCATCACCTCACCACGTTACCAGAAACTCTGCAAGGTCAGTCCACACACACACACACACACGCTGTTGTCTTGCCGAGTTTGTTTGGGCGGCATGAGACTGAGACTGACTTCCTGTTTTTATTCCTGATGTGAAGTTCTAAACAGCGACATGACTGATTCTCAAGCCTCGATCCTAATTGGTCAGAAAGTATTGATTCATTTTGTTCTAATACGTTTTCGTTTCTATAGTAACACATGGACGCTGAACGGCTGTCTGTCTGTATGGCGAACACTCCACATAGTCTAAGCTAATAATAAACAGATAAAAAGCATGCTGTTGTCTAACAAAGAAAACCGTTTTCTGTAAGGAGATGTTTATTTAACACTCATGGAGGGAGTCTCCAGTGTCAGAGCTCCATAACAGGAGTTTTCTGTGTTTTTTTTTTTTTTTTTTTTTTTTTTGTCTAATTAACTTGAAGAAAGAGAAAAAAAGAGAGGGTCTTGAGGGAACGAATGTTTGCAGCTAACTTGTCTCACGGATGTTCCAGAGTAAACAGTAGCAGTAAACGTAACAAGAAATGGACAAGAAGTACAATTTGTCATAGTTTAATAAATAAAAAATTGTTAGCTTTGGGAAAGTGCTTTGGTGTAAGAGGAATAAAACACTAAATGACATACAATTATTGGAAAATACTGTAGTGATAAACTTCATGGTGGGAACTGTAACTCCGCTGTGTGTCACATACCTAAAAACATGACTTACAAATCACTTACACTGCAAATATAATAAATATATTTAAGTATAAAATATAAATATAATAAAAATCAGTCCTAACAAACAATACAATCAGGTACAATACAATACAATCTTTACATTGTGTATAAACATTTCAAGTTCCAAAAAAAAAAAAAAATCTTTTCCAAATCTAATTGCGAACTTTTCCTTTTATTTTTTTTTTTGAATAGAATTCTTTTCTTTCCTCTCTGATATCTGATCCACCATTTGTTTGCTGATATCGGCCTGATGGCTGTGCAAACATTTCATCTTCATACACTCTGATGTGTAACAGTGTGTCAGTGAGTTCTGTGTGGGAGCAGAGATTATTATTAGAGGTCACATGACATGTCAGGACATGAGATGAGTTACAGTTAGATGTTCTGTACTTTGTGTTTGCTCAGTCGATATATACGCAGTCATAAGGATTGCATTTCGAAATGCTTTTATCTTGTTTTCGATGTGTCCTCTTTTTCATGTTAATGAAATCGGTTATTTGGCCATTTCATGAAAATGTGGAGCTCACCATGAGAAAATCAACCCTTAAATGAAAAGTGCAGGAGAAAACCACTTAAATTAGCTGCTTGAGTCTAAATTCTCAACCATCAAATGTTTTTTGCCGGCTCGCTCGAAAATATTAGACTCAAACCCCAGCAGAAGTGTACAGTATAATAATAAAATAAAGCAGAAACTGAAGCTAAAGTACAAAGTAAAGTGGGATACATTTATTATATAAGAAATAAAACTGTTATCGGAAACTAATCGACCTCGACACAAAGCGGAGTTACTGTTCCCACCCCAAAGTTGATTATTTTATATTACAGCATGCTCCGAAATTTTTTAATCCACTTAAACCACAGCAAATTTCTATAATTTTGTTTATTAAAGAATGTACACGTCGTATATTTTATCCGTTTATCCTTACATTTTGAAACGAACATGAAAGTTGGTCTCTCTCTTTCTCTCCCTTGACGTTAATAAGACCAAAAAAAAACCCCAACTCGTCATGTTAAAAAGAAACTGGAAAACGTAAACGTATCTGTCTTGAAGACTTGGAAGGAGTCTCCAGTGTCGGTGCTTTGTAACAGGCTTTAACTTTGAGTTCTGTAAAGAGAGACTGGTGAGGACAGTTTACATCTGCTGTAACGTAACTTGTTTTGTAGACGTTCCATGACATTAGATGTATCTCTAAATGGATAAAAAGTATGATGTGTTAATTGTTGATTAATTTCATATAACAGAATCATACCATAAATTGATTTATTCCTTACAAGTACTTTTAATTTATCATTCTTTCAGTTGTTGAAAATGCATTTAAAATGCGCAAAACAATGTGTCCTGAAAGGTCATGTGACTGGACACGCCCACTGTCTTACAAGCAGACATCAAAAAGTGTTAAAAACGTCACATCCGTGACATTGAAGTTCCCCTATTCTCATTCCAGAAGATGTACTCCATTGTATGTGTGTACGCTTTGTTTTTCGTGAAACTTTCCCTTGTGGTTTGTGTGTGTGTAATTGTGTAATTGTTGTGTGACAGTACAGGACGTGAGCGTGGTGTGTTCGAGGGTTTTGTTTTTCTCCGATGTTTCCTTTTCCTCAGTAATTGGGTTCCTGTGGTGTCTGGTGGTAAAGTGGTGCACGCAGAGAGCGGAGAAGTTCTACTTCCTGTAACGACCCCGAGACGGGGGAGAGAACCGCGGGTGGTGGAGATGTTACTGTCGGCCCGTTTGTTCCTGGTGTTAATTCGGAGGAAATTGAATAAGCTGAGAGCAGAAATCCTGCTTCAAGAAGGAGACTAACTCTCACTCTCACGCCTGTGATCTTACAGCGAGTGTTTGGGGGAAAATTTAAACAATTCTCCTCTCAGTCTAAATATAAGCAATCAGACAAAACCTGTTTGTGTGTGTGTGTGTGATGGTTGCTGCTTTAGATTAGCACTGGAGATATAAGGCTAATGTGGCTGACTAGTAATGAGTGTGTGTGTGAGTGTGTGTTGTATATGCTTG